>NC_136408.1:204791038-205391038 GCF_051521515.1 Lactuca serriola
GACCTCTGATACATATTTTCCAACGACAATTGTCTTCTACTATAGTTAGGTACATAAAAAGGAGATCCATTCATTTCAGTACAGAGAAAAAAAAAGATCGAAATGAAATGGTGCGCTTCTGATTTCTTTTTTTGACTAAACTCTTCAAGTGAAGTGGAGCAAGCCTGCGGCGGGGCTTTGTTCAAGGTGTGGCAACGGAGCTAGTGTCGCAGATATAAAGACCGCTACCAGTTCTACGATGTTATGTTCTGGAAATCATGGAAATGTATTATGTGTACTTTCTATGGCGTCATTCTTAAAACTTACTAGTGATTTGATTGACCAAGGCTAGAAATTAGCGAAGAAATCAATTATTTATTGAGATTGATTGCACCTACCTTCTCTAATCTAATCTCTAGAAGTTTATTAAACATATTTATTGATTTTATTATTTTCTTAACTGTTTAGAATCATACAAGCATCGTCAGAACCTATCAAAACACGATAACATTACAATCCCTTTTCAAGATAGATCTTGCAAGCAATGTAGTAAAGAATGATATCAAAATAAATGAAACATTTATACAAGCATCTTCATATCCCATCAAAACACAATCTTTTCCAACCACAATAACATTACAATCTTTATCTATTAATTTTCCTTTTCTCTGTCAAGTATCTCCCTATCTAAATCTCTTAATTTTTTTTTGTTTTGATGTGTCTAAATCAACACACATGAACATAGCACTTTTTCTATCTCTAAATGATTTGTGTCATTACTCACAAGATTGAAGCTAAAACCATTACTCACAAGATTGAAGTTTCTTTTATTTTCGATTTTTTGATTTTTGATTATCCAAAAACTGATGTTTTTTTATTCTTTTCCCTAAATGTTTGGTAATGGTTTTAAGGTATTTGGGATTGTTGATGTTGCTATGAAGTCTACAACAGATCGTTTCAAGAATAAAACTATTTTGGTGGCAGATGTAACACTTGGATGTAGGGCTGTTCACTATTTGGATAAAACCGAATTGTTCAATTGGACAATTTGGATTGGACTATTTGGTTCGGATATTCAGATTTTTGGATTGGTTTTCAACAAAACCGAATTATTATTTTGGATTTCGGATTGGTTTTGGTTTATAAAATAAGAACCGAATAGTCCAAAAAAACCAAATAAACATTTATTATTTATTTATTTATAATATATATCTATAGTTATCTATTGGTTTTGTAATTTAATTTTTTTATATTGGTTCAAAACATTTCACCCGATAAAAAAACATCAATATGTATTATCTCTCAAAAGTTTTCTATCTATAAAATATTTAACTATAATATATCTGCTTAGTGGTTGTTTGTACGTAAATTTCAAATCACAACTAAATAACTTTTTTCGTTTCTTGTGTAAAATTGAGTAATATTATAATTATATGTCGTTTTAAAATGTTTCAGTTTTTGAAAACCGAATTATAAAAACCGATCCAACCGAATTGTAATTGGATCGGATCGGATCGGATTTGATTTTAGTTTGGACTATTCGGATCCATGTTTTGAAAACCGAAATCAATTTAGATTCACTTGATTGGATCGGATCAAACCGATCCATCCAAACAAACACCCCTACTTGGATGATTGGTATGTTCCTTATTTACCCCTTTTTGTTTAAATTGTTGCAATTATGGTCCTTTGAGTAGTACGCGGGGCGTACCACATGGTACGCTTAGCGTACTAGCTGAGAAGCTAGTATGCGGAGCGTACCACATGGTATGCTTAGCGTACTAAGGTGGAGCTAGTCGAGGATGCGAGGCCTCGTACGTTGGGCGTACGAGGGTTACGCTTAGCGTACTTGATAGTTTCATTTTATTTACTTCTTTTTATAGTTTATTTTAGCATATTTCATCCATAATCTAGTTAATTTTCATGCATATTTTCCTTTTTGTTATTTTATGACTATTTCGGGCACTTTCTAGTTTCGTGAGCTTTATTGCAGATTTCATGGAGACTAGTGGAGCGGGAATGTTCGGGACGTATGGAAAGCGATGGGAATTGGTGGAAAACAAGGATCTTAGGCTTGATGGGTGGTGGAGATGATGCATGGAGCGAGCTTGATGATTATTTGAAGGCTTGGAGAGAAATAAACATTTAAATTTGCAAGATGCGGGAGTATATTCAAGCATGCATAGATTATTAATTGGGCGAGTTTGCGAGCTATGAATCATTTGGAGAAGCCAAATTGGGCTTAAATTGAAGAAAACTTGAAGAAAAATGGGCTAGGAGCTGATTGGGCTCGCACTGGGCCAAGTGGGCTAAGCTATGGAGGCCTAAAACCTCAAAGATGCTACATTCAGGGACCACCCGCGCAACCCACCCGCGCAATAGCACGCGGGTCGCGCAAGGCTCTGCAGGGGTAATTTCGGAAATCCATTTGGAAGGCTATTTGAGGAAGGTTGGTGCCCATCTTTTGGAGACTCTTGGACATCCGATTTTTGGAGATTCTCTCTGGAGTTTTGAAGACTTTTGAAGGCCAAGAACACTTGAAGAACATCATATTTTTACCTCTTGCTTCTTGCTTAATGTTTGGTACAATTTTCTCTAACTTTGTTTCTTTGAGTTTAGCCATGCTTGGCTAAACTAATCTTGGTTGACTTTTGGTTAATCCTTTGAACTTTTGTTGAATGTTGAAGAACCCATGAACATGTTCTTAAATCTTTATGGGAATGTTTTGTGTTTTAACATCTTATCACTACTTGTATGTTTTAGTTCATGAGTTTAAATGTGTTTGTGGTGATTAGTTGGCTAATTTCTTGATTAAGTAAAGGATCCTCAAATTAACAAGCAACAAATGATTTTTGTGTTGTTTTTGCTTCACACAATCATAAAAACATTTCCTCCAACATGGTGGTGAAAGCATTTGACCCCTCTTGGATTTGGTGACTTTTTGGTTCTTAATGCTAGTTGACTTTCACTAATTACATGCTATTTGGAATTAGTGACTTTGACTAAGGAAATTGTTATGAGCTTCTCTAGCCATTTCAACACTTAAGAAAAGTCTAGGTAATCTCAAGCTCCTTGGATTACTATAGCCAAATTAAGGATTTAAATCAAAGTATTGCACCATTGGATTCTAATGATATGTTCATCAAAAGTCAAAGTGAGGAAACTTTAAGTCAACCATCTCTCCCTTATTGATTTTACATCAAACTCTTATTTTTGTTGCATTTGTCTATTTAAATCATAGTTAATTCTAGTTTGTTTCAAGTATTTCAAAACACCAAAACCCCCCATTTTATTTTTATTGTCATTTTACAAGTATTTTTACAAAGAGATTTTTCATAGAGTTATAAATTGAACCAATCTCCGTGGATTCGATCCCTTTACCACTATACACTATTTTAGTGTGTAATATTTAGGGTTATTATTTGCGTTGGCCTCAACAACCACCAATACTCGGAGGTTAAGAAACCCTAATTTTAGGGTGTTGTACCCTATATACAGACCTTAAGTCTCTATGGTTGGCCTCTTTACCAGCCTCCATCTCTTCTAAGCCCTAAACTCGACCTTAAGTCTCCATTGTTGTATTTATGAGCTCTTAAGAAGTATTTGGTGTTTGTTTTGCTCACTTTGAAGGGATTGAAGAGAAGTGAAGTTGCATTGCTTGGTGTGAAGTTTATATATATAGAATCACCACTCATCTTGCAAGCCTTTTGGAGGTATCAAGTTCATAACTTGGCTTTTCTATGCTTAGATCTCTTTATGTCTTGATTTTTATGCTTTTATGTAACAACCCAAATTTTCAATAAATTTTTTCATTTTTAAATAACGAATTCATTTCCATAAATTATAAAATTCCAATCACAATTTTTTTCAAAATCCATAACATCAAATAAATTATTCATAAAATCAGAGTGTCCCCAATCAAAATGCTAGAGGGTGCATGTTGCGCCATCACGTCGGGCTCTTGCCCTTAGATCATGAAGTACCTTAAACAACCAACAAACTGTAAGCTAACGCTTAGTGAGTTCCCATAACATACCCCCACACAATCCACATAATCACAGAAAACATATCAACCATATAAGCTACATAATCCATGCATACAAATATATAAGGATGCCCTGGAAACCCTCCAGGGTCTTACTTCGGGTGCCATGGGAACCTCCACATGGTCTTAGCCCAATGCCTTGGGAACCCCCCAAGGTCTTAACTAAGGATGCTCTGGAAACCCTCCAGGGTCTTACACCCTTGTGCCTCGGGACCCCCGAGGTCTTTACATAGGATGTCGTGGAAACCCTCCAAGGTCTTACACCTAAGTGCCTCGGGAACCCCCCAAGGTCTACCATGAAAGTATCACAAATACAACTAGCATACCATGTACCACATAATCAACTAGCATATCACATAGCAATAAATGGGTCGGCCTTGGTGCCTTCGACCTATTGGTATGGTGAGGAGACTCACCTTAGTCTGCTGAACCCAAAAGTTGCTCGCCTAACAGTTTGAATCCACCCATGTTGAACAATAATGCCATTAACCCAAAATTTGGATTGAATACAATCTGATTAAAGACCCCAATTACCTAAGCCCTAGTCCCTCCATAATGGCCCAAAAGTATTTCCTTTGCTAATGGGCTCAAAGTCTATGTCCAAAGCTATATATGGACCATGTGGCCAAATAAGGCCTAACCAAAATAACCATGACCCAAAACAGATAAATCGGACCTTCAACCCAAAACATGAACGGCCCAAAACTAATCAAGGCGCAAAGGGCTTAGAAGCCCACATGAAGCCCAAAACCCATATGAGTGCGTACGCCCAGTGTACCACTCCAGTACGCTCAGCGTACTAGTGTCTTAGTCAGTACGTGCTACATACATGCTGCTACATGCAGCTGTAACGCTTGGTTCCTGGTACGCATTCAAATAATAATTTATTCATTTTTATAAAGCAACTCGATAAGTTTGTAGCTCCAAACTCGTCGAGTAGAGACTAAAAAAGGACGCGGGTTTTAAGCAACCTACTCGACGAGTTGGGAGCCCCAACTCAACGAGTAGGGCTGCCAAAATGAAACCCTAATTTCAGGGTTTTACACCCTATTTAAGCATCCTAATCCCCACTTGTTGGCCTCATTTCCACCCTCCAAGTCTCAAACCCTAATCCACGAAAGCCTAGTGCCTTGTATGAGCTTGTGGGTTGTTTTTGAGTGAATATTGTGTGTTTTGAAGCTTTTTGAAGAAGGAAGATCTTGGGGATTCAAGAAGGGGCTAGTAGATCTAGAAACATCTTGCATTTCTCATCATTTTATGGTAAGCAAGTATCAACCTTGCTCAATAAACACTTATATCTCTTTATCGTCATTTTATGGGGTTTTTTGGCCCAATAATCTTGATCTTTGGGGCATGGGCGTCCCAAGTGAGTATACTTTCATATCTGGAATCATGGAGGGTTTTCATGGCATAAAGGTGCAAACTTTATGACCATTAAATCCCCATACAAGCCATAGGGTGTTATTTTGGCCTTTTAAGATCCAAAAGGTGTGCATGGAGTGAAAGGTGGAAGCTTTACGTATTCATGGAGTGTTTTCGGTCTAGATCTTTGTTTGTATGTGTTAGTTTGGTGTATGGATGGCTTGTGGACCAAGATCTAGGTCCTAAAGGGTTAGGATTTGAGCTAAACCCATGAAGTAGAGGTATTAACGGGTAAAGTTGGAAACTTTACCCTTAAAAGGATGTTTTCAATGTGCATGAGAAGTAAGAAGCTTAGATCTGAAGAGTAGGAACTTAATCCCTTAAGAAGGCCCAAACAGACTGAGGAACTCGACGAGTTGAGTCGATTTGTCCCGATTCTGTAGCAGGTAGGACTCGACGAGTTGATTTGTTTTATCACGACTACGAGTAGCCAGGGAACTCAACAAGTCAGTGGGATGACTCGATGAGTTGGATCGCAATATCAGGAGTTCTGATTTATAGAACTCGGCAAGTTGATGGGTCAACTCGACGAGTTGAGTCAAATCAGAATGTTGACTTTAACCAGGGGTAAAGTATTCATTTTACCCTAAGAAAGATTTTGGATATTGACTATGTGTTATTGTGATGATGTTAGCTGGGAGTCACGGAAGCAGCCATAGAGATTTCCTTACCGAGGGATTCAGCAGCCAGCTTGTGAGGTGAGTTTTTCTCCAGTAGGAACGGGTCGAAGGCATGAGTGTCGGTCTGTTTATGTATGTTAGCGTATGCTGGACTTAGGTCCGATTCCAGGGTTAGCCCAATGTAGATTATATGTTTCCAGACTTCGGTGCGATGGCAGGGCAAGCCCGAGGAATGTTTGTATGCTTGATGTCTTTGTGATTCTTGCATGTGTTTGTTTATATGTTCCGGGCTTCGGTCCGATGCTGGGGTAAACCTGAGGAATTTTTAGCTTATATATTATGTGTTATGTGTTACAGACTTCGGTCCGATGCCGGGCAAGCCCGAGGAATTTTTATATGTTTATATTATGTGTTTATGTTATATTCTTGTTGATATGTTATATGTATATTGGACTTCGGTCCGATGCCGGGCGGGGCCCGATGCCGGACTTCGATCATGTCGAGCGGGGCCCGATGTCGGATTCGTTCGATATCGGGCAGGGACCGATGTAGTGGCCAAGGCCCAATGTATGCTATTATGTGATTATGTGTATGGTATGTGGTAGTTTGGGGAGACTCACTAAGCTTCGTGCTTATAGTTTTCAGTTTTTGTTTCAGGTACTTCCGCTAGCAAGGGGAAGAGCTCAGGATGACTACATAGCACACACCACAACTTTTAGCCTGGGATGATTTACTCTGATGTTTGACATATGATTTTGATACATTGACAGTTGTTTATGACATCTACGAGATACATGATTTATGATTTTTATACGACGAATGATATTTATGGTTTTTAATTATGATTTAAAAATGAAATTTTTGGACCGTATTTTTGGTATGTTTCAGCAGCATACAAGTCAGTCATGCACAAATAATCATTAAGCTCTTAATGATTGGGATATTAACATCAAGCTTTAGATTTGAGTCTATTAAGACGTTCTAAGGCATAAAGCTGGCAACTTTATGCCCTTGCATGCTCCACATGTTCCCAACAACCCGGTATAACCCATTAAGACCTTTCCAAGGGTCTTAACTCATGCATCGGGTCAAAGCATTCATCAAGACTACTTTTTTATGATATGAATGAACTAAGGGACCTTGGATATACTCTTCTTACGCTCTGGAGTTGCTCAAACTCCCAAGAGATGATCCATAAACACAAATGGGACAATATAGCAAACCCTAGACCAGTCTAATGAATAAGATAGCAATATTAAGACTTTGTACCTCCAGAAGCTCCTTAAGGTGAACTAGATGTAGTATCTTGAAGCCTAATGCCATACCAAGCGTGCTTACTAACTTCTTCCTCTTGAATAAACTCTAAAATAGCCACAAATACACTCTTTAAGCTCAAGAACACTCTCACGAGGAAAATCTGGGTTAAAAGTACGAAATGAGGCTATGGAGGCTGATTAGGGTTTGGTCCAAGAGGCTTAAGGATGTTTAAATGGGTGTCAAGTCCGAGAATTTGGGTTTTGCCCTTCTGTCGTGTAACACCGTAAATTTTCAAAATAATTTTTCGTTTTAAAAAAAAACACATAATGTATCACATCACAATTTCAAATCCATAATCAATAGTGTTTTCAAAACAAATCCCAAGATCTCTACACATAATAAACTCCATCGGTGTGTGTACGTGTCACGCCGTCGCCTTCCCACGGTCCTCGCTAGTACCTGAGACATCAACACAACAACTGTAAGCATAAATGCTTAGTGAGTTCCCCAAAATACCACATACCACAAATAAGCCACTCGAGGCTAAAACCGACCCTCCGGTCAAGATGTCTCAGCGGGACCCTCTAGTCCCGCAGCTCATCGGACCCTCCGGTCCAGTCATAGCTCATTGGGCCCTCTGGCCCGGTCTGAATCGTTGGACCCTCCGGTCCGGTCTATATAATCATACAGCATTCAAATAACACATAGCATGTAATCTCTAATATAACACATAAGACCCTCCAGTCAACTCAGAATACCACTCAAGGTAACGTATAGTGAGAAGACTCACCAGGCACGAAGAATCAATCTCCAATCATGCTGCTTGCCAAACACCGACCTCTAACTCTGTGTCAAATCCCACAATTAACCCAATCAGGAACTAAGTCCAATTTCTCAATTACCAGGTCTAAAGATAGACCATCTACCAGTCCATTACGATCCTAACCCATTGGGCCCACCAAGGCCCAATAATAAATGGGCTTTCCCCAAGGCCCAATCTCACCCTACAAGACAAGCCCAACATGAGGCCCAAGACATCAATTTAATTCTCTGTTCACAGGCTCCACTAAGCAGGCCCAAGGATTCCGGCCCAACACTTAAAGCCCAAAATATCACCTAGCCCAAAAGCCCACAAAGGGGTTACGTGGGGCGTACCTCTCTTGGTACGCTCAGCGTACTCAAGCATGCACAAATCTGATCGGGGACCTCAGCCCAGTACGCGGGGCGTACTAGGATTACGCTGGGCGTACTCTCAGTTTTTGCTTAAATCAATTTCTGGTTCTTAACCCGTTAAGACCTTAACTTATCTCTTGGATCTGGACTTCCTAACATCTCTTACTCCATAAAGTTATCAACTTTAAGCCTTTGCATCGCTGATGAGGTCACAACACATAAAAACTCTTACTTTCTTAACCCAAAATGCTCATAACTCATGCATGGGTAGATTCACACGATCAAGATCTCATTTTTATGGTTCTTCATCACTAGATACACTTAAAAGGACAGGTTATTAAGCTTTGGAGTGCATCAACTCATAAAGTCTCAAGCTTGGGACCAAAAACCCTAAAATGCACAAAACAAAAAGAGAGGGAAAGCTTGGAGCTTTATACCTTCAAATGGTGCTCTAGCCCTGAGGAAGCTCAGATCCACAACTTGCTCTTCGACTTCACTCCCTTCCATGCTTCTTCTTAACTCTCAAAAGTCCACAAGAACACAAACAAGCTCATCATGGCCACCACAAGTTTAAAGAACGGATATTAGGGTTTGAGAGGGTTTAATAACTGAGGAAGGTGGCCAGAAATGAGACCATCTATTTCTTTTTATAGGGACACTTCACTTAATTAGGGTTTTCTTTTGTGCCTAGTACGCCCAGCGTACCCCCTGGTACGCCCAGCGTACTAGGTGGCTCTTGCTTAAGAAACACGCGCATCTGTACGCTAAGCGTACGCATACGTACGCCCAGCGTACTTCGCTGCCAACTTCTTGACTTTAAGGACTTAACTTGTCAACCCTCCAAACTTTCATAGCTTTGAAGATAAAACTTTGATTCCACAATCCTCATACATATCGAAAGGTAATGAGATCCCTTACGTTTCTAGCAACTCGTCTCAACCCGAAACCCTCTTGCGCCCGACTCGTGGCCCACCAACACTAATCACGGACAATCTGAAACAGGATGTTACATGTCGCGTATGCCCCGTGTACGCGGCCACCCTCCATGATCATATATCCTTAGTACGCTAAGCGTACTCCTGGAGTACGCCCCGCGTACTAAGGGACCATTATGCCATATTTTTCCATTTCAAGGATCCAAAGAGTAATACATGATTTGGAGTGTTACATTTTGGTCCTTTTTTGGGTTGGTTGATGAGTTAAGACATTTGAAGGGCTTATTCTTTTAGATCTGAGCATGTTATGAGGTTCATAGGCATAAAGGTGCAAGCTTTATGGGATTTATGGCTTCATGCATGTAGTAAGTCACCTATTAAGTCCCTTTGAGCTTTAAGAGCTTCTTTTAGCCATGCATGAACGTAAAGTTAGCAACTTTACGTGGTTAACCAGCTCAAGGAAGTCAAATCTACGTTTTGGAGCAATGTCTTAATGAATTAAGGGTTAAAATTGGAAGATGGCTAAATGGGGAAGTACGTTGGGCGTACAAGCTAGTACGTGCCACGTATAAGCCCTAAAGCGTGTACGCTTAGCGTACAGCTGAGTACACCTCGCGTACTCAGCAGGATTGGACTTTGGTGTTTGGGCTTCGGTTTGGGCCATCTTTTGGGCTTAGTTGTTTTAGGCCCTGTTGGGCCATCGGGTTTTGGGCTGATAATTATTTTGAGAGGGCCCACAATTGGATTCGGGACCAATTTGAAAATTGGGCCATGATTTGGGCCTTGGGTGGCTAATTAGGATTTGGGCCTTTTAGATTGTGAGTTTGGGCCCTAGTCTTGGACCAAACTAGGTAAGGGTTAGAATGGTCTTTTTACCCTAATTATGGACTGATAGTTATGAATTGGAAGCCAAATTATTAATCGGATGTAATTTGGTATTGATAGCTCGAGGATTTATTGGACCAGCAACCAGAGATCTTTTAGTATGATTCAACAATTCGAGGTGAGTTTCCTCACTGTGTTTTGCGGTCGAAGGCACCAATTTTGGCCCATGATTATGATATGTTAATATGCTAGTTGTATGTGTGACTCTTGCATGTGTTATGTACTTGTATGCTTACCGGGCGGGGACCGATGACCATAATGTATGCTATGTATCTTTATGATTATTGCATGTGTATGTGTTTATTTGATTTATGTTATATGTATGTTGGGCGGGGCCCGATCTGTATACCGAGCGGGGCTCGATGCCGGGTGGGGCCCGATGCCAGGCGGGGCTCAATGATGGATGGGGCTCATTATGTGTTTATTATGTATGGTATGTGGTATTTTGGGGAACTCACTAAGTTTTATGTTTATGATTTTCAGTTTATGTTTCAGGTACTTCCGGTTCCAAATGGAAGGGCTCGGGATGATTGCAGAGCACACATCATCTCGTTCCACATTTTGTGATTACTCTGATTTGATATGATGTTTGTTACTCTCGTTTTACCTAGATTGTATTGATCATGTTTTTGGAATAGTGCTTTTATTAAGTTAAAAATGAAATTTTTGGGTCTTATTTTTGGGACGTTACAGCAGATTTTTTAAAGCATGTTCAGAATTGAAGAATGATCAAGAAAAAAGAAAAATTCGGAGCTCCATATATGCTTATCTCATCCAAAGTGACTATGTGGTTACAAATGAAGATGGTTTGTGATGCTTCTCAAGGATTACTTCAAATGCACAAAAAAAATGAAAATGTTTTTTTTCAAGAGTATGCTTCTCAAAGATTACTTCATATGCGAAAAAAAAATGTAGAATGGATACCTTTTTTTTCAAGAATGGAGAATAGTTAGAATTTATAGATTATTCGTTGTTAAAATTCTTTCATTCTCATGGGAATATTACAATTATGATTGCACTCTATGTTTTTTCTCTTCTAATTATTTGTTTGTTAAAAAGAATGATTACATTTTTCATAAGATTCACAATTATTCAATTGTTAAAAGAATGTTTACATTCATCATAAGATTCATAAATTTACAATTTTAATTTTTAGATTCTTACCAGAATGATTCTTAAAGAAATATTTTTTTAATGTAAATAACAACAATAAATTTGTTTCATCAAAATTTGGAATTCATTATTTTGTTTCCTTAATCTTAATTAAAGATACATAAAATGTCCAAATTATCCCTAAGCCATTTTAAAATTTGAATTCTTAAAAAAAATTAATTATAAATGTAATAATATTCTTTCAAGAATAATTCTGTTTTTCATTGATACAATTGCTAGAATTTAGTTATACGGTTATACAATAGATGCTAGTTACAAATGATTATATATATATATAGGGGTGTCAAAAAAACCCGAACCCGATTAACCCGACCCGACTCTAACCCGAATAAGGTAATTAAGGTCGGGTTCAATAGGGTTATAATTCCAAATCGGGTTATTCGGGTTAACCCGACAAACCCGATTTATAGTTAGGGTCGGGTTTAGGGTTGATTTTTACAAAAAAAAACCGGGTTTCGGGTCAACCCGAATAACCCGATTGGGAATTCACAACCTTTACATATTCCACTGCTCTCTACTTGAACCATACAAAAAAAAACTACAAATCCTTTGAAAATGTAAATTTTTGTGACTCTAGAAGCATACGAGGGTCAAGTAACTCTCATTTGTAAAGTTGAAGTCCAAAAAGATATAAAACCTCCACAACTCAAAATTACTGGAGCGGCTGAGAAAATAAAGATTTTATTTTGATAGTTATTTCTACTTTAAACTAACTATAAACATATATAAACTACATGGTGTTGATCGTTAACAAGAGATTGAAAGTTCATCTATTTAATATTTATAATGGAAGAACTCTTTTAGCTATTGTGGTATGCATGTTTTCTCGTATGTTGTAATAACCATGAGGTCTATGATTTTTTCTTTTTAATTTGTTTCAATTTGTATGCATTCTTGATGTTAAGAAAAGAGTAAAAAAATGGTTTTGATTTATATCATATTGCACTCTTGAAAAAACCATATATATTATGTTTAAATTAAGTGTTTAGTGTATTAACCCGGCTAACCCGACCCTATTAACCCGAAACCCGATTAACCCGAACCCGACCAACCCATACCTTAATAGGGTCGGGTGCCGGGTTAAATTATTTTTTGTGAAAACTCGACTAACCCGACCCGTTTAACCCGAAACCCGATCGGGTTGACCCGATTAACAGCTTAAAAAAAATTAATTATAAATGTAATAATATTCTTTCAAGAATAATTTTGTTTTTCATTGATACAATTGCTAGAATTTAGTTATACGGTTATACAATAGATGCTAGTTACAAATGAAGAGTTTATTTGAATTTTAAATATGAAATAAGTGAAATTTATGAAAAAAAGACATGCAAAAAATAAATTAATTAAAATTATATGTTTAATTGTTAGACCCGTGTACTAAACGATTTATTATAATAAAATGTTAAATATAAATGTTTAAAGTGTAAATTTATTTGAAATTGAAATTGAAATTTGAAATTTGAAATTAATAGTTATTATAATAGGTTTAATTTATGGAAACTAAATTAATGATATAGTGGAAATGAATAATGAAGTAATTGACAAGTGAAAAATAAATATATTTCAAAATTATGACAAAATGACATGTGGCCAAATAAATGAGAGAATGACAAGTGGCAATAACATTTTCATTTATTAGGGTAGATATATATATATATATATATATATATATATATATATATATATATATATATATATATATATAATCACATATTTGGAATATTTTTGAAAAAGTTTTATAAACTTATCACAAGTTATCTCAAAGTAGTTTATCAAAAGTTAGCTTATAAGTTAATTCAAAAGCTAAAATAAATTATTTTTTGTGGTTTTATAAAATAGTAAATTACAATAAGTTAACTTAAGCTAAATTTGTTTTTATCAAGACCTAAATAGTAAGTACATTTTACAATTATTTTCCTTAGATCGCTTAAACTTTTTTGGTCACTAGCCCACATCAACGCTTAATAGTTTCGCTATCTTCTTACCAGGGACGGTTTTAAGGGGTTCTCGGTGTAGCACCAATAACACCTATTTTTTCTGTCTGCAGTGGAAAAAAGTTTCGATTTTCCGATTCTTTTACCTATTTTTCATGTATTGACAACACATATTTCATCCCGGCAACACCTATTATATATTCATGCATCCGTCTTGCTTCTTACACCAAGGTGTTTTCCAAAAAACACAAAAACTATTCACTTATTTTTTTAACGACTGTAATTTAATTTTCTAATTAAATAAAGAATGGAATATAATGCCTTCCACTCAAACTAGGAACGGTGAAATACATAAGTTATTTGGCAATGTCATTGAATGAAATAACCCTAGGTAGAGGCAAGGTTGTATATATCTTACCTTTCACTTATCCCATTTTGTTGTGATATTTCAATAGTGCTGTTATTATGTAAAAATATAAAGTTGACTCTCCTCTCTATTATCTAATTATAATTAATGAATATTTTGTTTACCGAAATTAAAAATCAAACATAATATAAGATCTCTAAAATGCAAAACTAAAATTATAATATAAATTGTATATGTTAGTTATTTTAAGAAAATAAATTTTCAATTTAATTAAAATTTTGATAATTTAGAATAATTATTCATGTCAATGGAATAAAGCCACGCATCCGATAAGGAATCAAAATAAATAAAATGGGAGAATGCAAAAATGAAAAAAAAAAAAAACACGTAAATATTGATGGATAAATGTGCAAAATACAAATAGTAAACTTTTACTGCTAATTATATATAAGATTATAGGATCACACTACAAAATATAAAAAAAGGTTTTATAACTAAATGATAGTGCTCAATTATTGTCTACCAACTAAATCATAGATAAATAATTTGTTACAATAAGACAAAATAAATAAAAAAGTTTATTTATCAATCGAATAAAATGTGTTTATTTAATATAACCAATTAGAAATTATTAATTAAATACGTTTGGCAACTTGATTAAATGTTTGAATGTTTTCCATAAAGAACCGTTAATACAAATACATAAGAAAAATGACTTATGATTTTTGGTAAGTATAAAAAAGAAACCCTAAGGTTGGAGGGAATCATTTCCTCACAACCTTCACGCGACATATCAATTTTTCTCTCTATTTTTTCTTCTATCGTACCCAATCCACTTGTCACACCCCTGAACCAGACGGCGGAAACGTCTGAAGGCTCGTGTGACTTAAATTGAAATAGCATCACAATGAATATACATGAAGCATAACATAAACATCATCATGCATTAATATATTACAACTGACATTTTTCATATCAAGTACATTATTTTACATTACATTTCCCAAAACATAGACTGTTTGATGATTAACATTTCACAAAAGAAATTCTCGAAACACACTTGAAGGTTCTTCAGTCTAACGTTTACCTGAGAATACAAGTTATTTTGAAAATGGTCAACATATATAATGTTGGTGAGTTCATAAGCATGTTTGTTTTGAAAATTTTGAATCGTTTGTATAACCCAGAAAATCCGATATTTTCTGTAAATCTATCTGAAAATGGTTGTGGTGATTGTGTATAAATGTATGTGTGATTTTCATTTCAAAAATATGCGTAAATAAATGAAACCAAAAGTTTTCCTTGTTTTGTATTTGATGTGAGTGAAAGGAAGTGAATTATAGTAATTCTCCCGGAAAATCAAATATTTTCCGACCAATAACAATATTGTAGTACTTGCATTATCTTGTGAATTGTTTTGTATCATCACAACGTATGAATCTGATTTTTCCATGAATGTTTAGATGGTAATGGATCTCTATGTGAGTCGTTATAACCATGCATGATAGTGACTAATTCGCATGTCTAGGCGTTTTTCCAAACGCCGGTTTTGATCAAGATTTTGTCACCCTAGACTGGCCTAGTCTAACTGTAGCGAACAACTCAGGTGTGGGGGAGTCACCCCCGTATAGATCTATACACAAGTTCTCGCTCTCCCTCCAGGAGACTCTGATTATAACTACAGGTTACGGCCAAACACTCAATGGTGTCAACCGATGAGTTTCACTAGATCCAAATCATTACCCCATGAATATGTACGATGCGATATGTGTTTTGATTATAACTCAACAATTTGTTACGTGATTATGAGAGAATAAAGCCCAGCAAGCATGAAAGGGGGCAACTGCGACCCACTAATCAAGTAAGTTGTAACTAGGCTTATAGGTATGCGACGAACACGATATAGCCCATCAAGCATATAATGAATGATCCAGGCCTAATTATTATGTAAATGGGCCACTAAGGTCCAATAACATGTAAGGGATAATTTAGGCCCGTTAAGCTTGCAATTGAGTCACTAAGGCCCAATAGGCATGTAGTGAAGGTATTTGATCCAGTAAACATGTTAATGGATCAAGAAGGCCCAATAAGCATGTATTGAGTCATTAAGCCCAATATTTTGTTTTGTTGCTGTATTTCGTACCCTTGTTATTTTATAGTTCTTTTAGTCGAGGCACTCATCCGTAATGTTATAAAAAGTCTAGTGTTTTGTTAAAACGATATTTTTGTCTATATCAATTAAAATACTACTTTAACCTTTGATTTATAACAAAATTTATATTTTTGACCCAACAAGAACACATATATTGACAAATTCAGCCCCCTTTTGCAGAAAATTTCATTTTTAGCCCTTATTTTGACTAAAACGACATTTTTGATCCCTTTTGGTGAAAAATAGCATTTTAGCCTACTAATTTATGAAACTTGGTATTTTCGGCCTAAATATAAATTTATTTAAAATTTTGATTCACAAATACATTCATTTGCATTTTCAGCCCTTGGTTTGTAAAAATTTACGCTTTTAGTCCTTAATTTATAAAAATGGCACTTTCGGCACAAATTTTATAAAAGTTACATTTTTGGCCCAATTTCGAATAAGTGTCATTTTTCAGCCTTTATTTTTGTTCATTTCCAGTTTTGAACTCATTCTTTGATTTAATGACAATTTAGTCCCTAAAGTTTTGTGATTTTTTGCATTTTGGGCCCAAAATCGTAAGGCCCAAAAATTTAGTCCCATTAGGCTAAAATTTACACCTTGGGTCCTTTAAAAAGTGTGATTATCACAAAAACTCAGTTTTATACAAATACAATCTTTTTGATCCTCATAAAACCGAAAATGACATAAATGCCCAATCTTTTGTTTAATTGACAAAAATGATCTTACTACACAAGTTTTGTTTTGTTTTTCACATCCTAGCACATAAAACACCTGTATCTTTATTATATGTTGTTTAATGTGTTTTAGTTTATGGATCTCACCCATTTATGTTACAGATTTCAAAATGTATCAAGTTTTATCACACAGTAGCAACATTATAGCACCTGGTTCCTGGTACGTACTCCTTGTAATTAACATTTTATAATAATGCATTTTTATCTTGGACTCGGCGAGTTGATGGACCAACTCACCGAGTAGGAGCGGGATAAGACGCGGGGACTGAACTTAGGACTCGGCGAGTCCGTTCTCGGACTCGGGGAGTAGACCCTGTTTGGGAAAAAAACCCTAATCCGAGTGTTTGCACCCTATTTAAACACTCTAACTTGGCCTCCTTCGTCCCTAACACTTCTAGAGAGCTGAAGAGCGAAACCCTAGCCCCCATTTTGTTCTTGAGAGTGATTTTGGCTTTGTGAAGATGGTTTGGAGCTTAGAAGAAGAAGAAAGAGGTTGTAGTGTGCAAAGAGGGGAGGTAGATCCGGAATCTACACTGCAAAAGGCTTCCATTCAAGTAGAAAAGCCCCTACCTTGTCCCTAAAATGGTGGTTTTCAAGCCCTAAAACACCATACTCCTTGTGTTTGTGCTTAATGATCCGAAAGGACTTCAGATCTAGACCTTATGGACGTATTAGAAGTATAAAGTCTCTGTGGTTGGAGTTATTGAGGTCCCTATTGAGTGCATGACCTCTTAAAGAGCTTGGATTTGCCTTTTTGAGCTTATAGGTCCATGCATGCACGTAAAGTTTGCAACTTTACGTGATACACATGCCATAGGAACATAGATCTATGGTTTTGAAGCGTTGCATGTCTCAGATCTGTCCTATATGGGAAATGGGTCAAGGGACTCAGCAATTCCTAAAGTGGAACTCGACGAGTTCTATGAAGATGGCCTTAGACTCGGCGAGTTGGATGAACAACTCGGCGAGTCCTATGAAGATTGCCTGGTACTCGACGAGTTGTTCTTCAAACTCGGCGAGTCATATGAACTGTTACTAAGTGAGAGGGGTTTAAGTGTTGAAGGTCCAACCCTTCGTATCTGCACGAGGAATTAGCAATTTAGCGTGTAGCAATAGTCCCAGAAACCCAAATCCTCAAAAAGGATGCTCTGGTGAGGATTTGGAAGCGAGTAGGAGATCTGCTCGTGGGGACTCGGCGAGTCGGATCGCGATTCGGTCCAATCGTCCCAAGTAGTGAGTTGAGGGTGACTCAGTGAGTGGGAAGAGGGTCTTGTCGAGTAGGATCGGGTTAGTAGGATAGGGACTCGGCGAGTCTGTGCCATGACTTGGCAAGTCCAGTCAACTGGAGGTTGACTTTGACCAAGGAGTTGACCTTGGACCAAGGGTGGGTCAGTCATTTGACCCAAGGGTATTTATGAGTGTCTAATCTATGTTTATGATTCATAGCCGACAGATTACCGGTTCAGTGGTCAGGCGCTTAGCAAACAGACTTTCAGCAGCTACTTTCGAGGTGAGTTACCTTCCAGTAGCAGTGGGTCTACGGCCACAATGCCAGCCCACCAGTAGGAGTTGCATGATTAGATGATTGTCTCTATGATATTCATCTAGGGTTGCTACTACCTGTGTTATGTTTATGTGCTAGTATGATATGATGCTACGTGCTAGTGACAGTAGGGGAGATAGTCCCCAGATTACCGGTCGATAGGGCCGAAGGGGTAGTCATGCCCAGCCATGCTAGATAGATTATGCAATATGAGCTATGTGGTAGTAGTAGGGGGTGAAATAGTCTCCAGCATCTGGTCGAGAG
Source organism: Lactuca serriola (assembly GCF_051521515.1). NCBI lineage: Eukaryota > Viridiplantae > Streptophyta > Magnoliopsida > Asterales > Asteraceae > Lactuca > Lactuca serriola. Next base: position 204,809,531 of record NC_136408.1, read on the forward strand.
GACCGAAGGGGAGACCAGCACCCAGATATGCTAGTCAGTATCCGGTCGAGAGGATCGAAGGGGAGGCCAGCACCCAGATATGTTAGTCAGTATCCCATCGAGAGGACCGAAGGGGTAGGTCGGGCACCCAGATATGCCTGACAATATATGTATGTTATGTGGTTATATGGTATGTGGTACAGTGGGGGAACTCACTAAGCTTCGTGCTTACGGTTTTCAGTTGTTGTTTCAGGTACCTCTTCAGTCAATGGGAAGGAGTTGGCGCGGTAGCGGCTCATCACACACACACTCTTTGTTTTCCGCACTATGAGATATTATGGGATTTGTACTCTGACATTATTATGTTTTACGTTTTGGATTACAGTCACGAGACATGTTTTTATTAAATGATATGATCATATGATACTTTGTTACAAACGTTTTGCAAATCACGTAATTAAAAATTAAATTTTTAGCCCGTATTTTTGGGACGTTACAAGTTGGTATCAGAGCCCTGGTTTGAGGGATTCGGACACACCTTCGGGGGTGTCTGGACTCAAATCGAGGGAATAAAAGAATTTTGTAAGAAAATGATTTTCTAAAAAGGTAAATTAAGGAGTTTTGGGAAAAGTACGAAGTGCGTGATGTGCGCGACCGGCCGAGCTCAAGTAAGTATACCCCAAAGTACCCATACAATGTTATGTTATGTTTAAACGTTTTAGTAGAACAGCATGCTAGAATAGGAATAAGGATCTAGGTGTGATGCCTTATGTGATGGGTTTTATACAAACAATCCTATGTGTGCATGCAACCCTAGAGTTGGATCTATGTTTTCACTATTAGTTATACAACTTTATGAACACAAAAAGAAACCTGGTATGCTTGTACTATTTTCGAAATCACCATAGAAGAATAGAATACATACCTTTTGTTGTTATATAGTAATAACAACTAGTTCCTTGAATTTCCTTAGCTCTTGAAAGCAAGTACCACATGTGTAGTACCTCTAATGGCTCACAAACACACTAGGTGAAAGGATGAATATTGGAGAGAGGAGAGAAGGGTATCTTGCCCTAGATTTCGTCCCTTTTAGGGTTTCCCAAGGCTTGGACGAAATCTTAGTGCCTTAGGGTGCTATTTATACTTAAGGCTTACTAGGGTTTCAAGTTTTAAACCCTAATCCCTTAGCTTAGGGCCTAAGCAAGTCCATGGACTCCTTTTCTTAAGCCCTTGGACGAAAACTCCTAGATCCTTCTAGGATTTTCGTTCAAGCCTTAATAAAGGTGATCCAATGGCCCAAAGACTCAACTATTGAATAATTACAAAATAGCCCCTGCACTTTCAGTCAGTTCCTTTAATCCCAAAATTAATTCCTAATTAATTTCTGATTAAATACTAAATAATATAATGTTTCCAAATTAATATATTATTCATATAATATATTAACAAATCATATTTATACTCCAATTTATTATTCTTAACAATAAACCAACATCTCTCCTCAACAATCATCCTATCTAGTTATCAGTGTGAAGGCAAGCTAAAAGGACCATGCACCATCGGGTCAAGTACATACCAAAATAGTTATGGACTTAGACACTAATCCAATGTTATGTGTCTGCTTTATGTGCTTCAGCTTATGTGAATTGCATGCTAGTATTGAGTAGACAGCAGTAGGATAGTCTGTATAGGTTATGCCTAACAGTATGAGTTTAGCACTGTATGCTAGTTCAGTTTTTCTCTATGAGAATGGAATTGCTTGAGATTGTTCCCTTTCGTCTGAATGTTGCTTGCTTTGTGCTTTGTGGGACTCTGAGTGATGGGAGTTAGCCATTAGGTGACTACGTCACGCCACATGTGATCAGGGTTGAATAATCTTAGAGTGCTGGATTTGACCCTATTGCGCAGCTCTTGTTTGAGTCTAACCGTTGTAGTGACGAGTCTGTTACTCAAAGGGTTATCTAAGCCTCATCACATGTGATGGTATTCAGGTAATGGCTAATTGGCATTACAAGGAGGCCTCAGCAGCTGAGGACCGGGTAGGATGGAGTCAGAGATTTCCCTAGGGCAAGCCTAGGATGAGTATAGCAGTGATCAGCAATAGTGAAAGGGAACTGGTGGAGTCGAGGCAGTCCTTGAAGAAGGTACGGATAGATGTGGAAGGTAGTATGGGCCCGTACTACTGAAAGCAGAGGATCCGTACCCGAACTAAGGAAGGCCTAAGACCGGGGAACTTATTGTGGGTATGATCCCTCAAGGGGTATTAGTATCTCTAACGGGTGTTATTTATGTATTGCAGAATGGTGGTACTACGATCGAGGCCGACAGTTGGCAGTTCAAGAGAGGGATCGGGTTTGGGATCAGGTTCCGAGCCATAGATGAGGGGCTACACGAGTTCATCGCGTCAGAGATCACCAGAGGCATACTTGAGTCGACCCCCATCATCTTCGGGTCGATCAAGGAGGGGATAGATGAGTTGATGGAGGATCGCCTCAGGGGATTAAGGAGCGACATTGCATCTGGCCAGTTAGGATCACGTACACTGTCCTTTAAGGACTTCAGGGGCAGTGGTGCGCCGGATTTTCAAGGAGCGAAGGACCCCATAGCTGCCAGACGATGGATTGCAGACATTGAGTCTGCATAGTTGACTAGCTTCTGCCCCGAGGGGTCGTAGGTGAGATTTGCAGCAGGATGTTTGAGAGACCGAGCTAGAGATTGGTGGGATTCCGTCGATGACTCGTTGGGAGCCTCGGCTGTCGAGGCTATGACCTGGTCGGACTTTGTGACCAGGTTTAGGGCAGAGTTTGCACCGGTTGTCGAGCTTCAGCAGTTGGCCAGTGAGTTTTTAGATATGAGGCAGACGACAAAGACTGTGGCGGAGATCATCGTCAAGTTCCGGGAGAGGGCGTTGTTGGTGCCCCAGTACGCGGGTGATGAGGATATGAGGAGGACCCGCTATCATGACATGTTACGAGCTGATATTCGGGAGCATGTCAGTTTTTCAGCTTGCCCTACCCTGGACTCTATGATTGTTAGGGCAATGGAGAGGGAGATAGATCTGGAGCACATCCGGAAGAGGAAGGCGGAAGAGGTGCATGTTATGAAGGCTTCGGGGAAGAAGCCCAAGGGACCAGATGCAGGGTCGAAAGGCCAACATGGCTGGGGCCGCTGAAGGAAATGCGGCAAGATGCACGAGGGAGCGTGCAAGTTGGGATCGTCAGGCTGCTATAAGTGCGACAAGTCAGGGCACTTCAGCAGGGATTGTACCGCCCCTGCACCTATGAGACGTCTGAGTTTATATGTTTCCATTGTAACCAGAGGGGCCACAAGAAGGCCAGTTGCCCCCAGCTGACAGCAGTATCGGCGCCAGTGAAGGCACAAGCTCCAGCGACCCTGCGGATCACTGATGGCCGGAAGGGCAAGGCAAAGGCTCTAGTGGTGAGGAGTCGGGCGTTTTAGCTGACTACCGAGGAGGCACACGCTGCGCCCGATGTGGTGACAGGTATGATTCTTTTCCTCTATTTTATTTATATGATGTTATGATATTGATATGTGCTTTGTGTTTATGCATTAGGATCGTTCCATGTGAACGGTATCCCAGTTCAGGTGTTGTTTGACTCGGGTGCCACCCGATCGTTTGTTTCTCTTGCGCTTAGCAAGAAGTTTACTGAGTCTTCGGGCATGTTGGATTGCCCTTTAGAGGTAGAGATTGCCAATGATCGATCGGTGCGAGCATCAGCAGTGTTCAAGGATTGTGTTCTAAGGTTGTTTGAGGAGCGCTATTTGGTGGATTTGGTTCCCATTCCGTTGCGTGGGAACAAGGTGATCATAGAAATGGATTGGTTGAGCCCTTATGAGGCAGTGATAGATTGCGCACAGCAGCTGGTGCGGATTAGGACCCCAATTGGGGGAGAGTTGGTGATCCACGGCGAGAGGCCACAACGTGGACCCACGGTATGTTCAGCAGCGAGAGCTAGGCGCTACCTTCAGCAGGGTTGCATGGGATATGTCGCGTATCTTATGGATACCCGGGAGGCGGGTAAGGCGACGGTGAGCGAGGTTCCAGTGGTGCGAGACTATGCTGATGTGTTCCCGGAGGAGCTTCCTGGAATACCTCCGGAACGACAGGTAGAGTTCAGGATCGACCTAGTCCCTGGTGCGGCTCCGATAGCCAAGGCACCGTACCGGTTGGCTCCTCCCGAGATGCAAGAGTTGTCTACGCAGCTGCAGGAGCTGTTAGACAAGGGATTCATTAGACCAAGAAGTTCACCCTGGGGAGCCCCGATTCTGTTTGTGAAGAAGAAGGACGGGTCGTATCGGATGTGTATAGATTATCGGGAGCTGAACAAGGTGACGGTGAAGAACTGTTACCCACTTCCGAGGATTGATGACCTCTTTGACCAGTTACAGGGAGCATCTTGGTTCTCCAAGATCGATTTGCGTTCAGGTTACCACCAGATGAGGGTCAGAGAGGAGGATGTGCAGAAGACCGCGTTTCGGACGCGTTATGGCCATTATGAGTTCGTGATGATGTCGTTTGGGCTCACTAATGCTACTGTCGCATTCATGGACCTCATGAACCGTGTGTGCAGACCGATGCTTGATCGGTCTGTGATAGTTTTCATTGATGACATCTTGGTTTATTCCAAGACGCAGGAGGAGCACGAGGAGCATCTGAGAGAGGTTTTGGAGACCCTGAGGAGGGAGAGCTTGTACGCCAAGTTCTCCAAGTGTGAGTTTTGGTTGTGCGAGCTGCAATTCCTTGGGCACCTTGTCAACCAGAATGGTATACTGGTTGACCCGACCAAGATAGAGGCCGTGATGAGATGGGAAGTTCCGAAATCTCCATCTGAGATTCGGAGTTTCCTGGGTTTAGTAGGCTACTATCGGAGATTTATTCAGGACTTCTCCAAGATAGCCGTACCCCTGACATGGTTGACTAAGAAAGTCATGGTCTTCCGATGGGGGCCTGAGCAGAAGGTAGCGTTCAAGGTTCTGAGAGAGAGATTGTGCGAGGCGCCAATCTTAGCCCTGCCAGAGGGCGTTGAGGATTTTGTGGTATATTGTGACGCGTCCATTTCGGGGTTGGACGCGGTACTGATGCAGAGAGGGCACGTCATTGCCTACGCTTCGAGGCAACTGAAGCCTCACGAGGCGAACTACCCGACGCATGATTTAGAGTTGGGGGTGGTGGTCTTCGCCCTCAAAATTTGGCGACATTACCTCTACATGGTTCGGTGTACCATTTACACGGACCACAAGAGTTTGAGGTACCTCATGGATCAGCCGAATTTGAACATGAGGCAGCGTCGATGGCTTGATGTGGTGAATGATTATAATTGTGAGATCCTTTACCACTCGGGGAAGGCCAATGTGGTGGCCAATGCGCTTAGCCGCAAGGCAGCACCGATCAGGGATAATTGCATGCGGATGACAGTGGTGACTCCGCTTTTGGAGCGGATTCGGGAGGCCCAGTAGGAGGCCCTGAAGGACGAACATCGGAAGAGTGAGCGCATAGTGGGTCAGGTTTCCTCCTTCGACTATGACAGCAAGGGATTATTGACGTTACACCGCAGGGTGTGGGTGCCATACCTCAGAGGCATGCGCCAGATCTTGATGGAGGAGGCGTACAAATCCCAATTCTCCATTCATCCCGGGGCGACAAAGATGTATAGGGATCTTCGTCTGGACTATTGGTGTCCCTGCATGAAGCGGGATGTGGCTTGGTATGTCGAGCGGTCCTTGACCTGCAAGAAAGTCAAGGCCGAGCATCAGAGACCGCACGGCAAGATGCAGTCGTTGGATATTCCGTTGTGGAAATTGGAAGATATTACAATGGATTTTATCACGAAGCTTCCCAGGACCGCGCGAGGAGTGGATTCTATATGGGTCATCGTGGATCGATTGACCAAGAGCGTCCATTTTATCCCGATTCAGGAGAGCATCTTGGCCGAGAAGTTGGCTGACATCTATATTAGGGAGATAGTGGCGCGGCACGGGGTGCCAGTATCAGTGATTTCGGACAGAGATGTGCGTTTTACTTCCAGGTTTTAGAAGAAGTTTCATGATGAGTTGGGCACTCATCTGCATTTTAGCACCGCCTTCCACCCGTAGACGGATGGTCAGAGTGAGCGGACCATCCAGACTCTGGAGGATATGTTGCGAGCATGCGTGCTAGATTTCGATGGTAGTTGGGATACCAATCTACCTCTAGCTGAGTTCTCATACAACAACAGCTACCACACGAGTATTGACCGTCCTCCCTTCGAGATGTTGTACGGGCGGAGGTACAGGACCCGATATGTTGGGGAGAAGTTGGCCAAAGGGTCATAGGGAGCACCGAAGTGGTGCTCAAAACTACCGAGATGATTCAGCAGGCTTCAGACTGCACAGAGTCGGCAGAAAAGTTATGCCGACAAGCGCCGCTCAGACTTGGAATTCCAAGTCGGGGATATGGTTCTTTTGAAGGTGTCGCCATGGATAGGCCTCATCCAATTCAGAAAGCGAGGCAAGTTGGGCCCAAGGTACATCGGGCCATTCAGGGTTGTAGGTCAGGTGGGCAAGGTAGCGTATAGGTTGGACCTGCCAGCTGAACTCAGCCAAATACACAGCACTTTCCACGTATCTCAGTTGCGGAAGTGTTTGGTGGACGAATCGGCAGTGGTACCCTTGGAGGATATTCAGGTCGATGACAGCCTAAATTACATCGAGCGGCCTGTGGCAATCCTCGATAGGAAGTCGAAGGATCTGAGCAACAAAAGGGTGGAACTCGTGAAGGTGCAATGGCAGCACAGGAAGGGATCAGAGTGGACTTGGGAGCCGGTGGAAGAGATGACGGAGCACTACCCCGAGCTGTTTCAGGATCGAGTAGCGGACTTCGAGGACAAAGTCTAAGATAAGTGGGGGAGATTTGTAGCACATGGTTCCTAGTACGTACTCCTTGTAATTAACATTTTATAATAATGCATTTTTATCTTGGACTCGGCGAGTTAATGGACCAACTCGCCGAGTAGGAGCGGGATAAGACGCGAGGACTGAACTTTGGACTCGGTGAGTCCGTTCTCGGACTTGGTGAGTCCATTCTCGGACTCGGCGAGTAGACCCTGTTTGGGCAAAAACCCTAATCCGGGTGTTTGCAACCTATTTAAACGCTCTAACTTGGCCTCCTTCATCCCTAACACTTCCAGAGAGCTGAAGAGCGAAACCTTAGCCCCCATTTTGTTCTTGAGAGTGATTTTGGCTTTGTAAAGATGGTTTGGAGCTTAGAAGAAGAAGAAAGAGGTTGTAGTGTGCAAAGAGGGGAGGTAGATCCGGAATCTACACTGCAAAAAGGCTTCCATTCAGGTAGAAAAGCCCCTACCTTGTCCCTAAAATGGTGGGTTTCAAGCCCTAAAACACCATACTCCTTGTGTCTATGCTTAATGATCTGAAAGGACTTCAGATCTAGACCTTATGGACGTATTAGAAGTATAAAGTCTTTGTGGTTGGAGTTATTGAGGTCCCTATTGAGTGCATGACATCTTAAAGAGCTTGGATTTGCCTTTTTGAGCATATAGGGCCATGCATGCACGTAAAGTTTGCAACTTTACGTGATAAGCATGCCCTAGGAACATAGATCTATGGTTTTGAAGCGTTGCATGTCTCAGATCTGGCCTAAATGGGAAATGGTTCAAGGGACTTGGCGAGTCCTAAAGTGGAACTCTGCAAGTTCTATGAAGATGGCCTTAGAATCGGCGAGTTGGATGAACAACTCGGCGAGTCCTATGAAGATTGCCTGGTACTCGACGAGTTGTTCTTCAAACTCGGCGAGTCATATGAACTGTTACTAAGTGAGAGGGGTTTAAGTGTTGAAGGTCCAACCCTTCGTATCTGCACGCGGAATTATCAATTTAGCGTGTAGCAATAGTCCCAGAAACCCAAATCCTCAAAAAGGATGCTCTGGTGAGGATTTGGAAGTGAGTAGGAGATCTGCTCGTGGGGACTCGGCGAGTCGTTCTCGGACTCGGCGAGTCGGATCGCGAGTCGGTCCAATCGTCCCAAGTAGTGAGTTGAGGGTGACTCGGTGAGTGGGAAGAGGGTCTTGTCGAGTAGGACCGGGTTAGTAGGATAGGAACTCGGCGAGTCTGTGCCATGACTCGGCGAGTCCAGTCAAATGGAGGTTGACTTTGACCAAGGAGTTGACCTTGGACCAGGGGTGGGTCAGTCATTTGACCCAAGGGTATTTATGAGTGTCTAATCTATGTTTATGATTTATAGCCAACAGATTACCGGTTCAGCAGTCATGCGCTTAGCAAACAGACTTTCAGCAGCTACTTTCGAGGTGAGTTACCTTCCAGTAGCAGTGGGTCTACAGCCACAATGCCGGCCCACCAGTAGGATTTGTATGATTAGATGATTGTCTCTGTGATATTCATCTAAGGTTGCTACTACCTGTGTTATGTTTATGTGCTAGTATGATATGATGCTATGTGCTAGTGACAGTAGGGGAGATAGTCCCCAGATTACCTGTAACACTGTAAAAATTTTAACAATTTTTCACTTCTTGAAAACCATAAAATATCATTCACATTCATTTTCAAAACATTGTATCAATATAATCCCTAAGATCAAAAACATGTAAACTCCAATGTGCGTGTGTATGAATCATGTCGGCGCCTTCCTGCGATCATCACTGGTACCTAAAACACATAACACATAACACTGTAAGCATAATTGCTTAGTGAGTTCCCCAAAATATCACTCTAACACATATTTGCCACTCGAGGCTATAACTCTGTCGACCCTCTGGTCAATGTGTCTCAGTGGGGCCCTCCAACCCCAACTCTCTGTGGGCCCTCTGGCCCTAACTCTGTGGACCCGAAGGTCCTTACTCTGTAACTCCGAATCATGCATATCACATGTCACAATAAATCACAACACATAATTAACATGCAAATACACTGGCACATAATGTGACAACCCGAAATTTATTCCATCATTTTTAACCCCTCCTTTCGTTAATAAGCCTCGCTTTATTAAACTGTCTGTTAACCTTTTGGGCTAGTTAATTAATTTGAAACTTTTATAATGACTTGGTAAGGGTTGAAACAAATTAGAAACACCCTCATAAATCCCTTGAAAAGTTTTAGTTTCAACCAAGTCAAAATACGACCATTTAATTGGGTGCGACCAAAAGCCCTGTGTAACGGAATTATCGGGTAGATTTCCATTGAGCCCCAACTCAAGCCCTATATAAGGGAGAGTAAACTTCATTTCCACCCTTTTCACTCCTTCTCTATACACTCTCTCTCTACAACTTGTTTTCGAGCCAAAAACGTCCGTTTCGAGCCCCAAACTAGTAAGTAATCTATCCTAACTTGTTGTATAGCTTAGTTAACATGCGAATTCATGTTTAAGACATCAAATAGGGGCAAGATTATGTGTTTACGGCCCAAGAACACTCTTGGACCGTGAACACCCTTAAGTGGGGTTTTTAAGCCCCAAAACCCCTCTAAACTACCCCTAGGGCTTAGATATGACTTGTGGACTTACACCTTCGAGCTTAGAACACCAAAACCTTATTATATGGAGAGTAAACTTGAGTTTACGGCCCAAGAACACTCTTGGACCGTAAACCGCTCTTCATAGGCCGTGAACACCCTTTGAGGTGTTAGAAATGCCCTCAAACACCTCCTATGGCCTTGGAAAATGTCTAGAAGCAACCACCATTGAAGTAAAGGCATTAAACATCAAAGAATCATTGGACATAGGAGTTTACCGCCGTAAACCCCCTAGAATTGGTCCATGGGCCGTAAACTCCCAAAGAGTGCCCAAATGATGCCCTAACTTCTTCATTTGACTTGGAAAAATGCATAGAACTTTACTCTCTACCACTTAAGACCTCAAAACACAAAAGGAATGAGCATATAGGAGCATACGGCCGTAAAGCCTTGTTTAGGGCCGTAAACTCCCTAAAATGGTGCATTTGAGGCCTTAAACCCTTTATAAGTCCTAGATTTGAGCCTAGCATAATTCCACAAGTGATATAAGACCTTTTAGCATCCAAGAACACACCACCCATGAGTTTACGGCCGTAAACTCATGGGGATATGGTCTTAGGGCCATGAACTCTATAAAGAGTTTACTCTTGAATAGTAAACTCCCTATCTAGGCCATACATTCCCTTAGATGTTACCCGGGACACTCCTAACACTTAACCAAAGTGTTTTCCGCACTTTAGGATGCGTATACGTGTTTAATTAATATTATACTTACTAATTGTTTGTAAACATATGTCATCATATGTTAATAGGTCACTAAGTGTGCTCAAGTCTTTATTTGACACCGAGCACCCAACCGACACCTCCACCCGATCCACTTACAACAGGTGAGTTCATACCCCTGAATTAACATTTTAAATGTTTTTACATACTTTTATGGGGGGATACAATTTAAAACATGCTAGTTATAATATCAATCATATGTGATTAATAACCCGCATGCACAAGGATTTATCACACTTTCAGCTGTTTTACCAAGTATAACACTATAGATGGTTTCCAAAACGTCTTTACTTATTTAAATCTTTTCTCAAATTGTCTCTCGCGCCGTACGTCTTACTTCAAAACTAGTTACCACGGTGTTTTAAATCAAGGTTTTTCTTCACTTGTATTGTTTTATCAAATTATATTCAAAACTTGTTACTAGAGTTTTCAAAGGGTTTCCAAAGGTTTTCAAGCTTGTTTTACAAAATGATATCAGTTCGTAATTTCTTTAAGAGTAAAGTTTTTCCAAAATTTTTCGTTAAAGTTTTCTTCTATGCTTCTATACTTCTGCTTCGTTAAATGCTTCTACTTTGTTAGATGCTACTACTTCGTTATGCTTCTACTTCGTTAGATGTTTCTACTTATTTAAATGCTACTACTTCGTTCAGTGCTTCTACTTCGTTAAATGCATTCCTGTACTTGTATAGTTATATAAATAATGTTTAAAGGACTTAAGAAGGCTAGTTCGCCCTATTTCCTTTTCCTCGTTTGGATGTGGTCTGGTGGGATCGGATATCCGTCCGAAGGTCGTTTAATCATTAATTATATATCATGTATACATATATAGAGATAAAAGCTCTCTCTCTCTCTCTCTCTCTCTCTCTCTCTCTCTCTCTCTCTCTCTCTCAGCCAGCTCATCGCCTTGGGTAGTAAATGCCTCCCTCTATTATTCATGTTTCTGGAACCCTACTAACTATTATAGGAATAGTTAGGAGTCTCTATCTCTATCTCCTCTTTTAATTTAGAATGTGACACACTATTTCCCTCTACGACGCTTTATTGCGCCAATGCCGTGTAACCAGAGTCTCCGGGAAGGAGAGCGAACATCATGTGTAAAGATCTATACGGGACTGACACTCCCACACCCTGACTACTAGCTACAGTCCGCACCGGCAAGGCCCATGGGTGACATGAAGCCACTACTACTGCCACTACCTCTACGCGTGACCTGGAGGGTCATCGGATACTCTATCATTGATCAGCATGGTTACATACGAGTTCACATTCACCCTTTGTTTTAGACCTTGCTAGTTGTATCGTTCATTTGATACCCTCTGGGGTCTGTGTTTCTTTTGTTAGACTGAGCTAGGCGTATCATTCATTTGATACTCTCCTGGAGTCTGTGATTTCTTTTGCCTTAGTCAGCAGTGTTTCTGCTGAGGCATATGTCATTTTCCCTTAATATTTTTCTAGTGATATTCTCCTACTTTCTTTAAAGTCAAATACCGTATTTTGGGTAATGATTGTATTTCAGGGAAAAATTCTCTTTAAAAGCATAACACTGTCGAGTCTTGGTAGAAGACTGCTTTTATTTAGAAATATAGGATTTTCTAGAAAGGACACTAATACACCGTAGATTCCAAACTACTACTTTTTATAAAGTTATTTTGAATAAAATACTTACTTACATAAATGACACTAAATACTTATGAACTCACCATCATTTATAAAAATGCTGATACTCGTTTTCAAAATAACTTGTATTCTCAGGTCAGCAATAGACAGGCACATCTCAGGCGCTTTTGGTGAAGGCAGTTTAGTACCTAGCTGCAACTATATTAGTTTCTATATTACTTTGATGTTTCTATGTATTGTAACTTATGTAAAACTATTACTATTAATGCAATGGTTGTTGTACTTTGATTACTATATTGCATACGTTGTGATACTTGACATGGCGTCATCCACCCCAGAACATTTCCGCCGTTCCGGTTTTGGGGTGTGGCAGATTGGTATTAGAGCATTGTTTATAGTGAGCTAAGGATATCAATTCATAAAAGATATACAGCCTATAAATACATAGGGATAAAACACTCTGACCAAGAGTTATACTTTAAAATGTAACCATATTTTATCAAAGTATAAGAACATCCAGAATCTAAACACTCGAACACAAGTATCACAAGAAGAACAAGAATAAAAGTCTTCATATGTTGAGCATTACCGTCAAACCTGGGCAGTTATGTAATCGTAAGCTGGAATAAATGTAACCTGATCAACTACATTTATTCGAGATGTGATGAACGTGTGCTTGGGAGTGATAGTGGTGTTGCAACAGGTCTGAAACTTACCAACTAGGAATGCTAGAGCTAAACATAAAGTTTAAAATACTATGGGAGTATTTTGGAATACTAAAAGACTCACATTAATCCCAGAATCATATTCAGAAGATAAGAATCAAACAAGAAATTAAAATACCATAGGGGTATTTTAGGACCCATAAGATAACCTTTTGTGAAGAACTAAAAAGATCCTTATTGATATACCTACGATTATAGAGGGTATACTCCCAAGGTTATATATAATAAGGATCCCATAGACTAAGAATGTGTGGTTTCGCTCTACTTCCTTTTCCTCGTTGGGATGTGGATATAGAGTTGTATCACATATTCGAAGGCCTATCGGATCTAAGCTATATATAACTTGTGTACCCTTTGTAATTGTAGCAGAACTCGATATGGATCACCCAGTGAAATGTTAATAATCTCTTAGGATTCTTTAGACATTTCCATTTTCGCACGAACCCTGTAGAAAACCGTATCCACTTCAGTGTTCGATAGAAGAGTTGATTCAGACCCAGAAGAAGTTCATTGAGAAGATTTCCAGTTCGGAAATAAATGAACTAGGTCGAGACTATTGAAACCACCAAGTACCTATACCTTTTAGGGACATCGGTGGGGAAATTCGCCTAAACTTTCGAGATTTCCAATCATCCATCCTGAAGCGATGACACTCAGAGTCGGGATCAGAAGAAAGGCGGAGTAGAGATTCAATATGTCCATACGAGGAGAGAACCCAAGGTAACTACCCGAAGGAAACCAACGCTGATCCAAGTCAAAGATACGAGGTAGACAGAGGGAGCCAGTATATGGAACCCGAGAAGTGTCTTTTCCTCGTGTTCGTCACGCTAATACACCTATAAAACAATACAATTTAGTGAGTTAGTGATTACACTACTCACGCTATGTGTTAGGTAAATCGCCTTTTCCCGTCGCAAGTAATACGATTAGAGCGGATCCCAACACCTCTATCGAGAGTGTTTAGCCATAAGTCTTCATGAGCCTTTCTACCCGCGGTCTTCGTTCCGAACTGTTCTCAAATCTTTCCAAGCCGGAGAGTGAACCTTTCCCAGTATAAAGTTAACTTAGTAGGAACGACTCCCATCTTATGGCTTTTCCGATACTCACACTCCTACCTTGAATACCCAGACTACATCATAGGGATGTAGGTCGACACTCAGGCAACCAATATCCGTGGCACGGGAAAAATTTATGCCTAATATAGTAAGGACAGATACGTCCAGGGTTAACCATCGTCTCACACCAGCGGTGTTCCTTTCCGTGTAGGAAAAACCATGACTCCGAAGAAGCGTAACCCATCCGCCGGCAAGAAACCAACTCTCCTATTCGATGAAGCTACTTTCCAAGCTGCAGTCTCGACAGCCGTTGCAGCTGTCATGGCTCAACTGAATGCTAACAACGCCAATGTTAGCAAGAGCCCTAGCGGGAATTTCGATCCTAGTAGTGGACAGCAGCAACCAACCTTTGTGTACCCAGCCACCCAAGAACCTCAACCAAATCCACTGAAGAGAAAGTTCAAGAACGAGGAGGGAAGTACCTCGGCTCAAGGATCTTCCGAAGGGCAACGAGCTGAGACAGTCAATACCCCTGCCAGCCCTTCCATCCTGACTTCAAGAAGACCATACCTAGGAAGCCTTCCCCACTGTAGCAAGTGTAGCTACCATCATCATGGTATATGCCGGGAACTCTTTTGTGCTAGGTGCAACATGAAGGGGCATACTACTCGCGTCTGCAGAACCCCAGTTGAGTTTATTACATCAACCACCAATGTGGCGGCCAATCCAGTTTGCCGTCTATCTGGTGAGATTGGACACTTCAAGAAGGACTGTCCAACCGAAGGAAACAACAAATACACTGGAGGAGTCTAACTCTAATGCTTGGGGAGAAGCATCAAGGAACCCGGTAGATTTTTGGTACATCTCTCAATCTCAGATAACTAACCGAAAACATTAAAAGGCTAATTCTAAATGAAAATACTTCCCCATTAAGGAGAAAGTCGCAGCACTGTTATAAAATTTAAAATTTCATCAGGTAAAACTATAATGGATATATATATATAAATATATATATATATATATATATATATATATATATATATATATACGTTACAGCCATGTATAATTGAGATGGATAGACCTAGAGTGAGTGAATGCCGCCTCATTTCCTGTTCCTTGTTTGGTTGTGGATTTAAGGCGGATTCTCTCAGTCAACAGTCCTCCCCACCTTAATTATACATGACTAGTATATGTTAGGCGATTATAGAAAGGCCTCGTGAGAATCCATTCATGAAAGGTACTCTACTCAGAAACACTCAGGACCCTCAATAGTTCCGCGTCGACTCTATCGGTCCAAGTATCCGCAACAGTGATACACGGGACGAAACCCGAGATGCCTCGAACTTGTGTGCCCGTTCGGCACATGACCCTATCGATCCTCATTCTATAACATGTCGAAGTATGCCAACTTCGACGCATCTATCAATCTGATGGGTTTTGGTCATAAGAACATCCTATGTGCTCATACAAACCCTAATGCTTGGATCTAGGTTTCTCTATTGTACATGCAATTCATCCAAGACTATAAACCCTAGATCTAGCATATGATAATCAATATAACATATAATTAGGGTTTAGATCATACCTTGATTGTTATGTAGCAATAACAATCTCAAATCCTCCTTGTATTGACTTTAGAAAGCTTAGAGTCACAAATGTCACTCCTCTAATGGTTCACAAACACCAAGAGCAAGAGGATGAAGAAGAGAAGGGAAGGAGGCTCTCAAAAACGTGTGGAAACCCTAGACCATTAGTTCACCACGTTTTTGGAGCATAAGGGTTCTATATATAGTGAGGCTATTAGGGTTATCTAACAAGAAAACCCTAATTTGGATGCTTAAGCCCTAAGCAACCCATGGACTCCTTTCCTTAAGGCCTTGGACGATTTCTAATGGGTTTTACCCATAGAATTCGTCCACTCCTTAATATAAGGCAATCCATAGCCCAAATTGCAATTATCTTATAATTACAATTCCAGTCCCTTAAGTTTAATTAATCTCTTTTAGTCACAAAACTAATTACCAATTAATTCTTGACTAATATTAATTAAACAATATGATTTCTCCTTTAATATATTATTCTCATAATATATTAATAAATCATATTTAATCCTTTCTCTCCATAATTCATCCTATCAAGTTGCTTTGGTGAAGGCAACCCAAAAGGACCATGCACCATCGGGTCAAGAACATACCAAAATAGTTATGGACTTAGACACTAATCCAACAGTCTCCCACTTGGATAAGTCTAATAACTATTCTTCGTATGACTTCAGATCCTGATCTGCAATTGTAGCTTTCCAAAGCCGATGTCAACTCTGATCCTATCAGATACGCATGTCCTTTAGATAAGGGATCATATATTCCTTCATTCTAGATATCGTATAAGACATGATTTCTAATCATTCTCTCTGTACTATCTCTCGACTTCCGATTTATGAAGACTGACTAATTGAACAAATCAAATTAGCCCTAGCCCAGCCAAGCATTTACGTTTGTCATCACTAAATCATCGAGGGGCCCAAAGATATCGCTTTTATTCTACTTTGAATAAAAGGAACGGATAAACTTTGATTCAATGCTTGCTTGCACTTACTCACCAAATGACACACAACAATATGTTTTATAACACCAAGTTACTGGTGCATTTACATATTATCAATGTGCAACCGATTTGCAAGATACAACTCACACATCTCGGTTTCAAGAATATAAGATGTTATCGTCTCACCAATCACTCGTGATACAATTCATGGAGTGATCCAAGTGAGTGTGGGTTTAATCCATTGCTCAAATCATATTCATAAGCACTCATGAACGTTGCAGCAAACATTTGCTTATGTCTAATACTCTTTAGACAACCCACACACCAATTCACGACAGTCTTTATTCATACCTACTTCCAACATATGAACGACTGTGGCCCGTTTGAATAATTTGACTGTTCTAAACCAATTAAATTATTCAGGAAGTCAAAACATGCAAAGTGAAACACAATAATAATACTAATCCCATATGGCCTCAAACCTTTGAGCATAAATAAAACACCTTTTATTTATCACTATATCGATTACTCATTATTTGTTGTTTCGGGTAATCAACTTTTTACTTGAATTATTACAACACTTGTCCCATGCTCTTAACATGCACACAATGTTTACCTATGGTTCTTACTTTGTGAAATAGATCAAATGAACACATTTCCAATCATACTCATTTCACAACTCCCACTCCTTTTCACAAGTGAAAGAATATCAAATTCTTGCCACTTATGGAATATGCTTGAATTCTAATATTTTATGCAATGATCCTTTCGTAATGTCATAGCACAAAAGTCACAAAGACTATTGCCAACGATATTACAAAGTCCTCTATCGGATATTGTTACAATACAATTCCTTAGAAATGATGTCTCTCACTCAAAGTACATTCCTTTGAACATCCTTTTGCATAAAATTTCTAATCTAGACATAGATTCTTAATATCTAACTCCCAATATGGAAACCTTTCCATATTTGCCATATGACAACTCATTCTCAATAGAATCTTATCTATTCATAATAATGTCAATATGGTTCATCCAATATCATGCTTCCAACTACTCACAAGCGACCAATCCTCGGCGAACTTTGGATTGTCCTTTGATAGTTGTTTAATTACCTTAGTCAAAACCGATTCTTGTCCTTTTCCCTCAAAATGCGCTAGACATTTGGAAAATTTTAGAATGTTCAAATATTATAGCATTTGCAATCGATCCTAAACCTGAAGCGTATGGGACACGATGCATAATGTCTTACACAAAGATTCGATACTTTATCAATCTTCTGCCATAATATTTTATGTGT
Organism: Lactuca serriola; assembly: GCF_051521515.1. NCBI lineage: Eukaryota > Viridiplantae > Streptophyta > Magnoliopsida > Asterales > Asteraceae > Lactuca > Lactuca serriola. The sequence continues at coordinate 204,827,013 of NC_136408.1, forward strand.
TATGTTCTCAAAATTCGAACTATGAAGAGGAATGACGTAATCATAATCGAAATTTGTGAGCACACTATGTTTCCTTAACTAAATTATTAACATTCCACAACCTAAGCCTTTAGATTTGAAATGAAGCATAATATTCTCTCCCTTAATTATAGCAAAACAACTATTCAACCTTTACAACTTTTCAAAGTATGACTTTTGTTTTTATATAATTAATATTTCTAACTTGCAATACTTTCCATAATAATCATGCAATCATAACATTTATGCTCCCACTATCATGATAATTATTATAAAACATAACACTTATGCTCCCACTAGCTTTGACATGTATTCAGAAACAACTTAACTTTCAGAAAAACAATGCTTATTGAATTTCTTAAGTTCATGTTTCTAATACCTAATGCTTTGATAATCCTTTATCAAAGCTTATACACCTTTCCTTTAGATAGCTCATATGTGTGTCTAAACAATTCAGACTAATTGCCAAATCTCACAATTCGAATCATGTAAAGGGATACCGTAACCATAATTGAATTCGAGAATACAATTTTTCACAATCACTATCTTTTTAAAATCTTTCTTAGTGAAAGCATTTCCTCACAGTCATTTTCATGAAGGAGGGAATCTTATGACACTTAGATTTTAATGGTATATGTGTTCCTATCCATGTGAATTTGTCAAAACCAAAGTTTACGACAAATTCAAACTCATATGGATTGAACTTTCTTAATCTTGATTTCTTGCCTTATGGTAGCACAGCTGCCCACCATGTCTTCCAAGTAGTTAAGCAGCTCACCCTTTCCTATCAATGTACTTTCCATTGATCAAGGTGCCTACCTTTTATGCGTTCAAATGAGAACTCATAGAACTCACATGCATAATTGACTCAATTGGAATGGCACAGAAACAAAATAGTGTCAACACGATAGGTTGTAAACCCCAACTCGTGTGCTAGTGATGATCGATAAGGTTTATTTTGATTTGTTCTTGAAACCTTTCAAGACCATTAAGACTCCCACTGACTCCTTGACATATAAGATTCTCTTGTCAATAAACATTTCTTGACAAACAAATATTCAAGAGTTAGTGTAGTTTAAAACACTTCATAAATTGGTCCTAGTTGGTCTTTGTCTTATCCAAGACATCACAACTTTCCACATTTGATGAATGTCATAAACCTTCTTAATACTTATCACTCAATTTCACAATCTTAACTCTAAGACTTGTTTTGGAACGAAGTATGATTGACTTCTTGATTTAAACCATTTCTTCAATTCTTGATTCCTCTTCTTAGACATACAATTGTACTAAGACCCACTTAGAGGATCAATTGAGATATGGTTCTTAATCATTAAGACTTATCATAAAGCATAAAAGGTACTCTCCCTTCTTCTTAGAATGGAGAAACTTTTATCTTTCTGCCTACTTGATTCTTCTTATTCGTTCTGCTATTGATTTAAACCTTTTCAATCAATTCATAATTACACTTAATCTTATAAGTATAATCATATTTAGTAAACCTTTAGTAAATCATGACGAATATCTTTGTTACTCTTATGGTGGACTTGATCAACACGCAACTTTGTGTACTCGATCTCCTAGTCCTTCACTTGACACTTTGTCAATGAATTAGTCTAATTTCCAAATATGAAATTTCTCATTCATCGTGCAACCAAGTTGCATGATTCCAAGTTTCTGTCCAATTGATGCTTGGGTGATGAGAAACTCTCCCTATTTGGTAAATTCTCGACATTTCCACAAATAATATAATTAAGAATCAAATCCATTATTGCTAATAATAGAAACATCCAAACATCAATTTTTCATATATGTCATTGCAAGGATAAATAAATAATATAAAATCAAAATTTATTTTATTGCGGAAAAAATTTGTCCTTACAACGCAATTCATTGAAAAACTATGCTAATACATATTTCTTAGCAATCTAATTCTAACTCTAAGTAGTAGCTCAAGAATCTAATCTTCAAGTAATGCGATCGAAATCCATTTCTTCATGGTTAGATTCTGCTCACTTCTTCCCTTAAGCTTCCTTTCTTTTCTTCGATCCTATAAAACATCAATTGTAATCTTATCACATTATGTATTAAGAATCTAGAATACGAGCTTAAAAGAGTTAGTCAATGGATTTTACCTAAAGCAAAGCCATACGTTTTGACTCTCCCATCTCTTAGATCTCTTAGGTAAATAGGGCAGCTTCGTCTCCAATGCCCCTTCTCTTGGCAATAAAAGCAAATTGACTCTTTTGGAACAGGACATGGAACTACTTCAAACATTGCCTTTCTCTTATGATCAAACTTTTCGATCATAGCATGTCTTTCGTTGCCATTGTCTATATCCATAGAGGTCTTGAAGGCAGATTCACCAATCAAATTTGCTTTTCTATTGCGCCAAACCATTGCTGATTCAGCAGCAATAAGCATATAGGTGAGATCTATAAGGGTCACGTCGCAGTTCATCATATAGTACTCTCTTACGAACTCACTATATGAGTTAGGAAGTGACTGAAGAACTCAGTCAACAGCCATCTCCTCACATACAATGGATCCCAACATTCTTAACCTATCAATGTGTGGCTTCATCCCTAGGACGTGTGCACACACCGACTTTCCTTCTTTATGTTTACTTGCCAAAAGGGCTTGAGTGAGTTTGAACTTTTCAAGCCTTCGAACTTGTGGGTTAGGGAGAATAATTGGAGGAGGTGGAGGAAGAGAAGCATGATCTCTTGTTCCTCGATCGAATCGTGGAATATCATCTTCATGCGGAATGCTTGTTCCACGGGATTTGGGAAGACCATAGTTGCCATACTTTGACATCTACAAAACGGGAGAAAACAAATTCAAGTTAGTTGATTGATTGAGTCCTTAGTAAATCACCCAAATGAGATACTAAGGCTAGGACCCAACACAATATGCTACAACCTAGAAAAGGGATGCTGTAATCTAGTTGCAGAATGTTTGAAGGTAAGTGAATGACGATTCACTAATTTCCACCATGAAAAACAAAAAAAAAAAGAAATTTAAGTTTTAAATTTATGAAAACTCCTAGATCCTTTGAGATTCATTGAACATTTCAATGGCATGTTTAAATCTCGATATGCCCCTCTAGTTTGTGACTGGGATGTCGAGGATCACAAAGCGGGTGTGAATAACCATGCAAACTTACATGGTGCCCTCACATGTTACAGTCACCCATTCGATGTGCCGGTAAACCACACACGCTCCACCGAACTATGACAAACATTGAGTCACCCTTTGCTACCTTTTCTTAGAACCATTTAGTGTGCCAGTTAACCACACACGCTCCACTAACGTCTTCGCAAGGGCACAAAGTGTAATTTCATGGAATTGCATCAATTCACTTTTGCCTAAGTAACTAAGATTGGGAATTTGTAGAACATTTAGTTACTTTTGTACTTCATTATACTTATAATGGAAGGTTTTGTCCTATCCTACCCGTTCGGCTAACGACCCTCCACTAGTCAAGAGTGCGGTGGGTAAGAGTGGATACCCATTCAATCGCCATTTTATAGGCAATTTCCTTAAACACCCCTTATAGACCAGCTACGTGAATGAGGCCTACTAACGGTAAGACTGACTTTTACTCATACATATATATAATGTTAGACTTTTAATGTTATATATAGTATATGGTGTATTTTACACTTTTAAAATACTAGGAGGTCAAATTTAACAATTATACTTTTAATTCAATTAAATTGTAAACATAAAACTTTTATGGATTTATTAAACCTCTTTTAATTATACACCTTAATTAATTCATAAAACCATAAGGGTGTGATTTGAACTTTTCAAAACAATACTAGGGTTTTAGAATTTAACATTCCTAAATTAAACTTTTAATCAACTTTTAAATTCCAAAACTTGAGGGCAAGTTTTGAAAAATTTCAAAACATTTTGGTTTAGAATTTAAATATACATCAAAATTAAACTTTTAATCAAAATTTAAATTCCAAAACTTGAGGGCAAGTTTTGAAACCTTTTCAAAACATTGGGGATCAAATAACAAATAATCTAAATTAACATTTAATCACATAATTATCCATATTTGATTTATTTAATAATTTCTTGCAAAACAATTTACCAATTTAATCAAAATAATTAATCAATTATCACATAAGGAAATAAATATTTTATTAATTGATAAATATCTTCAATTAGATCAAGAATATACTCAAATATATCATAAAATCGGATTTATATTGATCTAATATGATAAAGGCAAGTATTTCAAAGATAAACAGCAAGAAATCCCGATATTTGCTCTTTCTGACGCTTGGACTCGCCGAGTACCCCCAATGGACTCGCCGAGTCCACTATGGGACTCGCCGAGTCCATCGGACAGATTTACAAAAATCGAATTTTTTAACTTGAACAAACATACAAGGCATCAATACAATAGAAACCAATCAAGGCTCTGATACCACTGATGGGTTTTGGTCATAAGAACATCCTATGTGCTCATACAAACCCTAATGCTTGGATCTAGGTTTCTCTATTGTACATGCAATTCATCCAAGACTATAAACCCTAGATCTAGCATATGATAATCAATATAACATATAATTAGGGTTTAGATCATACCTTGATTGTTATGTAGCAATAACAATTTCAAATCCTCCTTGTATTGACTTTAGAAAGCTTAGAGTCACAAATGTCACTCCTCTAATGGTTCACAAACACCAAGAGCAAGAGGATGAAGAAGAGAAGAGAAGGAGGCTCTCAAAAACGTGTGGAAACCCTAGACCATTAGTTCACCACGTTTTTGGAGCATAAGGGTTCTATATATAGTGAGGCTATTAGGGTTATCTAACAAGGAAACCCTAATTTGGATGCTTAAGCCCTAAGCAACCCATGGACTCCTTTCCTTAAAGGCCTTGGACGATTTCTAATGGGTTTTCCCCATAGAATTCGTCCACTCCTTAATATAAGGCAATCCATAGCCCAAATTGCAATTATCTTATAATTACAATTCCAGTCCCTTAAGTTTAATTAATCTCTTTTAGTCACAAAACTAATTACCAATTAATTCTTGACTAATATTAATTAAACAATATGATTTCTCCTTTAATATATTATTCTCATAACATATTAATAAATCATATTTAATCATTTCTCTCTATAATTCATCCTATCAAGTTGTTTTGGTGAAAGCAACCCAAAAGGACCATGCACCATCGGGTCAAGTACATACCAAAATAGTTATGGACTTAGACACTAATCCAACACAATCATGGTTCGACTTCGTGCAACCATGTGTAAATCCCTAGTGTTGTATAAAAAGAACTTTCTCCGTAGCCATTTAGTAAAATAAAGGTTCTTCCGAACCTAAACATAATAAAGATAATAAAACCTAAATGCGATCCGTCAGTCGTCCTTCTTATCTCAAACCTTTCGAAGTACCCAGGAGAAGGGTACCGCGCGCTGTCAACCAACCCTTCTTAGACAGATAGAAACCAAAGCGAAAGACACTACAAGTATTCCAGAAGACGATAACCACCCGAAGCATACTCTGTAGATCCTCCAGAAAGACCCTTCGCACCTCGCAATCAGGTTCGTGAATCAAGAGGATAGAACTCATGGGACTGACCACTATAACTGAGTATATGCATAAGGGTGGTATATAATTGAGATCAAAAAGATTTAAGATGTGTGTTTCCTCCCTACTCCCTGTTCCTCGTTGGGTTGTGGGTCTGGGGTGGAGTCGCACAACTAAACGTCCTGCCGACCTCAATTATATACAGCTTGCATACACCAAGTATTAGTGGTTAAGCCCAGTATGAGCTCTACCACGAACCTCATAGTAAGACCCTTCATCCTATCCCATGGAATGGGAGCTAGAGTCAAGAGAACCCCTGCGGGTTGAGCTATTATAATGACCACAAATCCGAAATTTGTTGCCATCCCGGTTAAGCCAACATAGTAGCTAACACCCTCAATTGGTAAAGAAATCTGAGTCGTGAGAGTCAAGGACATTGACTATGACCATCTATTCACGCTTAATTCCCCGAATTAAGCATCTCAGCAGATATCCCGGAAATCCGAAAGCTGCGATGAGTAAACTCTGAGAAGAGTGGATGAGGAGATTAAAGTTCCGAGTGACGGAACCCTATACTCACTAGATTTGACATAGACCGAGAAAACTCAGAACCTTCGGAAGAGTGGTTGCAGAAGATGTTCGCACTACTCAGGCACTTCGTCCACCCCGTTACCGATGAGTAGTGCCTAGGACACTCTGCCCCCTTACGTGGAAGAAGTCACCGTCGCCCTGTAGACGATGGACTGCATTCTCCGAAGTGAACACTAGAATACCGAGAACCACAGGATAACCTCCGCAACCAAGAATACTTGATTAAAGTGCGAAAGTAGGTTGCGTTAACCCTTATAACCCAGATCCCGAAGAGATTATAGATTTGACACCAGTCTAGGTGTTAGTCGATGGGTTATACAAGAGCACGCGCTTTCTGCAACTGAAATAAATCAACGCCTTGTAGAATAGGGCATATCTGAGAGATTCACGGGACTAATAGGTGTTCCAAGAATACTATCTCGCACAGAAATAGTAGAACCACCTCCCGAGATAGTCCAACACTTCGGAAAATCTCTAAGGATTGAGTTAGCCCTGAGCAGAGCCTGCTGTTCATGAAACAGCAAGGCAAGTAAGAGCATGATCCTTTCCCGATAAAAATCATGCCGTGAAAGCGCCAACTAGATGATGATGGGAAGTTTAAAGACTTCTAAGCACTCGTCTGGTGAAACTCTATCTTCCCGACCCTGAGAGTTTCCGTTAGAAACATCTCAAGAATCAGAAGTGCAGGTTCATTTTGCACAAGATTGAGATAGACACTCTGCAGCAAATAGATACCCGTAGACATGCAATCCATCTGATGATCTAGAAAACCTCTAAAAGCCAACTGACAGGAAACACGAATCCAAGGACAACCCGAGCTTTCTAAGAACCAACCTGAAGGACTACACCCCAGTATGAGAGGACGTTTGGAACTTCGGAATGGCGATCACGCCAGTGATGATCTCGCCATAGAATTACACTATGTTCTAAGTACTGAAGAGCTCTACCCTTCTGAGAGTTTAGGACCATCCGAGATTCTTCGCAAAGATTGGTCCAACCCTCGTCAGACCACTACTACTTTCGGAAATTCCACAAGTTTCACCCCATATCAATCCACTTCTTAGACTTGATAAATGATTGTCGACGCCACTCTTGGTATCCCACTCATCTTGATAGAAACCATTGAGAACCCTAACTTCATAGACACACCTGTAGAAAATCGCTAACTGCACGAATCAAAATCCGCATCCCGTAAGTGAAGGTTGTTAGAACGCCAAGCATAGGCCAGAGTTCACTTGGGAGTGCAAGGACCAGCCGAATAGGAAGTACCCTCATACCTCTACCCGATTGTTTGTGATTACTTACTTGCCTAAACCTGAATTTCGGGACGAAATTCCCTCTAACGGGGGGATGATGTGACAACCCGAAATTTATTCTGTCATTGTTAACCCCTCCTTCCGTTAATAAGCCTCGCTTTATTAAACTGTTCGTTAAACTTTTGGGCTAGTTAATTAATTTGGGACTTTTATAATGACTTGGTAAGGGTTGAAACAAATTAGAAACACCCTCATAAATCCCTTGAAAAGTTTTAGTTTCAACCAAGTCAAAATACGACCATTTAATCGGGTGCGACCAAAAGCCTTGTGTAACGGCAGTATCGGGTAGATTTCCATTGAGCCCCAACTCAAGCCCCTATATAAGGGAGAGTAAACTTCATTTCCACCCTTTTCACTCCTTCTCTATACACTCTCTCTCTACAACTTGTTTTCGAGCCAAAAACGCCCGTTTCGAGCCCCAAACTAGTAAGTAATCTATCCTAACTTGTTGTATAGCTTAGTTAACATGCAAATTCGTGTTTAAGACATCAAATAGGGGCAAGATTATGTGTTTACAGCCCAAGAATACTCTTGGGCCGTGAACACCCTTAAGTGGGGTTTTTAAGCCCCAAAACCCCTCTAAACTACCCCTAGGGCTTAGATATGACTTGTGGACTTACACCTTCGAGCTTAGAACACCAAAACCTTATTATATGGAGAGTAAAATTGAGTTTACAGCCCATGAACACTCTTGGACCGTAAACCCCTCTTCATAGGCCTAGAACACCCTTTGAGGTGTTAGAAATGCCCTCAAACACCTCCTATGGCCTTGGAAAATGTCTAGAAGCAACCACCATTGAAGTAAAGGCATTAAACATCAAAGAATCATTGGACATAGGAGTTTATGGCGGTAAGCCCCCCTAGAATTGGTCCATGGGCCGTAAACTCCCAAAGAGTGCCCAAATGATGCCCTAACTTCTTCATTTGACTTGAAAAAATGCATAGAATTGGTCCTGAATTAACCTTTTAAATGTTTTTACATACTTTTATGGGGGGGATACAATTTAAAACATGCTAGTTATAATATCAATCATATGTGATTAATAACCCGCGTGCACAAGGATTTATCACACTTTCAGCTGTTTTACCAAGTATAACACTATAGATGGTTTCCAAAACGTCTTTACTTATTTAAATCTTTTCTCAAATTGTCTCTCGCGCCGTACGTCTTACTTCAAAACTAGTTACCACGGTGTTTTAAATCAAGGTTTTTCTTCACTTGTATTATTTTATCAAATTATATTCAAAACTTGTTACTAGAGTTTTCAAAGGGTTTCCAAAGGTTTTCAAGCTTGTTTTACAAAATGATATCAGTTCGTAATTTCTTTAAGTGTAAAGTTTTTCCAAAATTTTTCGTTAAAGTTTTCTTCTATGCTTCTATACTTCTGCTTCGTTAAATGCTTCTACTTTGTTAGATGCTACTACTTCGTTATGCTTCTACTTCGTTAGATGTTTCTACTTCTTTAAATGCTACTACTTCGTTAAGTGCTTCTACTTCGTTAAATGCATGCCTGTACTTGTATAGTTATATAAATAATGTTTAAAGGACTTAAGAAGGCTAGTTCGACCTATTTCCTTTTCCTCGTTTGGATGTGGTCTGGTGGGATCGGATATCCATCCGAAGGTCGTTTAATCATTAATTATATATCATGTATACATATATAGACATAAAAGCTCTCTCTCTCTCTCTCTCTCAGCGAGTTCATTGCCTTGGGTATTAAATGCCTCCCTCTATTATTCATGTTTCTGGAACCCTAGTAACTATTATAGGAATAGTTAGGAGTCTCTATCTCTATCTCTCTCTTTTACTTTAGAATGTGACACACTATTTCCCTCTACGACGCTTCATTGCGCCAATGCCGTGTAACCAGAGTCTTCGGGAAGGAGAGCGAACATCATGTGTATAGATCTATATGGTACTGACACTCCCACACCCTGACTACTAGCTACAGTCCGCGCCGGCAAGGCCCATGGGTGACATGAAGCCACTACTATTGCCACTACCTCTACGCGTGACCTGGAGGGTCATCGGATACTCTATCGTCGATCAGCATGGTTACATACGAGTTCACATTCACCCTTTGTTTTAGACCTTGCTAGCTGTATCGTTCATTTGATACTGTCTGGGGTCTGTGTTTCTTTTGTTAGACTGAGCCACGCGTATCATTCATTTGATACTCTCCTGGAGTCTATGATTTCTTTTGCCTTAGTCAGCAGTGTTTCTGCTAAGGCATATGTCATTTTCCCTTAATATTTTTCTAGTGATATTCTCCTACTTTCTTTAAAGTCAAATACCGTATTTTGGGTAACGATTGTATTTCAGGGAAAATTTCTCTTTAAAAACATAACATTGTCGAGTCTTGGTAGAAGACTGCTTTTATTTAGAAAATATAGGATTTTCTAGAAAGGACACTAATACACCGTAGATTCCAAACTACTACTTTTTATAAAGTTATTTTGAATAAAATACTTACTTACATAAATGACACTAAATACTTATGAACTCACCAGCATTTATAAAAATGTTGATACTTGCTTTCAAAATAACTTGTACTCTCAGGTCAGCAATAGACAGGTACATCTCAGGCGCTTTTGGTGAAGGTAGTTTAGTACCTAGCTGCAACTATATTAGTTTCTATATTACTTTGATGTTTCTATGTATTGTAACTTATGTAAAACTATTACTATTAATGCAATGGTTGTTGTACTTTGATTACTATATTGCATATGCTGTGACACTTGACATGACGTCATCCACCCCAGAACGTTTCCGCCGTTCCGGTTTTGGGGTGTGACACATAACTCTAAAGTACTCTATCACATAACTCTTTTACCACACTAGGTAAAGTATAGTGAGAAGACTCACCTCAGATGTCTCGGTAAATCTCTGACTCGGTAGAAATATGATCTAGCCTCCGCCTAATCACATAAAGTAAATATTCTCATAAATATAACTCTCGAGACTAGACTCAACCCTCTCTTAGCACCCTCAGAAGGGTAAAAGACCATTTTACCCCTCTCTTGACTCAAAGACCCCATTGTTGACCAAACCCTAAAAGTCAACGAAAGTCAACGGTCAAACTTTGACGCAACTCGTCGAGTGCACTTTGGCGACTCGGCGAGTATACACATGTCCACTAACTCTTTATTCTCGCTTGGCATGTCGAGTCCCTCCCCTTGCTCGACAAGTCACACCTGGCATGAATCGCGGGGCCACCCCGACTCAACTCGCCGAGTCTCAAGAACAACTCGGTGAGTTCCGCCTTGAACTCCAGTCCTCTAATCCCCCTCTGAATCACTGAGTTATTCCACCAACTCGGCAAGTCTACTCACTGAGTGATTTACATGAAACCCCAACCCTACTCGCCGAGCCTGATCCTTGGACTCGGCGAGTTCATGCCATGCACAAACTCCATTGACCTCCTGAGGTCAGATCTGTTCCTTTAATCCATAGATCTGGCATTCCCAAGCATGAAAGTCACGTAAAGTTCAAACCTTGACACTCTTATATCATCTAGATGGCATCATTTGGTGATTTAGCTCCAAAAATGACATCCTAAGTCCATGGCCCCCAAAGTAACTCATAAAGCTCCAAGGGTTAAGGTCTCTGGACCTCTTTGAGTCCAGATCCAAAGCACAAACTCGAGAAGGGACCAATTGCTCCACATAACCATCCTCTAAAGGGGTTAGAAAACCCTAACTCTAAGAATCAACACCAAAACTAAAGAAGGTACAAATAAATACCTCAGATGAAGCCTCTGAACTCTGAAGTCACTAGAATCGCACCTTCGTCAGCCTCCTCTTGCCTTCACCTCCTTCTTGAAATTACACCAACAAAATGATCAACAATGGCCTCTCCTTCCTCACAAACGCTCTAGATCTCTTAGGGTCTCTCTCTGGGGTTTGGTAGCCGCAAATGACGGCCTTAAGGGCCTTTAAATAGGTCCCAAACCCGGTAAATTAGGGTTTCATTAAACAGCATGGACTCGCCAAGTCCACTCATGGACTCGCCGAGTCCAGTCGTGAACCCGGATGAAAATCTGCGACCCTACTCGGTGAGTCTAAGCACCAACTCGCCGAGTTCCTCCACAAACTCCAAAAATAAATGAATAAAAATAAATGTTACATTATCGGTCGATAGGGCCGAAGGGGCAGTCATGCCCATCCATGCTAGATAGATTATGCGATATGAGCTTTGTGGTAGTAGTAGTAGGGGGTGAAATAGTCCCCATCATCCGGTCGAGAGGACCGAAGGGGAGACCAGCACCCAGATATGCTAGTCAGTATCTGGTCAAGAGGACCGAAGGGGAGGCCAGCACCCAGATATGCGCTAGTCAGTATCCGGTCGAGAGGACCGAAGGGGTAGGTCGGGCACCCAGATATGCCTGACAATATATGTATGTTATGTGGTTATATGGTATGTGGTATAGTGGGGGAAATCATTAAGCTTCGTGCTTACGGTTTTCAGTTGTTGTTTCAGGTACCTCTTCAGTCAAGGGGAAGGAGCTGGCACGATAGCGGCTCATCACACACACGCTCTTTGTTTTACGCACTATGAGATATTCTCGGATTTGTACTCTAACATTATTATGTTTCACGTTTTGGATTATAGTTACGAGACATGTTTTTATTAAATGATATGATCGTATGATACTTTGTTACAAACGTTTTGCAAATCACGTAATTAAAAATGAAATTTTTAGCCCGTATTTTTGGGACATTACAAACATAGATCAATAAAATCCCACATAACATGTATAAACACATAGATCTACACATAAGACTTGTATTCTCCCCCTAAAAGCAATTAAAAACCGAAAACAAGGGGGTATGAACTCACCTTTTCTTGTTGTTCTCGGTTTTGAAGAAGAATGGAAGAAAATGGTATGGTTTTTCGGCCCTAGTAAGCTTCTTGAATGATTTTGGACTCTATGAAGCATAGATCATGAAAAGACATGAGTTAAAAGGAAATTTTTGGAGTAATTAAGAAGCTAAGCCATGGGTTTAAGCAAAACTTACAAAGGATTTTGAAGTAGGTGAAGAAGCCTCTTGATAGCACCCACAATTTCGAAATTTTTGATGGAAGGAAGAGGAATTCTAGAGAGTGGTTGAGAAAGAGTTTTTAAGAATGTGTGTATGTTCCTTGGCCTTGATCTCGGCCGATTATAAGAGAAAGAGAGAGAGAGAGAGAGAGAGAGAGAGAGAGAGAGAGAAGTATTGAGGTGATGGTTACATGGAGATATGAGAGGTTTATAGATATATGTTGTGTATAATGCATTGTTATCCTATATATAAAAATAAGGTGGCATGGTTTAAGTTAATCTCCCATTTATTTTTATTTGTTTATTTTTTTATACACATGGGCCGAGAATGGGTTAGAAGAAAGGAGGTGAATTAATTTGGCCCATTTCTTTCCTTGGTTCGAAATTATGAAGCCCACAGAGAAAATTTTCGGCCCATTGGGCCTTTAAGTGTATTCATGGCCCAATTTTGCATAAAAGAATGGATTTATGGTCCCTTAAGGTTATTGGATCAATTATGGCCCAACATGTTAAGTTTTATGAATATGGGTCCAATTAGAGCCCATTTAAGGGTTCTAACCCTAAGATAGTCGAATTGGAAGCTTATTGGTCCATTAGACCCAATAAGGAATTCCTAGTTCATAATGAACTTAACCCGGAATTCGTAGAGTTTCCAACTTTCATATTGACTATTTGAAACTTTCTGTATAGAGTTTTGCACTTTACTTGATGAACCTTGATGGAATTTGTTGTCATTGATTTAGCATAATGTTTGATATCCATAAGAATTACATATATCACAACGGATGATGTTTACAGGAGTACAAAATTTCCTAGCTAAATTGCTAGTTGTGACACCACTACACAAGTAACTCATCTTTCCGAACTCTCTAAATTTTAATTAAAAAACTATTAAAACATTTACTAAAACAACAATTAAACTGGTTAAATGATAACTGAAATCCTAAAATGATAATTAAAATCATAATATACAAGTAAGAAGGAGATTCGGTTACTAATTCTTCACAAGTGAACTCTCTATGGGGCAACATGTCTAACATGTCGTGGGTGAAAGGATGTAAGGTTATTATTGACAGGTTCCAAAAGAAGATTTCTAAATGGAAAGTTTCGAACCTATCTATTGGAGGTAGATTGATGCTCATTAAATTTGTTCTAAGGTCTCTTGGTATCAATCTTATGTCTCTATTTCTTATGCTTGTTCGAGTTGCAAAAATTCTTGAAGTAGCATGTGCAAACTTTTTTTAGGGAGTGGATGAGGACAATCGAAAAATGCATTGGATTAAATAGGATGTCGTTCTTGCTGATAGAAAACATGGTGGGTTGGATATTGGTAGTTTAGTTGCCTTTAATCTTCCTTTTATTCAAAAGTGGCGGTGAAGATTTTTAATAATGACAACCTTCTTTGGGTTAAAGTCATTAAACAGCTGTTTTGTTCTAATGGGGGTTTTCGCAGCTCTGACTATACTGGGTCTGACCCTTGGTCTCGTGTTTTGGGTTCCAATGCTCGACTTTTAAACCGGGGTTTAGTGGTTGATTCTATATTCAAGAAAATAGTTGGTAATGGGATGTCTACAGAATTCTAGATTGATAGATAGATAGATTGGAGATTCCTTGGATTCTAGATTTCCATGAATTTTCAAGTTAGAGCAACATAAAGAATATATGATTGTTGATAGAAAAGTAAATTGAGACTGGAACCGGTCTTAGAGACATTAATCACAAGAGTGAAGAAGTACAATTTTTGACCCTTATGGAAGTTATTCAAAATGTTTCTTTGAATCATCAAACGGATAGGTGGTGTTATGAAATTGGTGAAGATGGCTCATTTATGGTTGGAAACTTAAAGGAGGTGGATTGATGACGTGGTCTTACCGTCTTTGGATCAAGAAACTAGATGGAATCATTTTGTCCCTAAAAAGGTAAATATTCTATTTTTGAGGGTTTTAAGGAATAGAATTCCAACTCAAATTAACTTAACAAATAGAAATATGGATGTTCATTCATGTTGTGCCCAATTTGTAACCTTGGCAAAGAACAATTTGATCACCTTTTCATAAGGAGTGAAGTGGCAGCGAGAACTTGGAACGCTATATTTTCTTGGCTTGATCTTGATTAAGTGGGTATATATTTGGTTGTTGGCTTGTTTAATACCATGAATAATAGTTTAATGTCATCAAGGAAGAAAATGGTGGTTGATTGTACTACGACTTGGTATATTTAAAGGTTTAGAAATAATGTGGTGTTGAAAAAGTGAACGAACAGACAAAAGAAGAGATCAAGATGACTACCAAATTCATACCAGAATCCTTGATTGTACTAGCTTAAAATCAAGACCACAATGAGAGACATTCGATCCTAGAATTAGCTCTATCCCACCATTGACTCAGTTCAAGAGTTTTTGTTTTTATGGTTTGCAAATTGGAACCATAGATGTTCATTTTGATTGGTTAAATTGGCTTCAAAATCCTCTGGATTTTATGTTATTGTTTTTCTAGCTCCTTGTTAGTTTTGTTTTTTATATATGGTTGGCCAATAAAAAAAATTTGTGGGTTCGCAATGGTCACGAACCCGCAGACGGGTGGAACCACAACACCGGTGGCTTTTCCGGCCAAAATCAACCGACACCATGCACTCTCATATGCCTAATTTCTTCTCCCTCCTATATGTAACAAACTTCCTCTAATTTTCAACTACCAAGAACACACGGAAGTGAACTAAGATAGGTTTGTATCATATAATACCATTTAATCACATGACATGCTGATACAATAATCTATTGCGAGAACATATTAATTAACACCAATTCAGGGACATCTCCAATATTCCTTTCATGTAAAGATACAATTTATAATACATTTTTTTTTAAAAATAAAAACAATAAACAAACAAACAAACAAACACCCCCTCTATTTCAAGATTTATATTTCTTCACTCATTTCCAAAGGAACTCTATATGGGTTCTTGAATTCTTCAAGTGAAGGAACAACCCTACCCGCATACAAACTCTTCACAATCCAATCATACGGCACCACCGGAATCTTTTGCTCCACCGCACATTGCTTCAACTGACGTGAAATACCAATTTCACCCTCCACAACAATCGCCCCAATCAATACCCTATTACTCTCAAGTCTCTTCACCAACCAATGAAACGACTTGAACACCAACCCCCCTCCATGCCTCACAACTTTCTCCATTTTCATACAAAAATCATGCTTCCCATGAAGCATAATCGCAATATCTTGGAAAATCAATCTTCTATTTGGCATCCGAATCCCAATTATCATGCTACAATTAATCACATGTTCTTTTAAAATCATGTATTTCTTATGTGGTAAGATTGAACCTTCGTTGACCGAGTCAAACAGCCATTTGACTTTGAGAATACACGCGTTGACTGCACACCCGTATAAAAACTTGGTTGTGAGTAGCCTTTTGGGACTCAAAATCACAGGAAGTCGATATTTTGAGATTTTTTTTTGTCTTCTAGAAGTTGAAGATGGAGGAGATGGAATATCATCTAAAACTATGCCACCGTTTTTTTGAATTAGATTTTTTATTTCTTTATGTTTCTTGATTGAAAACCCCGTAATTAAAAAATTAAAATCTTGAAATAAACGTGTTTTGTTGCATGTGAATGTGACTCGTGTTTTTTTTGTGTGAATAATTTCGGGTTCTGAAAAACGGACACGTTTTCTCATTGGAACTACACAGCTTTTGATGTTGGACTTCACCTTTCTGAAAACCTCGGTTGGAAGTAACTCCGGATTTTCTTTATTTATAGTAGCCGAGGGTAATTTGGTCTTTTTCTCGACATCATCTTGTGTAGGTTGTTTGTTCACTGAGTATGGATCATAAGGGGGATGTGGTAAGATGCTGTAAGTTTTAAGTGAGGACACGTGTCTTCGTATAGTAGGACTTGAAATATTCTCACAAAGGGTATTATTGGTATTTTGGGGTGAGACACTTTTTGGATTATTTTGGTGAAGGGTATTATCAGTATTTACGGGTGAGGCACTTTTTGGATTAACTTGGTGAAGGGTATAATCGGTATTTTGGGGTGAGACACTTTTTGGGTTATTGAGATTAACATGGGGAGGGGTATTATCGGAAGAAAAGCTGCAAGGAACAACAGAACACAAAAGGTCCTCCATTGGGGACACACTAAGAGGCATATCAGGGGCAGTATCGGAAAGAAAATTACTGTTATTGGTAGTTTTGTGGTGTGTATCTATATCTTTAGGAGGTATGGTTGACTGAGAAACAGTATTATCCTGTTTTTGTATGGCTGAATTCATATCAGGGGCAATATCGGCAGATTCCGAAAGAGAACTCGATTCATTTAAAGCAAATGGTTCAGGGATTTTGTTGTCTGTAACTGCATCTTCATTCTGAAAACCAATTAGCAAGAACATTGTAGTTATTAAGTCCATTAAGTAAAAAAGAAAATATGTTCCCAAAATAGCCCTCACCTTGCATTTCCAACCACCAAACCAACGGCTTTGAAATCTATCTGGAATCAAATTTGTCATCTTATCTTCGTTTTCTAATACACAGAATACAAAAACAAGATTAATATACTACACAAATCACTATATATATATATATATATATATATATATATATATATATATAGGCATTGTTTGAGGAAAAGATTGCTTAAATTGACTTAATGCATCATGTAATTTATGTTGAGTGACTTAGATTTTGTGTTAAAAACTAAAGATTAGGAGAGATATTTGTGCAAAAGTTTTTCTGCACATTAATTCACAGATTACATGTATATATATTAAATTAAATTAAATCTAGTCTAATAAATGAAGGTTTTTTTTTTGTCACTTGTCATACTCTCATTCAATTTGCCAAATGTCATTTTGTGGCTATTTTGAATTAATTTTTTTTCCACATGTCATTTTATGAGTTTTTGTATTTTATTAAACTCCACATAATATTTTACTATAATAATTGCAATAAATGTAGTAATAAATAGATATCAATTTCATTAATCAACTTACCTTTTAATTTCAAAATTCCCAAAATTAAAGCTCATTAGTTTCTTTTGTTTATTTATTTAAATTATTTGTTTAAATTTAGAAGATAAAAAACATTTCCATTATAATAAGGATTACCAATACATCCAGAAGCCCGAGACCCGAAAGAAGATTTCAAAATTGTTTGACACAATGTCAATGGCCCATCAACCTGCTAAACATAATCAGCTTTTTTTATATCAGCTTAACAACAAATTTAATAATTTATATATAAAACATATAAAATCTGTTTGGGGATCTTTGATTTACCTCTTTTGTGGAAATAACAGGTTGTTCAACTGAACAACTAAACATGGGATCAAAATCACACCCAAGATCATTAGCATTCTCTGTAGTCCCTAATGCTGCATAATCATCATGTTCTTTATGTGTATCACCTTCAATAGATTCCAAAACAATTTCTTTTTTTGATAATATCTCTTGTTTTGTGGAAATAGAACCAAATTCAGCTTCTAGGGTTCCATAACTATCTTTAACATGAGATATGGATTCATAACCATAACTATTCACTGTTAATCCCACATCTTCATATGCTTCTGCCATGGTCAACTCATCCAAATCCGAAAGAAAGTCAACCTCATACTCATTGTCATTGTTTTCCTCAAAATCATCATTAAGTTCCTCCAATCGTGCCTTTTTTACCCTTATTGCAGCTTCAAGAACAGATGAAGGGGTTGAAAGCTGTGAGCTTGGTTCATCTTTTAATACCTCATGGATTATTAATGCTTCTGATGCTGCAACAGCTAGTTCCACTGCATCTGTGATATCAACTTTATGAGATTTGGGGGTTTTCCCATTTTGCCCCTTTAAAGGTTCATGACTGGAAAATCCTGAATTGCCCTTCTGTGGGATTGGATTTTGGGTGTTCTCCTCAGGGGTAACTTTGGAATCTGGAAGTGGAAGAGGTTGTGGTTGAGATTTACTTGGAATTGGATTTGATAAATTTTGAGATTCTTCATTTGATGATAGATGAAGATGGAATCGAATTTCATGCTGAGAAGTGAAACTGAAACTGTTAAAATTTAAATAATAATCTTAAGGAAAACAAAGATGAAAATGATGAATAGAAACTTACATTGCTAGAACATGAAGGAAAATTCATGGTTGAGTTGTCTTCTCCAGATAAAAATAAATGGAAACTCTTACACACACCATTATCAGACAGATTCTCATTTTCTCTAGTATTGATGTTTTGCTGAAGGCATCCAATGTCCTAATCATTATAATAATAAACATCCATTAGATATATGTGCATATAAAGAAGTAATCAGAAAGTTCAAAACATTCAATAATTTTGAACAACGCTCATAAACTCCTACCACTTTACTGATTAATCAAACACATGACTTCTAGAGGTGAAAACTTGCCTAGAAGATTCAGATTGACGAAGTGTATTTCTTTTGATTTGAGATAATAAGAGAATGTCAAAGTAAATCAAAAGGAACAAGTATGTTTTGTATAGGTAGGTGTTTTCAGTTTAACGAGAATCGTGAAGTATTACACTGAATTGAAAGGTGGAAAGTGAAACTAAAAAGGGAAAACAAGAAGAAAAAATATACATCCAACCTCGAGCCTTTGCCCTGAAGAACATTGAAATGCTTGATTGCTCGCCTCCCTTATCGAAGAAGACTGAAGCCAACCCGGAAGCCATGCTGCTTCCTGTAATAAGATAGGAGAAATATTTTTCGCATACTCAAATCTACAACCATGTATCAAACCTAATTTTCAGAACGAAAAAAGAGATCCATACAATAAAATACACGATAAATGAGAAGGAAACATACCTCGGAGAAGTGAGGAGGATGAAACCCTAGTAAGCTCTGCATCGTGTTCTACGGTGTGAGTCCTTGGCGCCAATATTTTCAGGTCGGAGCGAATGGAGGCGGGGTTAAAGAATTGAAGAATTATTTATGGAATTGAGTTAGAACTTCTTTTCAATTTATATAATCATGTTTCTTACAAATCTATAAATTTATTGGATATGATACGATGTGTTTGAAAATATAAATATATATTAAACTATTTCTAAAATACTTACCTCAAATACGGCTGGGTTAGAATTACAAAGGAGGTTTTTTGAAAAAAAGAATAATTAATTTAGGCTAAATGCTATAAATACCCTTTCTTTTTCAATTTCACCCTTGTGACTTTTTTGTCTTTTTTTTAACTTCCTTTTTTGTTTTTTTGTTGTTTTTTTAAATTTTTAATACTATATATATATATATATATATATATATATATATATATATATATATATATATATATATATATATATATAACAATGTTGTTAAAATCGGGATCCTATCTAGGATTGTTTTAGGGTTTGTAAGATCTGGATCTTAAGATCCCACAAAATAAAATATAATTTTATTTTATAATTTTTAATCATTAAAAATATTTCAAACATTCAATCTTTCATTCAAAAGTTATAAAAAGCTCAAAATATTTGTCATAATCACAATACAAAATGATAAATGTTAAATTGGTAAAGGGTAAATGATATAAAGTGATAAAAAAAATTTCATTTGCAAAAAAAAAAAATCAAGGGAAGGTAGGATCGGATCGGATCTAGATCCTACGATCCTACCTGCGATCCTACCCCAAATACGATCATTTTACAATCCGGATCGTTTTTCATACCTAGGATCGTAGGATCGTACGATCCTACGCTTAAGATCGCGATTTTGACAACAATGATATGAAGCTTAGGAATAGTAAACTGCACATTTTTTTGGCAGAAATGGTCCTTGCACTTTGCTTCTCATTCTTTACCTATTTTGACATTTTTGGTCCTTGCAATTAATATTTTTACATTTTTTAGGAACCTTTTAATATTTAAAGTTTGACCACAAAACTTTAACGGTTTGACAACTTTGATCCTTTTTCTAAAAATTTGTTAATTCCCACCTCTTTAATTCTGTAACCGTTTTGAAACTTCTGATCCTTGCAGTCAAAAGTTTTATATTTTTTCATAAAAACATAAAAAAAAACGGTCCGGGGCAAAGTCCGGGCTTTTCATCCTTGCACTTTCTATGTTTGTCATATTTAACGATTCGGAAACAATATTGAAAACTTTTGGTTCCCACGTAGCGGGGGTAACCTTTCTAGTTATTATTATTAATTTCAATAACCGTATAAAATTCGGACAACATTTTAAAATTCAGAAGACATAATAACATTCGAACGACATAATAAAATCTGAACGACAATATAAAACGGAACAAAAACAAAGTTTGTCTTTATTTATCATTGATATAGTAACTGGTTCGGTATTACATTTGTGTGATACGTTATGTGGATTGAAAACAAACTTTACTTTTGTTCCATTTTATATTATCGTTCGAACTTTATAATATCGGCCGAATTTATAATGTTGTCCGAATTTTATATGGTTATCAAAATAATAATAATAATAATAATAATAATAAAACAAAAAAAAGAGAAAAAACGATGTCAAATCATAAGTAAAAGATTGATTAGATTGATGTTAGGGGTAGAATTGGTTAAGAAGGGTACTTATAGTACAACCTTTAATTTATTTTGATTTTTTTTAAAGTTGATTCATATATAATAACAATTTTCTTCCGAACACTATATTTTGTAATTGATATTTTAGAGTTGTATGTTTAAGCTTTTTTTTTTTTTTTTTTTTTTGTCACAAACTAAATTTTGTAAAGATGTGTTTTTTTTTTAAGTTATCGGACGGTCTAACACTATAATAAATTAGATCAAATTCATACCTACCATTTTTATTATCATAAAATATCCACCTACTTTTTACGATTTCTCACCAACCACTCAAATTTATTGGATTTCTCACTTACATCAATATTTAGAATCTTTTTAAATCCGTTTAGAGTCGAACATAATTCAAACCAAAAGTAATTCATAACATATTTCAAAACAAAAGCCATTAAGTTATTCTCTAAAAATGTCATTCGACCGGTCAAAATTCATTTCTAGCGATAGCCATCATTTAACCTCATACAATAAGCTAAGGTCTTTGGGGCATCTCTGAAACTAAGGGGAAGATGTTAGAAGCCAAAGAAGCAAAATGCATAGAAATAAATGTGGAATATAAGGTGCTCGGGCAACAAATGCATGATAAGCTGCGAGTCATTGGAAACAATAAAAATCTATCCTAATAAATAAGAATTATTTTACCATATGTCATTCTCTCATTCAATTTGCCACATGTCATTTTCTCATAATTTAGAGATATATTTATTTTCCACTTGTTATTTATTTCATTTTCCATTTCTAATATATTATTAATTAGTTTCCATAAATTAAACCTACCATAATGATATTAATTTCAAATTTTAAATTTTAAATTTCAATTTCAATTTCAAATAAATTTACAGTTTAAACCTTTGTGTTTAACATTTTGTTATAATTAACATGTTTAGTATACGAGTCTGATAACTAAACAATAATTTTAATTTATTTATTTTTTGCATGTTTTTTTTCTTATAATTTTTATTTATTTCAAATTTCAAATTCAAATAAACTTCTCATTTAATCGTTTCTATTTAATATTTTGTTTTAATCAACCCGTATAATATACGGGTTTCACAGCTAGTGGGATAATGTATACGAAGAAAGAAATCCAAGCCACAATAAAGAAAGTCGACCGTGAGATAGCAAGTCATTTTAGATTACATACAAAAACAAAATTAAGCAATAATTGATAAAGAGAATATTTAGGATTTAGTGTGTTAAATTTTTTATTATTCAATATATTAATAAAAACTTGTAAATCTCAAGGGGTTTAAAGTGTAAGATTTGAATTTCAAATCTTATGGATAATTCCTATTTATTCCATTTGATAGATTCCATTAGAATTATCATTTGATGCTCGTAATCACCTCAAGTGTATTAGAATCACTTTGATAAATGGATCATAGCAATAGTCAATTAAAATTAAAAATGTCTAATATAATGATAGATGATTTTGATCCATAAGGATTCGAGGTTATGAATAAATGTACAAATTCTTACAAATTAGGCCGCCAATTCCCGAATACCATCCTTAGGGATGGAATCACACATTCTATAGGTGTTATGGTGATTCATTGGTTATTACTTACAAAAGAAATAACATCAATACATAAACAAAACTAAAACTTAATGACACCTTGAATTCCTCTCCATAACTAGTGTTTATGGCTTCAATCAAGTTAATCAATCTAAAAAAACCAAATAATTAGAGTTTGAAGCTTAGATTTATGAACTAAAGGTTAAATTCAAATAGAAAATCTATTTAAATACTTAATTTCACACAAACTTCATATTTTCCAAACCCTAAATCGATCTAAAGGTTGAGAAGAATATGTTTTATACCTTTGAATGCTCAAATGATGAAAACCTAGCTTCAAGTATTATAAAACCCTTTGATTCTACTTCAAACACTCTAGATCTTAAGAAGTCGTGATGATTAACCATCTCCCCCTTTCTCTCAACAGAATACTACCTAATAGCATTAGGTATGAGTCACGTGATAGCACCAAATTCATATGTCACCTCAACCATAACACCAAGGGGGAAATGGTATTCCTCATGTTATAACATGTTAAGAGGTAGAGAGAGAAAGAATGAAAATGATTTGATTGGTTGATAAAGGCAACAACAATTAAACTTCTCGTTGCATCTTGTCTTCGTCACAACGGGATATGTCATAACACCCTCTTAACAAAGAAGGGGGGATGATGTTCATCTTGTTATCACTAGGTTATAAGGGGCCACATCAGTAATAATATTACTTCTCGTTGCCCATTTTGTATGCTCTAATAAACAAAGGGTGAAGCCAGTTACTCTTATAGCTTTAGTGTTTTGGCAACTAAGGCCCATCATCTACTAATGCTTTCATTTAGACTACTAGTTGACCTAGATGCTTGGTCAACAATTCATATGATTTGAAATTTAACTTCGTACCTGTTAAATTTATTATCTTTTAGTCTCTAGATCAAGATATGATTAACTGACACTAATTTCACAATTATTATTTATATTGCTAATGTATTATTCATTTAAGACATATAAACCCATTTTATTTATTTATTTCGTTTGTTTATCTTATTTTATATTTCAATTTGTAACACCCAACTTTTTATAAAATTTAATACTATGGTTTTAAAACATTTCCTAGCAACATTCATCAAAATATGGTCCCAAAATTTTCATCGCAAAACAATTTGTAATAGTTTACAGAAGACATAAATTGGGTGTTAGAAATGATACAAACAAAACCATCGTAAAAACAGTGAATATGCATATGTTACAAAGACCGCGTCCGGTTTTTATCCTTCACAAGTCGAGTGTTATCAATACAATCACAATCTTCTAGCACTTTGTATCTAAACTTGGAATGCATGACATTAAATAAAAAATATGTAATGCAATAGTTTTTCGTGAGCTACGTAGGTTTAGACACAAAAATATTATTGATCGTTTGAAAAATATTTCATTTTGTTCCACTTCATGCAATGCATGATCACAATCAAACCAAAATCTTATGGGCCTTCCCATTTCTTGCCTCTATATTGACATACGGTCCTTCGGTTATGTACTCAGCTAAACCTTAGGGTTAATCATAATATGACACCTTATCATCTTTACCAATTATCAGCTTCACCAAAATAGGAAGAACAAATCTACACATTAAGGTATCCCTTGACATCTACATCGGGAAGGTATATGGTCCGAGTAGATGCATCCCTTATCTTGTTCTTCGAACATACATTACTTTATATTATGCATTCACATTTAATGTATGCATGATCACCGTTTTTTGTTTGAAGACTCAATCACATACATATGTCATGTTCTATCTAGAAAACATTAATAACTTGCATAATATAAACAATTTATCATATAAAAATATTAAAATAATTTAAAACATTTATCGTAAACTCATATCATACATTTGACTTTCATAATCACATACAACCGATATCTACTCTTGTAAAGAGTTTATTTTTTCAAGTCATTTATTTTCCAAACTTTAGTTTACTCTTTTAAAAAGAGTTCACATGATTGTGGATCAAAACTTTTTACTTTCAAGACTATTTCAAATGCTTTCTAGCTCTTTTAAAAAGTTCGCGGAAACCAATTCTAATGATCATAATAACTTCAAAGAATCATATTAACACATACTATATCAATTTAATTTGGTACTCTAGATTTACCAACCTTTTCCGTTTTGACCAAAATATCCTTCTACATTATAAACCTATTTCATTTATTTATTTCATCTATTTATCTTATTTTATGTTTCAATTAATTAATTAATTTTGTTTTTATTTTTATTTTTACTAAAATAACATAAATTATTCTGAGCCAAAAATCAAGGTGTTACAACGACTTATAATATGGTTAACGATAGAATTGAGCGTGGGCTACGACAAGGTGACCCACTTTCCATGTTATTTTTTATCCTTTCCATGTAACGTCTTTGTGTCTATTATGAAAGCAATATTGAGAAATGCTTTTTGGGAAGTTAAGATTGGTGATAACGATTTGAGATGACACATTTCTTTTATGTCGATAATGTTGTTATTGTTTGTGAATGGTAAAATGCAAGATATATGATGTAAATTGTGAGATGTTTTTCTTGGCTTCTAGATTGAAAATCAATTTACATAAATGTAAGTTGATTGGTGTGGAGTGACACATGAATTGGAACATTTCACGCTTACTATTGAGTGCTCGACTATGAGAATCAATGATCAGATTTACACGACTTAATTCACCTTTTATTGCATCATACCAATATGTGTTTTATGGATTTGTAACATAGATCATAATTGTATTTTTTGTTTCTTTTGTGAGACCTTTTTTCGATAATAACACTTTGAGGGTGGAACTCTTATGTTCCTATCAATGGGCTTCAAACAAGCCAAGATCTACCAACTTTAAGCATTGCAAAACAACTTTTCATGCTTTTCAATATCTAAAACCGAATCTACAAATCTTCCGCAAGCAAATAATATTACATAGCCAACTTGTTTACACGACAAAAATGATCCAAACAAACACCACTCAAAATCGCAACCTCACCCCCCTCATATATACATACACCAACAACCACTTTAAGCCCAACCCGAATGCACCAAAAAGTAGGGTTTGGTTTAGACCCGATGCCACATAAGAAACGGGCTCAAAGTGTTCATACCCTTACTACCACTATTGTGTATCTTGCTAGGGCTTTTTACAAAGAGAATACCAAATCACAAAAAGGAACAACCTTTTTAGAAGTTAGTAATAATTAGTAAGCGGTTGATGATGGGTCGGGCCCACCCTGAATTGGAACTTCCGCATCATCATCATAATCCGTTTGATTTTGACAACATAAGTCTATGTGTTGTTGATCATCGGTTTCTTCAAAATCGAATTTATTGAACATGAGATTGGCTACAGCTCTATCGATGACGTTTGTTTTTGATTCGGAAGCTTCTGGTTCTACGACCCTGAGTGCCATAAGAAGATGCGACTATTAGGATCATCATTGATTCTCAAAAAAAAAAAATTGTTTCTTATAAGATATTATAACATTATATTTTTATATAAAAATCCAATTTTAGCAATGTTATCGATATACAAAGTAACATTTATTGCTAAAACCAAGTAGGTTTTTCACGATAGAATGTCGTAATATGACAAATTTGGAAGAACAATGTTACAATTTGATGGATTTTTCATACTACATGGTCTTATAAAAGAAAACGAAAATGTAATTAAGCGGATTTTCTAAAATACAATTTCTTAATATCAAAACCATAAAAATAAAATCTCTTTTCGTTTTTCATCACGAAAAAAAAGGAGCTTAATTTTTTTTATCAAAACCACCCAAGATCCAAAACAAATGAAAACCCATTATTAATCAAAAATGTTAAACTTAAGAGGACAAAAACGTAATTTCACACGTTACACATACCTCATTGTGTCATCATTAGAAGTCAGCATGAGTTCTCCATCTTGGCACGAGTTAAGTGATTGTTTAGAGCTTTCTGCTAAGCGATAGAAAGCATCTCGAAAGCAAATTCTAGTTTTATCATTGAACTGTTGAATTAAATACAATAAAAAAAAATGTTATTAATTTTCTTCAAAAGTTTGAAAGAAATTTGAAATTCCAATTGTGCCCTTATTAGTCTCTCACCTGTGAAGTCACCCTTTCGAGATCTTTCAATACTGATTCTTCCGTTAAGTTCTCATCACTTGTATACTGCTATAAAAAGTTAAAAACAAACATCAGCAATTGTATATCAATAATTACATTAAAAAAAATAAAAAGAAGAGTTAATTATACCTTCGGCATTTGACAAGTAGTTGAAACTTCTCTATTACCCCAATCGGTTGATGGAGAGAAAGCATGTGTTTTGAGATATTTCGAGCTTCCAATGCTTTGCCCATGGTTTCCAACGTGTGAATTTACCATATTGTCCTCAAACATGTTAACATTGTTGTCAAGAATCATGTTTTCATGTTCCTCGGTTGAATCTTTAGTTGGATCTTCTTCAAGTAGTGAACTACTGCAAAAGATACAAGAAAGTAGACCATGAGAATCCAAACATAACTTCTATTGAAATAAATTAAATGTATTCCATTTCCATTTTTTTTTCTATTGCAACATTGGAATTTCAAGATTTTCTCTTATTAGAAGATTATATTTTTTTTTTCAAAGTATATGATGTTGTAATAGGAATAAATGAAAGAAGGATGCTGAAATAAACATGTCAATGAAAGTATGCTTCAATTTATTTCATTTAAACCATTTAAAAAAATAATGATAAGAGACATTTAAATCAAGAATCTTGATGCGAAAAGTTGAAAATGTACAAGAAAATGTCATCCATGTGATTGATTCTGGCTTCTTCCTCTTCAAATTGTTGAAAATCTGCTTGATCATTCCATAAAAGCGAACCACCATTGTTGTAGAGTCCTTGGCTCATGCTTGAAGTGTTGGATTTCTGTCTTTCGTTATCTGAATCCGCCATGTCAATTGAAGTGTAAAAGTTTTTTCCACCATTGAACGTGAGTTCTTCACGTGTCATGTTTATGTTCTTTTTCGGAAACGATGAACCTCCAAAAGCGTTCATTCCCCATTGCGACCAGTTTTCACCAGATGATATCATCTCTTGTTGTTCATAGTCTTTTGGAACAACAAGATCTTCGACGTCGTTACCAAAATACCACTCCATAGTATCTGTCATAAATCCAAAAACCGAAAAGAAAAATCCATCAAGATCTATAAGATCAGAATCGTATTAGAGAATTAATTCATGTTCTTCAAAAACCCAGCTTCAAAAAGCTTGATTTGAACAGATCTTAAAAGCTCGTTTGGATAAAACTTATTAACACTAAAGTCAAACTAAAATCATTAGTTTATAGGCTCAAAAAGGAGAAAAGAATTAGTTAATTAAGATTAAAGCAACCAAATTGGGCATATACGAGAGCAGCTGTCGATCAAATAAGGAAAGAAAAACAAAGCAGTAAATTGCGAAATTGAACACAACCCACATGAATGGAATCGAATAAAAAATGGATAAGAACTCAAAAAGAAAAAAGAAAAAAAAAGCGATCGAAGCTGGTAAATCAAAAGTGTTTTTGATTTAAGAGATAAAGATTATGAGGAACACCAAGAGGGGATTAAGAAACAGATCAAAACAAGTGATTCGAACCGATAAATCAAAAGGGTTTTCGAAGTCAAATCAAGAAAAACTTGCAAAATCGATACGAAAAGATGCTGAAATTAGAAACCAGATACAATCAAGCTGAAAACAAGAGATTGAAACCGATGAATCAAAAGGGTTTATGGAGGTCAAGTAGAAAGATAGAGATAACGAAGAACATAAACCAGTATATCATGAAAATTTTAACACAACTCACCTGAATAAGAGTCGAATGAAGAAGAAGATAAAATTAACGAATCAGATCAGGAAACAAAAGGGTTTCTTTGAATCAAGGCGGCTGTGGTTTTGGGTTTTTGGGGTTGTGGGTGGGAAATTGCAGGATTGTGGACTGTTGATTCTTGTGTGTTTGTTTGTGGGGTGAAGAGAGAGAGAGAGAGAGAGAGAGAGAGAGTAAGAAGAGTTGTTTATTTGATGGTTTGTGTGGTGTGAGATTTTGTGGCTGAAAATGGTGGGAGAGAATTAGTGGTTGATAGCAGAGGTCCATCTAAATCTGCGATCTCCTTTATCCACGTAGGTTTATGTGGGACCAACGACGAGAACTCCAATAAATCTCTTTTTTCCTGCATTAATGCTGTCTCTTATCTACTTATCTTAGGCTGTAAGGAGGTGTATTCCTCTCACTTCTCTATTTTTACTTTACGCTGTAATCTCTTCCCCTATTATTAATCATATCTCTTATCTTGTTATCTTAGGTGCTTTATGTTTTTTTTCCGAGGAGAGATTGCTTATAAATTTTAATTATTATTTTTATATCTTTATAAATTATAACATTTAAATCTATATATAAATGATTTACGTTAGCTTTGACTGTGTTTATTTGGTCATTTAACTCATTTTAAGTTTTAAAATGTCACTAAACTTTTGGCTTTGCGCTTGTCATCTAACTTTTGGTTTGATCATTTAAATTTTGGATTTGTGCTCATTGGTCATCTAACTTTTAAAATTATGTTCATTTAGTCATATAACTTTTTAAATTGTGCTCATTTTTATAGTTTTATTTTAAAAGTTTAGTACTAAATAAACACAATTTTAAAACTTAGGTGACTAAATAAACACAAATCTAAAAGTAAAGTAACCAAACCAAAAGTTAGATAATTAAATGAGCATAAAGCCAAAAGTTAGATGACATTTTAAAACTTGAAAAGAGTAAAGCGACTAAATGAGCACAAAACCAAAAGTTAAGTGACAAAAAATGACCTAAACTCATATTTAAATTAAGTTTATTCGTTTGTTTTATCACTCGTTGTATTGTGATAACTATGTTTTTTTTTTCTAATAAAAAATTTAATATTAAAAAACTTATCTAAAATCCAATATATATATATATATATATATATATATATATATATATATATATATATATATATGTGTGTGTGTGTGTGTGTGTGTGAGAGTGAGAGATCATTTCAAGTTTCCATAATATCCTTATAAATTATAATTATTATTTTTATATCTTTATAAATTATAACATTTACATCTATATCTACGTTAAGTTTGTCCGTTAGTCTTCTCATTCGTTGGATTGTGATAATTATGTTTTTTTTTTCTAACAAAAAATGTATAAAATAAATCTAATATCGATATATATATATATATATATATATATATATATATATATATATATATATATATATATATATATATATATGATTATTTCAAGTTTCCATAATATCCTTATAAATTTTAATTATTATATTTATATTATGGTATGTAACACCCAAAATCAGGAAGACCAAGAAAAGAAAGGTTAAGCTCTAAATCAAGAGTCAACTCGTCGAGTCCAGGGAGGAACTCGACGAGTCGGAGTGGGATCCGGGTCATTGAGTAAGTGACCAACTCGGCGAGTCAGCGAGTGGACTCGGCGAGTCTGGTCTGGGCGAGAAAAACCCTAATCCCAGAGGTTGTGCCCTATATAAAGCACATTATAACCCACCCTCATCCTCTTTGCTCCCCTTTTGAGTTCCAAAAACCCTAGATTTGAGTGAGCCTTCATTATTTGAGAGAATAGAGCCTTGGAAGAGAGAATCTTGGAAAGGGGCTTGAAGATCAAGGGCTTTGCTGCAAAGGAGTGGTGTAGATTCGGGATTTACTTCAGTTGGAGCTTTCATTTGAGGTAATAGTCTGTTGTTTGGGCTTATGTGCATTTAGACCTATCT
The DNA here is from genome assembly GCF_051521515.1 of Lactuca serriola. Lineage (NCBI taxonomy): Eukaryota > Viridiplantae > Streptophyta > Magnoliopsida > Asterales > Asteraceae > Lactuca > Lactuca serriola. The sequence continues at coordinate 204,857,438 of NC_136408.1, forward strand.
TATGTTTGAGTTTTGGGCATTTTGATTATGGATGAGATCTATTTCGAGTTTGGAGTAGATCTGAGGTTTCTACCTCAGATCTAGGTTGGTAATAACCCAGAAAGTCATAAAGTTTAGGCAAATAAGTTGTTGGTGAAGCCCCTTTGTTACAAACCCTATCCCTAGAGTGTTCTAAGCCTATAACTCCTTGGTTACACGTAAAGTTTGCCACTTTACGTGGGGGTTAGGCTCTAGAGGAATGGATCTATGGATTTGAGCCCCTGCATGGCTCGAAAAGCCACTTTATGGATTAAGAACTGAAGAGACTCGGAGAGTCACATGGGTGTACTCAGCGAGTTGGATGAAGTTAGGCAGCAACTCGACGAGTTGGAAGAACAACTCGGCGAGTCTATTGAAGATTGCCTTGGACTCGGCGAGTCTGTTCTTGGACTCGGCGAGTCAAGTCGCGAAACCCCAAACCCTTCGAGTTAAGACTCGGATCAGTGAGTTGAGTGGGGACCCAGTGAGTGGACAGGTCAGGACTCGGGAATCAGTAGACTTGGCGTGTCATGGTCTGACTCGGCGAGTCGAGTCGCGAATGAAAGGGATTTCAGAGCTTATGAACTCGGCGAGTCAGTAGGCTGACTCGGCGAGTAGGGTCAACCTGGAAGGTTGACTGTGACTAGGACTTTGACTTTGACCAGAGTTGACTTAGTTGACTTTTGAAGGGATGTCATACTAAGTATCATTTTGATATTGGTAGTTTAGAGAGCTAGAGGAGCAGCGACTCAGAAGGTTGTCGGTTAGCAGCCTGAGGGTATCAGCAGAGCTTAGTAGTTCAGGTGAGTTTCCTTCAAGTAGGAACGGGTCTAAGGCCACAATGTCGGCCCGTTTAGCTAGCAGTAGTTTTTGCACTTCGGTCCGATGCAGTAGTTAGTATGTTTGATGCCTTCGTGGCTCAGACAAGATTTATGTGTTATGTGTTCCAGGCTACGTCCCGATGCAGTATGCAGTATATGTGTTCATGCTAGTTGATATGTTTATGTTATGTTATGTTTAGTTAATTATGGACTTCGGTCCGATGCAGGGGCAAGGCCCCAGTTAGTCCGGACTTCGGTCCGATGCAGGGGACAAGGTCCCAGTCAGTTTCCGGACTTCGATCCGATGCAGGGGGAAAGGCCCCAGTTAGTCCGGACTTCGGTCCGATGCAGGGGACAAGGTCCCAGTCAGTTTCCGAACTTCGGTCCGATGCAGGTGGCAAGGCCCCAGTTAGTCCGGACCTCGGTCCGATGCAGTGGGCAAGGCCCAGTATGTGCTTTATATGTTATTGTATGGTATGTGGTAGTTTGGGGGAGCTCACTAAGCTTCGTGCTTACGGTTTTCAGTTTTGGTTTCAGGTACTCAGTTTTCAAAAGAGGAGCTCGGAGAGGTTGCAGTGCACACACCATAGTTAGTTAGCTTGAGAATGTTTTACTCTGATAATGAGATTATGTTTTGAATTAATACTCGAAAATAATGTTATGACTTATGATACGGTTTTATAAATATGGTTTTAGTAATGTTTTAAAAGAAATTTTTTGTCGTGATTTTTGGGTCGTTACAAGTTGGTATCAGAGCCTTGGTTTGAGGGATTCGGACATACTTGAAAGTGTGTCTGGACTCAAACTAAGGAAACGGTAAAAGGTTTTCAAAAGAAAAACATTTTCGAAAGGAATTTTTGGTAAAAAGGAGTTTGAGAAAAGAAAAGAGTTTTAGAAAAAGCGAAAAGAATATTTAGAAAAGAAATAACTTGAAAAGAGAAAAAGGGTGTGGTGCATGCAATCAGCCAAGCTCAAGTAAGTACTCCCAAATTACCCATACAAGTTATGATTATCAGTTTCAGTTTCAGTTTTAGTTCTAGTTTCAGTCTCAGTTTTAGTTTCAATAGAATAGCATGCTAGTATAGGACTAAGGATCTAGGAGGATGCCTTATGTGCCTTCTTATGTGTTTCAGCCTTATGAGAATTGTATGCTAGTATTGAGTAGACAACAGTAGGATAGCCTGTTTAGGTTATACCTGATAGTATGAGTTCAACATTGTATGCTAGTATAGTTTCTTGAGAATAGTTTGCATGAGTATGTTTCCTTTATCCAAATGCTGCTTGCTTTGTGCTTAGTGGGACTCTGAATGATGGGGGTACGTATCTTTTACCTTCCTGTCAATTATTATTAATGATATTATTGTTATGTTGCTGCATTGTTATCAATAAGCATAAGTGTTGGGGTATTATATTACCTGCTTGTGACTGAGTTTTATGTCATCTGCATACCTTGGAATTAGAATGGTAAATTGGAGGTCGTCCCCTCTAGATCAGGTTACTTCAGATGCGGTGACTGTAGCATGTATGTGTAAGAATCAGTAATGCCTCACTACTTTCGAAAGGTATCATTCGGGATTGATTAGTTAAATCCTTAGTAGTGACAATTTAGAGCTTCTAGTGAGGTAGCCAGCGGACAGTAAGGAAGTGGGTTGGGGATGTGCACCCCAAACGCAGGTTCTCAGGATGCTGTCCCTAAAGCAAATATAGTTAAGGATTGAAGGGTGCTCAGTTAGATAGCAAGAATGGTTCGGATCTGGTAAAAGTTAGTTGGAGCGCCGACAGAGGTAAACGTAGGCGGACAACAGATCGCCCTTTTAATGGAAGGAAGGTTAGGGAATCCTTTCGACCAGTGAGCAGTAAGGAGTTAGCCGGATCCAAGTGGGGGAGAACCCTCCGAGTATACAAGGGTAAGAGCAAGCAGTTCCAGAATGAGTACACGGCCTCTGAGAAGAAAAGATAGTAGTGCAACGATTGATGGATTGAGAAGTTTAGAGTTGGGAGTTTGAGGAACTTCCCAACAATGAGTTCATGTGATCGAGATGGTTAGTAGCTGGTTGGGAATTCAGGGTTGGAGGACCGCCTGTAGGACTCTAGTGAGTCGGAATGAGGAACTTTAGAACAGTTAGCAAGAGATGCTTTCGTGTTAGTAGTCAGTGGCAGAGACGGCATGCAGGGTTGTGTGGATTCAGGAGTTGGGGGTTTTGGAAACTTCCCAACGATAGTTTCATGTATCCGGATTAGTAGACGGTTGGTTTGGGAACCAAGCCGAAGAATTCCTCGACGGACCGCTAAGTGTATCAAGGATATAAGATGTCGAGGTTGATGCAGCATTCGATGACTGAGGGCTGGTTTTTGAGAAATCAGGATGAGGAATCACTAGTAGGACTAGGGATAGCCAGGATGTCCTTGGAATAGTAGTAGAGTGTTGTAAGTCTGCGGGGGTAGCCATAGCATTCACTAGCAATCAGATAGTAGTAGAGTGTTGTAAGTCTGCGGGGGTAGTCGTAGCATTCACTAGCAGTCAGATAGTAGTAGAGTGTTGTAATTCTGTGGGGGTAGCCATAGCATTCACTAGTAGTAAGATAGTAGTAGAGTGTTGTAAGTCTGCGGGGGTAGCCGTAGCATTCACTAGTAGTCAGATAGTAGTAGAGTGTTGTAAGTCTGCGGGGGTAGCCGTAGCATTCACTAGCAACCAGATAGTATTAGAGAGTTGTAAGTCCGCGGGTGTAGCCGTGGCCTTTATCAAGTTGGTAGGCAGCATGAGCGCGTTGTTGGATGCGGGGGAAGCAGTAGTACCCACTAGTTCGGGTGCAACAGTGAGGATATGGGAATCCACGGGTTATATTTCGGATTTCCCAAATGGTTCAGTTATGGTTAAGTCGGCGATTTGTCAGTAGATCGTCACCTCAGTTATGAGATCAGGGAAGCAGTGGACCGCTTGGGTTCGTGTATGTTAAGGGCTACCGTTAGTCTGGGAGCCACCATTTTTAGCATTGGATTTGATGATGTCAGGATTCGACGTATGGACCCGGTTGGATCGGAAGGTTGTTAGAGTCACGGTGTCAGGATAACTAGTGGAAACTAGTTCCAGAGAAACATTTCTTTCAGAAGTTGTGGGAGAGACTAAGTAAGGAGTCCTTAAGCTCCACAGTTGAGTTGGAACTCAGTGTTGCAGATAACCGATGAATGATTGGAGACCAGGAAGGTCTTGAGATGTTGTGGGAAGTAGCCATATAGCCAGTTCAGTGTTTCAGCCAGTTCAATGCTTCAGCCAGTTTAGTGTTTTAGTCAGTTCAGTGTTTTAGTCAGTTCAGTGTTTCATCCAGTTCAGTGTTTTAGCCAGTTCAGTGCTTCAGCCAGTCCAATGTTTCAGGTAGTTCAGTGTTTCAGGCAGTTCAGTATTGCAGGCAGTTCAGTGTTTCAGATAGTTTCAGTGTGATGGCCAGTATTAGTATTTGTGTTGCAATGCAAGTGTTGACGGTATAGTTGGTCGATTTGAAATGACAAGTCCCTCTCAGCAGGATCAGTTGAGTCTTCTACCAAGTATAAGTGATCTGCAAGGATAATTAGGCAAGTAGCCTTTCTTTTCTGGATGGAAGGCTCAAGTTATTGGAAGTTAAGTAGTCAGATGAGAGATAAGCAGGCTGCTTCTAGCAGCATCGATTCAGTATGAGTGGTAGAATGGGTAGAACAGTTATAGATAGTCGAGGTGTCTTCAGAAGTCGCTGAAAGCGACTAGGAGATTGCGATGGGGTGTAGTAACCGGTAGGATTCCGGTAACCCAAATATGGAGACATCAGTAGGGACCAAGGTGGTCTCGATTCATCCGGAAGGCGGATAAGGGACAACAAAAATTTTCAGTCAGTGGCAGTAATGGAAAGCAGACTATGGTACAATTCGACTAGTTGATTGATGGGTACTCAACACTAAATAGCGAAAAGTTTCCAGTGCATAGCTAGTGGTAAGCAGTAAGTGGGTTGTGAAATAGTTGGCTGTGGTGGACTTCGAGGACGAAGTCTAGTTTAAGTGGGGGAGAGTTGTAACACCCAAAATCAGGAAGACCAAGAAAAGAAAGGTTAAGCTCTAAATCAAGAGTCAACTCGTCGAGTCCAGGGAGGAACTCGACGAGTCGGAGTGGGATCCGGGTCATTGAGTAAGTGACCAACTCGGCGAGTCAGCGAGTGGACTCGGCGAGTCTGGTCTGGGCGAGAAAAACCCTAATCCCAGAGGTTGTGCCCTATATAAAGCACATTATAACCCACCCTCATCCTCTTTGCTCCCCTTTTGAGTTCCAGAAACCCTAGATTTGAGTGAGCCTTCATTATTTGAGAGAATAGAGCCTTGGAAGAGAGAATCTTGGAAAGGGGCTTGAAGATCAAGGGCTTTGCTGCAAAGGAGTGGTGTAGATTCGGGATTTACTTCAGTTGGAGCTTTCATTTGAGGTAATAGTCTGTTGTTTGGGCTTATGTGCATTTAGACCTATCTTATGTTTGAGTTTTGGGCATTTTGATTATGGATGAGATCTATTTCGAGTTTGGAGTAGATCTGAGGTTTCTACCTCAGATCTAGGTTGGTAATAACCCAGAAAGTCATAAAGTTTAGGCAAATAAGTTGTTGGTGAAGCCCCTTTGTTACAAACCCTATCCCTAGAGTGTTCTAAGCCTATAACTCCTTGGTTACACGTAAAGTTTGCCACTTTACGTGGGGGTTAGGCTCTAGAGGAATGGATCTATGGATTTGAGCCCCTGCATGGCTCGAAAAGCCACTTTATGGATTAAGAACTGAAGAGACTCGGAGAGTCACATGGGTGTACTCAGCGAGTTGGATGAAGTTAGGCAGCAACTCGACGAGTTGGAAGAACAACTCGGCGAGTCTATTGAAGATTGCCTTGGACTCGGCGAGTCTGTTCTTGGACTCGGCGAGTCAAGTCGCGAAACCCCAAACCCTTCGAGTTAAGACTCGGATCAGTGAGTTGAGTGGGGACCCAGTGAGTGGACAGGTCAGGACTCGGGAATCAGTAGACTTGGCGTGTCATGGTCTGACTCGGCGAGTCGAGTCGCGAATGAAAGGGATTTCAGAGCTTATGAACTCGGCGAGTCAGTAGGCTGACTCGGCGAGTAGGGTCAACCTGGAAGGTTGACTGTGACTAGGACTTTGACTTTGACCAGAGTTGACTTAGTTGACTTTTGAAGGGATGTCATACTAAGTATCATTTTGATATTGGTAGTTTAGAGAGCTAGAGGAGCAGCGACTCAGAAGGTTGTCGGTTAGCAGCCTGAGGGTATCAGCAGAGCTTAGTAGTTCAGGTGAGTTTCCTTCAAGTAGGAACGGGTCTAAGGCCACAATGTCGGCCCGTTTAGCTAGCAGTAGTTTTTGCACTTCGGTCCGATGCAGTAGTTAGTATGTTTGATGCCTTCGTGGCTCAGACAAGATTTATGTGTTATGTGTTCCAGGCTACGTCCCGATGCAGTATGCAGTATATGTGTTCATGCTAGTTGATATGTTTATGTTATGTTATGTTTAGTTAATTATGGACTTCGGTCCGATGCAGGGGCAAGGCCCCAGTTAGTCCGGACTTCGGTCCGATGCAGGGGACAAGGTCCCAGTCAGTTTCCGGACTTCGATCCGATGCAGGGGGAAAGGCCCCAGTTAGTCCGGACTTCGGTCCGATGCAGGGGACAAGGTCCCAGTCAGTTTCCGAACTTCGGTCCGATGCAGGTGGCAAGGCCCCAGTTAGTCCGGACCTCGGTCCGATGCAGTGGGCAAGGCCCAGTATGTGCTTTATATGTTATTGTATGGTATGTGGTAGTTTGGGGGAGCTCACTAAGCTTCGTGCTTACGGTTTTCAGTTTTGGTTTCAGGTACTCAGTTTTCAAAAGAGGAGCTCGGAGAGGTTGCAGTGCACACACCATAGTTAGTTAGCTTGAGAATGTTTTACTCTGATAATGAGATTATGTTTTGAATTAATACTCGAAAATAATGTTATGACTTATGATACGGTTTTATAAATATGGTTTTAGTAATGTTTTAAAAGAAATTTTTTGTCGTGATTTTTGGGTCGTTACAAGTTGGTATCAGAGCCTTGGTTTGAGGGATTCGGACATACTTGAAAGTGTGTCTGGACTCAAACTAAGGAAACGGTAAAAGGTTTTCAAAAGAAAAACATTTTCGAAAGGAATTTTTGGTAAAAAGGAGTTTGAGAAAAGAAAAGAGTTTTAGAAAAAGCGAAAAGAATATTTAGAAAAGAAATAACTTGAAAAGAGAAAAAGGGTGTGGTGCATGCAATCAGCCAAGCTCAAGTAAGTACTCCCAAATTACCCATACAAGTTATGATTATCAGTTTCAGTTTCAGTTTTAGTTCTAGTTTCAGTCTCAGTTTTAGTTTCAATAGAATAGCATGCTAGTATAGGACTAAGGATCTAGGAGGATGCCTTATGTGCCTTCTTATGTGTTTCAGCCTTATGAGAATTGTATGCTAGTATTGAGTAGACAACAGTAGGATAGCCTGTTTAGGTTATACCTGATAGTATGAGTTCAACATTGTATGCTAGTATAGTTTCTTGAGAATAGTTTGCATGAGTATGTTTCCTTTATCCAAATGCTGCTTGCTTTGTGCTTAGTGGGACTCTGAATGATGGGGGTACGTATCTTTTACCTTCCTGTCAATTATTATTAATGATATTATTGTTATGTTGCTGCATTGTTATCAATAAGCATAAGTGTTGGGGTATTATATTACCTGCTTGTGACTGAGTTTTATGTCATCTGCATACCTTGGAATTAGAATGGTAAATTGGAGGTCGTCCCCTCTAGATCAGGTTACTTCAGATGCGGTGACTGTAGCATGTATGTGTAAGAATCAGTAATGCCTCACTACTTTCGAAAGGTATCATTCGGGATTGATTAGTTAAATCCTTAGTAGTGACAATTTAGAGCTTCTAGTGAGGTAGCCAGCGGACAGTAAGGAAGTGGGTTGGGGATGTGCACCCCAAACGCAGGTTCTCAGGATGCTGTCCCTAAAGCAAATATAGTTAAGGATTGAAGGGTGCTCAGTTAGATAGCAAGAATGGTTCGGATCTGGTAAAAGTTAGTTGGAGCGCCGACAGAGGTAAACGTAGGCGGACAACAGATCGCCCTTTTAATGGAAGGAAGGTTAGGGAATCCTTTCGACCAGTGAGCAGTAAGGAGTTAGCCGGATCCAAGTGGGGGAGAACCCTCCGAGTATACAAGGGTAAGAGCAAGCAGTTCCAGAATGAGTACACGGCCTCTGAGAAGAAAAGATAGTAGTGCAACGATTGATGGATTGAGAAGTTTAGAGTTGGGAGTTTGAGGAACTTCCCAACAATGAGTTCATGTGATCGAGATGGTTAGTAGCTGGTTGGGAATTCAGGGTTGGAGGACCGCCTGTAGGACTCTAGTGAGTCGGAATGAGGAACTTTAGAACAGTTAGCAAGAGATGCTTTCGTGTTAGTAGTCAGTGGCAGAGACGGCATGCAGGGTTGTGTGGATTCAGGAGTTGGGGGTTTTGGAAACTTCCCAACGATAGTTTCATGTATCCGGATTAGTAGACGGTTGGTTTGGGAACCAAGCCGAAGAATTCCTCGACGGACCGCTAAGTGTATCAAGGATATAAGATGTCGAGGTTGATGCAGCATTCGATGACTGAGGGCTGGTTTTTGAGAAATCAGGATGAGGAATCACTAGTAGGACTAGGGATAGCCAGGATGTCCTTGGAATAGTAGTAGAGTGTTGTAAGTCTGCGGGGGTAGCCATAGCATTCACTAGCAATCAGATAGTAGTAGAGTGTTGTAAGTCTGCGGGGGTAGTCGTAGCATTCACTAGCAGTCAGATAGTAGTAGAGTGTTGTAATTCTGTAGGGGTAGCCATAGCATTCACTAGTAGTAAGATAGTAGTAGAGTGTTGTAAGTCTGCGGGGGTAGCCGTAGCATTCACTAGTAGTCAGATAGTAGTAGAGTGTTGTAAGTCTGCGGGGGTAGCCGTAGCATTCACTAGCAACCAGATAGTATTAGAGAGTTGTAAGTCCGCGGGTGTAGCCGTGGCCTTTATCAAGTTGGTAGGCAGCATGAGCGCGTTGTTGGATGCGGGGGAAGCAGTAGTACCCACTAGTTCAGGTGCAACAGTGAGGATATGGGAATCCACGGGTTATATTTCGGATTTCCCAAATGGTTCAGTTATGGTTAAGTCGGCGATTTGTCAGTAGATCGTCACCTCAGTTATGAGATCAGGGAAGCAGTGGACCGCTTGGGTTCGTGTATGTTAAGGGCTACCGTTAGTCTGGGAGCCACCATTTTTAGCATTGGATTTGATGATGTCAGGATTCGACGTATGGACCCGGTTGGATCGGAAGGTTGTTAGAGTCACGGTGTCAGGATAACTAGTGGAAACTAGTTCCAGAGAAACATTTCTTTCAGAAGTTGTGGGAGAGACTAAGTAAGGAGTCCTTAAGCTCCACAGTTGAGTTGGAACTCAGTGTTGCAGATAACCGATGAATGATTGGAGACCAGGAAGGTCTTGAGATGTTGTGGGAAGTAGCCATATAGCCAGTTCAGTGTTTCAGCCAGTTCAATGCTTCAGCCAGTTTAGTGTTTTAGTCAGTTCAGTGTTTTAGTCAGTTCAGTGTTTCATCCAGTTCAGTGTTTTAGCCAGTTCAGTGCTTCAGCCAGTCCAATGTTTCAGGTAGTTCAGTGTTTCAGGCAGTTCAGTATTGCAGGCAGTTCAGTGTTTCAGATAGTTTCAGTGTGATGGCCAGTATTAGTATTTGTGTTGCAATGCAAGTGTTGACGGTATAGTTGGTCGATTTGAAATGACAAGTCCCTCTCAGCAGGATCAGTTGAGTCTTCTACCAAGTATAAGTGATCTGCAAGGATAATTAGGCAAGTAGCCTTTCTTTTCTGGATGGAAGGCTCAAGTTATTGGAAGTTAAGTAGTCAGATGAGAGATAAGCAGGCTGCTTCTAGCAGCATCGATTCAGTATGAGTGGTAGAATGGGTAGAACAGTTATAGATAGTCGAGGTGTCTTCAGAAGTCGCTGAAAGCGACTAGGAGATTGCGATGGGGTGTAGTAACCGGTAGGATTCCGGTAACCCAAATATGGAGACATCAGTAGGGACCAAGGTGGTCTCGATTCATCCGGAAGGCGGATAAGGGACAACAAAAATTTTCAGTCAGTGGCAGTAATGGAAAGCAGACTATGGTACAATTCGACTAGTTGATTGATGGGTACTCAACACTAAATAGCGAAAAGTTTCCAGTGCATAGCTAGTGGTAAGCAGTAAGTGGGTTGTGAAATAGTTGGCTGTGGTGGACTTCGAGGACGAAGTCTAGTTTAAGTGGGGGAGAGTTGTAACACCCAAAATCAGGAAGACCAAGAAAAGAAAGGTTAAGCTCTAAATCAAGAGTCAACTCGTCGAGTCCAGGGAGGAACTCGACGAGTCGGAGTGGGATCCGGGTCATTGAGTAAGTGACCAACTCGGCGAGTCAGCGAGTGGACTCGGCGAGTCTGGTCTGGGCGAGAAAAACCCTAATCCCAGAGGTTGTGCCCTATATAAAGCACATTATAACCCACCCTCATCCTCTTTGCTCCCCTTTTGAGTTCCAAAAACCCTAGATTTGAGTGAGCCTTCATTATTTGAGAGAATAGAGCCTTGGAAGAGAGAATCTTGGAAAGGGGCTTGAAGATCAAGGGCTTTGCTGCAAAGGAGTGGTGTAGATTCGGGATTTACTTCAGTTGGAGCTTTCATTTGAGGTAATAGTCTGTTGTTTGGGCTTATGTGCATTTAGACCTATCTTATGTTTGAGTTTTGGGCATTTTGATTATGGATGAGATCTATTTCGAGTTTGGAGTAGATCTGAGGTTTCTACCTCAGATCTAGGTTGGTAATAACCCAGAAAGTCATAAAGTTTAGGCAAATAAGTTGTTGGTGAAGCCCCTTTGTTACAAACCCTATCCCTAGAGTGTTCTAAGCCTATAACTCCTTGGTTACACGTAAAGTTTGCCACTTTACGTGGGGGTTAGGCTCTAGAGGAATGGATCTATGGATTTGAGCCCCTGCATGGCTCGAAAAGCCACTTTATGGATTAAGAACTGAAGAGACTCGGAGAGTCACATGGGTGTACTCAGCGAGTTGGATGAAGTTAGGCAGCAACTCGACGAGTTGGAAGAACAACTCGGCGAGTCTATTGAAGATTGCCTTGGACTCGGCGAGTCTGTTCTTGGACTCGGCGAGTCAAGTCGCGAAACCCCAAACCCTTCGAGTTAAGACTCGGATCAGTGAGTTGAGTGGGGACCCAGTGAGTGGACAGGTCAGGACTCGGGAATCAGTAGACTTGGCGTGTCATGGTCTGACTCGGCGAGTCGAGTCGCGAATGAAAGGGATTTCAGAGCTTATGAACTCGGCGAGTCAGTAGGCTGACTCGGCGAGTAGGGTCAACCTGGAAGGTTGACTGTGACTAGGACTTTGACTTTGACCAGAGTTGACTTAGTTGACTTTTGAAGGGATGTCATACTAAGTATCATTTTGATATTGGTAGTTTAGAGAGCTAGAGGAGCAGCGACTCAGAAGGTTGTCGGTTAGCAGCCTGAGGGTATCAGCAGAGCTTAGTAGTTCAGGTGAGTTTCCTTCAAGTAGGAACGGGTCTAAGGCCACAATGTCGGCCCGTTTAGCTAGCAGTAGTTTTTGCACTTCGGTCCGATGCAGTAGTTAGTATGTTTGATGCCTTCGTGGCTCAGACAAGATTTATGTGTTATGTGTTCCAGGCTACGTCCCGATGCAGTATGCAGTATATGTGTTCATGCTAGTTGATATGTTTATGTTATGTTATGTTTAGTTAATTATGGACTTCGGTCCGATGCAGGGGCAAGGCCCCAGTTAGTCCGGACTTCGGTCCGATGCAGGGGACAAGGTCCCAGTCAGTTTCCGGACTTCGATCCGATGCAGGGGGAAAGGCCCCAGTTAGTCCGGACTTCGGTCCGATGCAGGGGACAAGGTCCCAGTCAGTTTCCGAACTTCGGTCCGATGCAGGTGGCAAGGCCCCAGTTAGTCCGGACCTCGGTCCGATGCAGTGGGCAAGGCCCAGTATGTGCTTTATATGTTATTGTATGGTATGTGGTAGTTTGGGGGAGCTCACTAAGCTTCGTGCTTACGATTTTCAGTTTTGGTTTCAGGTACTCAGTTTTCAAAAGAGGAGCTCGGAGAGGTTGCAGTGCACACACCATAGTTAGTTAGCTTGAGAATGTTTTACTCTGATAATGAGATTATGTTTTGAATTAATACTCGAAAATAATGTTATGACTTATGATACGGTTTTATAAATATGGTTTTAGTAATGTTTTAAAAGAAATTTTTTGTCGTGATTTTTGGGTCGTTACATGGTAATTGCATGCTAGATTAGGGCTAAGGATATGCTCTGGATTTCATGATAAAAGAGATGCCTTTATATGCTTGATTGTTGGAGCTTTTGAAATTTCATGCTAATATGGATTTCAGATGATCGAATGGATTGGCCAGATATGTGATGCCTCACTGCCTAGGAGGATCGGATGTTATGCTAGATTTGGAATTTGTAATTGATAAGTGTATGCTTTAAAAATTGTATACGATTAGGATCATATAGCCTTATAATGGCTGATTTTTCCTTAATTTCTATTCCGTGTCTGGTTGTGGTCCTAAGGTAGAATCTTTTATTCGATAAACTATTTGATCATGTATTGTGTATAATTTGCATACATTAGGAAACCGACAGTAAAAGTAGAAGTTCCTAGCATGGTAGTAGCAAGTTATTTAGGATCCCCTTTGTTTGTTTCATGGCCTGGAGTGTTACTGCACGAATGCTGCTTGCTTGGTGCTTTGTAGGACCTTTAGTGATGTTAGTTTATTATTAAGTGAATAAGATATGTCACACGCTATGAAGGTTAAATAATCTTAGAGTGATTGATTTGACCCTATTGTACAACTCTTGTCTGAGTCCAACCATTGTAGGGTTGAGACTTTTACTCGAAGGATTATCTAAGATGTGTTGCATGTGATTGTATTAATGAAGTAGTTAACTAACATTATTTTGAGTTCTTCAGCAGTTGTAACAACCCAACTCCCAGGTATAAATTTAATGGTTTATATTCATTTTGACAGGGAAAATCGACGATTTGGAGGCCACAACTCATCGAGTAGAGATTGAGATGGCCACATGAATTTTAGAATCAACTCGGCGAGTTGGAGGACCCCAACTCGACGTGTAGGATCTGAGTGTGAAAACCCTAATTTTCAAGGTTTGCACCATATTTAAAGAACTTATAATCCATTGTAGCCTCCCTCATCGTCATTTCAACCAGAGAAAATGATAGATCAAGTTTGGTACCCCAATTGGGTGTGTTTGAAAGCTTAAAAGGTGACTTTTGGGGAGTTTTGGAAGGAGACTTGAGGATTGAGAAGCTTGGATCAAGAAGAAGGTTGTAGATCCATCACCTCCTATGTACTGGCGATCAAACTAAGGTATAAAGTTAATACCTTGACTTCTTAATACTTAGATCTTCTTTTGGGAGTGTTTATGGCCATTTTTGGGGCATAATGGAGTCACACTCGGTTTTGAGCTTGTCACAAGGACATGGTTTCAGATCTGGACTCCTCTAGGTTCCCATAGTCATAAAGTCATCAACTTTATCGAGCATCGATGTGACATCCCCATTTTCACGGCCAGAAAAGACCGATTTTGTTTATGCTTTATAAAAATCAGAGTACCTCTTTTAATAAAAATGTTGCGGAATTTGTTCCCAGTAAAACATGATAAATACGTTATCAAAGAATTTCCGAAGAAAAGTATTTTTAATTCGTTTTAAACATTTGGGATATCATCGTTAATACAGAAACATAAGCATAAACAAAACTTACATTTATTTACACTAGTGATCTACATCTCTTTAATCTCTTAGTGTAATATGACTTCATCTCAACACCTGTGATATAATAAACTGAGTGGGTCAGGTTGGGAAACCTGGTGAGTACATAGGGTTTTCAACCCACAATAATATAATTATTATGTTTAAACAATCAAAAAATCGACCCAATAACCCATCCCCATTATCTTCTTTACTCTTAAGGATCTATCCTAAGAGTCATCTATCCCGCATTCATTCATTCTGAAGTCCTTTGCTTCCAGAGTTATAGGGATGCCACTAAATCCATAGCTGCCAATGCTCGTTCGTAAAGCACTAATTCCATAGTTGCTGGGTACTAAATCCATAGCTACCAGTGTTTATCTAATAGGTACTAAGTCCATAGCTACCAATTCCTAACAGGTACTAAGTCCATAGCTACCAGTGTTTGTCCAATAGGCACTAAGTCCATAGTTGCCGATGTTATTTGTTAGGCACTAAGTCTATAGCTACCAATGTTTACTCACATCATTTTTATCTCTCATCATTCATCTACCCATCTCATACCCAACATACTTGTATATTTAAAATACGTATATAGTTTAAATCATTTAAAACATGTATAAAAAAACGTTCATCCAGCATAGACAGCAAGTATTCAGATAATATGCACACATAGCACGTAGTTATATAAACAACTAAAAACCCCTTTATAATACTATTTTAAATAGATTTAACGATATTTGTACTAAAATAATATCGAAAGAACTCAACACTAGTCTTATAATGACCGCATCGTCGATACCTTTCTAATGATATATACATATGTATATATATATATATATATGTGTGTGTGTGTGTGTGTGTGTGTGTGTACGTATATATGATTTATACTTTATTTTAATACGTAAATATGCTATTATAATTTGTAACTCGTTCATACGAACTCCGTTTTTGACGTTATTTATATCCACACGTAGGTGGAGACGTACTTTACAACTTTCATTTAGACTCCGTCGGCTAATTTTGACTTTATTTTTAAAGTTATATTTTTAATAGGATGGGACATGATTGGTCCGTTAAAATCTCATAACTTCTTCATCCGATGTCCATTTTCATCTGTCTTTTTATCGTTACGCTACTAATAACGAGATCTTCGATTCTCGTTTAGGTTGTGTTGGCTAAAAACCGCTCGATCTAATATTCGAATTTCAGGAAATCCGAAACTTCGAAAAATCATAACTTCCTCAAACGAAGTCATATTTGGGCATTCTTTTTATGGACGCTTTCGGTTTAATGTATTCTACGACTTTCGTTTAGATCGCTAAGGCTAAATCTTGCTCCATCGTAAATTCACTATTGACGTTTCCCGGTATCGTGCCGGTTCCGTCGCGAAACTTCGACGGGTCATAACTTCTTCGTTATAACTCGGATTTTGGCGGTCTTTATATGTACGGAAACCTTGTAACATATACTAAAACTTGGTTAAGATTATTTATTCTAAATAATATTTTGCTGAAAAGTCATTTTCGACACTTATTGCCTCTAAATTGACTAGCCCGGATCTCCAGGCGTTACAATCGACCCTTTTCCATCACCTAAACCCTTTCTTGAGCTTAGTTTTGAGTGTTTTAGATATGTGAGGCCTTGTATGCACGTAAAGTTAGCAACTTTAAGTGGTAACTTCATCCTAGGAGGTTAGATCTGAAGTTTGGAGCACTGGAATCGACTGAAATGAGTTTAAGGTGTAATGGCTGAAGAAATCGATGAGTTGGCCGGCAACTTGACAAGTTGAGTTGAATTTTTCCAATTTTATGAGAATAGAAGGAACTCAATGAGTCCTATAGATGCATTCGACAAGTTGGGTCAACATGGATTGCTGACTTGAGTGTTGACTTCCGTTGACTTTTAGGGTTTGGTCAAGTGGAGGACCTAGGAGGCAATGGAGGGGTAAAATGGTCTTTCACCCTTTCTGAGAGTTAGTAAAAAAGTTAGCTTAACATCTTTAGAGTTGTTGTTATAAATTGTTAACTATAGATAATTATGATATGTAGGCGGAGTTTAGACTAACCGTTGAGTACGAGACCTACTTGCTTTACTTACGAGGTGAGTCTTCTCACTATACTTACCTGAGTGGTAATACTGTGTAACCGGAGGGTCTTATCTGAGTTACTGATCGAAGGGTCTTACATGCTTATACTGAGTATGTGATATTATGCATTTTGTCTTTGTGATTTATGTTGTATATTATTATGTTCCTTATTGAGTTAGGACTGGAGGGTCCAAACCGAGTTGTGAGACCGGAGAGTCTTTATTGAGATACCAGAATCGAGGGTCCATCCCGAGCTGTGAGACCGGAGGGTCTTCACTGAGACACATGACCGTAGGATCCTTATCGAGTATAGCCATGAGGGACTAATTCTTTGTGTGTGGTATTTTGAGGAACTCACTAAGCTTTGTGCTTACAGTATTGTGTGAAATGTGTTTCAGGTACATCTCAGGATCATGGGAAGGAGCCGACATTATTGTACACACCAGCTAGTTGATTTGTGTTTTTTGAGGATTCAGGGATATTAAGAAACAATTTATTGTCTTGTGTTTGAAACAAATTACAAATTTGGTTTGAGGAATGTTAAAAATGTGTTTGTGTGGATTTAAAAAATGAAAATTTTATTTGAAAATTTAGAGTGTTACAAGTTGGTATTAAAGCCTTGGTTTGAGGGATTCAGATGTACTCTCAGGTATATTTGGACTCAAACTGAGGATTTGAGGAATTTTTCTAAAAAGAAATGATTTTCTTAACGAGTACAAATTTTTAAGAGGAAATGAGATGAAGCAGTGTGTACAATCAGCCAGAGCCCGAACTATGATTTTCCCAAAAATACCCTTATTTGATTATATTATGAGATGAGATGCTCATGAGATATTAGAGTTGCATGTTAGATGATATGCTAGGTACTTCAGGAATTTAGAGCTAGAGTTTCTTGGTTCATGATGCCTTAGCCTAGGGGGATGCTATTGATTGATATTATCTACTATTTGCTCTGTGTGTGTGCTGAGTAGGAGTACATAGCAGGAACCTTTTTGAGAAAGTTTTGAGTCGATGAGTAATCTAGGAGAGATACCTAGATGTGCATTGAGGAATCTACTAAGAGAGTACTTCGATATCCTTGATGGATAGAGTACTTGTGAATTAGGATCCTTAGAGGAGGACTTGGGGCGACTATGAGTTGGTGTGGAAGGTAGTATTGGGCTCGTACTACTGAAAGCATTGGATGTGTATGCGAACCAAGTAAGAACCTTAGGATGCTAAAGATCATGTAGGGGGTGGGTAATTGAGTGTGCGCTTGAGCCAGTCCCTGATGATTTTTGTGCTTGTGTTTCAGAGAGACTATGGTGATTACTCGTAACAACCCCAGGGGTGGTGATACCAGTGACGAGGAGATCTACAGGATCATTGTTGAGGAGTTGGCTGCAAATATCAAATAGGCCATTCCAGAGATGTTTGGGTCTATTAAGACCACACTGATTGAGAGTTTTGATGAGCGGTATGCTACTGTCAGCGTGGCTATTGATGCTGCAACTACCATAGCCCTGGCAGCTGCAAGGCCACAGAGGGGTGACTTGTTATTTCGAGAATTCAGCAACACGAAGTCGCCAGAGTTTGACGGGACCCATGACTCGATTTCTGTTGTAAGACGGATCTCTGAAATCGAGGAATGTTTCTATACGTGTTCATGCCCAGAGCACATGATAGATCGGTTTGCATTGAACCAACTTCTCTTGGGAGTGAAGGATTAGTGGAAGTTCATGACGAGTGATTTTACTCCTACAAATCATGTTGCAGTGACTTGGGAGAGGTTTACCCAACTGTTCAGAGACGAGTATGTTCCCCAGGTGGAGAGGGAATGATTGGCCCAAGAGTTTCTGTCTCTTAAGCAGAAGACAGAAATACTGACAAAGATTATGAGGATGTTTCATGAGAGGGCGTTGTTCTGACTTGAGCATGTGTCTACTGAGCAGGCATGTGTGAGCTGATACTTGAGCATCTTGAGGAGGGATATCCAGGAGTTCATGGAGAAGTCATTATATCGGACATTGGATGAGTTACAAACCAATGCCAGGAGGAGAGAGATTGAGCTGGAGATTCAGACCAGAGAGGAGGGAGAGTCTCGAGGGAGAGACAGGAGACCAGTACAGTCGCAGCTGACGATGAAGCGGGCTAAGCCCACTGATACGAGAGCAGGAGACCAGAAGGGCCACACTTGTGGCAAGTGCGTCAAGAGTCATGAGGGATCTTGCCGAGTAGGGATTTGCTACAAATGTGGCAAGGAGGGGCATATGGCGAAGGACACCCCTAAGGGATTTTCGGTTTGATTTCATTGCAATCAGACTGGCCACCGGAAGGCCGAGTGTCCTCAACTCACTCATAGATCGGCTTAGGCTTCTGCTCCTGCTGCTTTGTGTGTTACTGATGGACGGACGAGGAAGGTTGAGGCTCCGAGAGCTCGTAGGAGAGCTTTCTAGCTGACTGCGGAGGAGGTCCGCGCAACACCTGACATTGTTGTTGGTACGTATCTCCTTATCCATGTTATTTTGAGATTTTTTTATGCTTATATTGTGTTTCATAGGTACTTTTCTTGCGAATTTTGTATCTTCCTTGGTGTTATTTGACTCGGGTGCGAGTCGATCTTTCGTGTCCTTATCCTTTAGTCATCACATTAGTGTTAGACGCGAGGCGTTGAGTCGACCGCTGAGGGTTTCTATAGTCGATGATCATGCGGTTCTTGCCACTAATGTATTTTGGGGATGTGTTTTAGATATTTTTGGTGTTGAGTTTCTGATAGATCTGGTGCCGATAGTGATGGGTGATGTTTGTGTCATAATGGGCATGTATTGGTTGAGCCGGTTTGGAGTCGTGATTGACTGTGAGCGTCAGACAATGACCATACAAGACCCTATTAGGGGAGTACTTACCGTTTATGGCAAGGGAACTAGATCGGGATCAACTATATACTCTTCCGCCAGGGCGAGGCAGAGTCTACAGCAGGGGTGCATGAGCTTTTTAGTGTATGTGATGGATACACGGGTTACCACTGAGAGGCCGAGTTCTGTTTCCGATGTTCCAGTTGTATGTGAGTTCCTGGACGTTTTCCTCTAGGAATTGCCGGCTGAGCCACCTCTGAGACAGGTGGAGTTCCGGATTGATCTGATTCTGGGGGCGGCGCCTATTGCCAAGGCACCTTATTGCCTTTTCCACCCGAGATGTAGGAGTTATCCTCACAGCTGCATGAGTTGTTGGGAAAGGTGAGCGCTGATCCTTTTTGTCAAGAAAAAGGATGGTTCACACCGAATGTGCATCGACTACCCGGAGTTGAACAAGTTGACGGTCAAGAACCATTATCCACTAACGAAGATGGACAATTTTTTTGATCAGTTGCAGGGGTCATCTTGGTTTTCCAAGATTGATTTGAGATATGGGTATCATCAGATGAGGTTCTACGAGGAGGATATCCAGAAGACGGCCTTTCGTACTCGCTATGGACATTACGTGTTTGTGGTGATTCCTTTCGGGCTCACCAATGCACTGACAGCATTCATGGACCTCATGAACCGAGTGTGTAGGCTCATTTTGGAACGGTCAGTGATCGTGTTCATCAATGATATTTTGGTGTACTCGAGATCTAGGGAACATCACGAGGAGCATCTTTGGGAGATTCTTAGGGTGTTGAGGATGGAGAGGCTTTATGCCAAATTCTCCAAGTGTGATTTCTGGTTACAAGAGGTCTAGTTCTTGGGACACCTCGTTAACCATAATGGGATTTTGGTCGACCCAGCCAAGATAGATGAAGTTATGCGGTGGGAGGTGCCGAGATCCCTATCCGAGATCAGGAGTTTTCTAGGTCTGGCAGGTTACTATCGGAGGTTTATTATAGATTTCTCCAAGGTTGCTGTTCCTCTCACCAGATTGACCTAAGAAGGGGTTACCTTAGTTTGGGGGCCTGAGTAACAGGCTTCATTCGAGACTTTTCGCCAGACATTCTGCAAAGCACCCATGCTAGCCCTATCGGAGGGTGTAGAGGACTTTGTAGTCTACCGTGATGCATCTATATCGGGAATGGATACCATGTTGACACAGAGAGGGCACGTGATAACATATGCATCGAGGTAGCTAAAGCCTCTCGAGACAAGGTATCCTACCCATGATTTGGAATTGGGGGAGGTGATATTCGCCCTCAATATTTGGTGCCACTATCTTTACGGTGTCCGGAGTACCATATACACGGATCCTAAGAGCCTGAAATACCTTATGGATCAGCCCAACCTGAATATGAGACAAAGAAGGTGGTTGGATGTAGTGATAGACTATGACTGTGAGATTTTGTATCACCCTGCAAGGCTAATGTGGTAGTCGATGCCCTGAGTCGTAGAGCAGCGAGTGCTCGGATCTGAGATGTGTGTATGAGTATGACAGTGATGACTCCGGTCTTAGATACCATCCGAGAGACCGAAGCAGTGGCCATGAGACCAGAGAACTGTAAGAGAGAGTGGGTGATTGGGCAGATTTCTGAGTTTGAGACTGATAGTCGCGGGCTTTTGACCTTCCATGAGCGGATATGGGTTCCATTTACAGGTGGGGCTTGACGTATTTTGATGTAGGAGGCCCATAGGTCAAAATTCTCGATCCATCCTGGGGCCACCAAGATGTCTTTGGACTTGAAAAAGGATTATTGGTGGCCCTATGTGAAGAGAGATGTGGCATGGGTAGTCGAGAGATTTTGACCTATCGTCAGGTCAAGGCAGAGCACCAGCATCCCCATAGCCAGTTGCAGCCTTTGGAGATTCCCCTGTGGAAGTGGGAACAGATCTCCATGGATTTTATTACCAAGTTACCGAGGACTGCTCGAGGTGTCAATGCAATATGGGTGATTATACATTGGTTGAGGAAGAGTGATCACTTCCTGGCTATAAGTGAGAGCTCTTCTGCAGAGAAATTGGCCGAGGTCTACTTTCAAGAGGTGGTGGCACGACATGGGGTGCCAACATCGATAGTGTCATATTGTGATGTGCATTTTACTTCTAGGTTCTAGAAGAAATTTCATGAGGAGTTGGGTACCCATTTTCATTTTATCACCGCATACCACCCACAGACGGACGGGCAGAGCGAGCAGACGATTCATACACTCAAGTACATGCTACACACATGTGTTATGGATTTCGGTGGGAGTTGGGACACTTATTTTCCCTTGGCTGAATTTTCATACAACAACAACCATCACTCCAGTATGGGTATGCCTCCCTTTAAGCTTTTATACGGGAGGAGGTGTCAGACTCCCATATGTTGGGGAAAGGTAGGGTAGAGAGTGATGGGGAGCATTAAGATAGTGCTCAAGACGACAGAGCAAATCCAACAGGTTAGATAGAGACTGCTGATGACCCAGAGTCATCAGAAGATTTATGTAGACTGGAGACGTTCCAAGCTAGAATTTTAGGTCGGTGATTTTGTCCTCCTAAAATTATCCCCATGGAAAGGGGTGATCCGATTCAGGAAGCGGGAAAGATGGGCCCTAGATACATTGGTCCTTTCAGAGTGATTGCTCGAGTGGGTAAGGTAGCTTATCGTTCTGAGCTGCCTTCAGAGTTGAGCCAGATCCATAACACCTTCCATGTATCCCAGTTGAGGAAGTGTGTAGCCGACGAGACGACAGTGGTCCCATCAGAGTACATTCGGGTTGATAATAGCTTGAACTACATTGAGAAGCCAATGGTGATTTTGGATAAGAAAGTGAAGGTCTTGAGGAATAAGGAGGTGCCCTTGCTGAAAGTTCAGTGGCAACATCAGAGTGGATCCGATTGGACTTGGGAGCCGGAGTCCGAGATGCATGAGCAGTTCGAAAGCTATTTCTAGAAAATGACTTCGAGAGTGAAGTCTGATTCTAGTGCATGAGAATTGTAACATCCCGACTCCCAGGTATAAATTTAATGGTTTGTATTCATTTTGACAGGGCAACTCGACGAGTTGGAGAACACAACTCGTTGAGTAGAGACTGAGAGGGCCACGTGAATTTTAGAATCAACTCGATGAGTTGGAGGACCCCAACTCGACGAGTAGGAGCTGAGTGTGAATTGCACCCTATTTAAAGAACTTATAATCCATTGTAGTCTCCCTCCTTGTCATTTCAAAAAGAGAAAACCCTAGATCGAGTTCAGTGCCCTCTTGGGTGTGTTTGTGAGCTTAAAAGTTGACGTTTGGGGAGTTTTGGAAGGAGACTTGAGGATTGAGAAGCTTGGATCAAGAAGAAGGCTGCATATCCATCACCTCCTGTGTATCGACGATGAAACTGAGGTATAATGTTAATACCTTGACTTCTTAATATTTATATCTTCTTTTGGGAGTGTTTATGGCCATTTTTGGGGCATAATGGAGTCACACTTGGGTTTGAGCTTGTCACAAGGACATGGTTTCACATCTAGACTCCTCTAGGTCCCCATAGTCATAAAGTCATCAATTTTATCAAGCATCGACCCTTCTCCATGCCCTAAATTCTTTCTTGAGCTTAGTTTTGAGTGTTTTAGACTTGTGAGGCCTTGCATGCATGTAAAGTTAGCAACTTTAAGTGGTAACTTCATTCTAGGAGGTTAGATCTGAAGTTTGGAGCACTGGAATCAACTGAAATGAGTTTAATGTGTAATGGATGAAGAACTCAACGAGTTGGCCGGCAACTCGACGAGTTGAGTTGAATTTTCCTGATTTTCCGAGAACAGAAGGAACTCGACGAGTCGCATAGATTCACTCGACGAGTTGGGTCAACATGGACTGTTGACTTGAGTGTTGACTTCCGTTGATTTTTAGGGTTTAATCAAGTGGAGGACTTTAGAGGCCATGGAGGGGTAAAATGGTCTTACACCCTTTCTGAGAGTTAGTAAAAGGGTTAGCTTAATGTCTTTAGAGGTGTTGTTATAAATTGTTAACTAGAGATAATTATGATATGTAGGTGGAGTCTAGACCGACCGTTAATTACGAGACCTACTTTCTATACTTATGAGGTGAGTTTTCTCACTATACTTAACTGAGTGGTAATACTGTGTGACCGGAGGGTCTTATCTGAGTTACTGATCGAAGGTTCTTACATGCTTAAACTGATTATGTGATACTATTCATTTTCTCTTTGTGATTTATATATTATTATGTGCCTTTTTGAGCTAGGACTAGAAGGTCCAAACCAAGTTGTGAGACCGGAAGGTCTTTACTGAGATACCGGACTCGAGGGCCCATTCCGAGCTGTGAGATCGGAGGGTCTTCACTGAGACACATGACCGGAGGGTCCTTATCGAGTATAGCCATGAGAGGCTAATTCTTTGTGTGTGGTATTTTGAGGAACTCACTAAGCTTTGTGCTTACAGTGTTGTGTGAAATGTGTTTCACGTATATCTCAGGATCGCGGGAAGGCGTCAGCATAGTTGTACACACATGCTAGTTAATTTGTGTTTTGAGGATTCAGGGGTATTGAGAAACAATTTATTGTCATGGGTTTGAAACAAATTACAAATTTGGTTTGAGGAATATTAAAAATGTGTTTTTGTGTGGATTTAAAAATGAAAATTTAATTTGAAAATTTAGAGTGTTACAGCAGCTAATGGCAGGGTGAGGTCGGGAACCTAGGAGAGCCTAAGAAGTGTTTTAATGGGTATGGATGCACTATTTAGCATGTATTTAGTGTATTATTTTGAGAAGGTGACCTGGAGGAATTGGGATAATTCTTGAGGAAAGTTTGGATAGATGTGGAAGGTAGTATTAGGCCGGTAATATAGAAAGCATAGGATCCATACTCGAATCGAGGAGAGTCACGAAGAATCTTGGAAGCCTTTGGGTTGAGGTTTCTTGAGTATGTTATAATCACTTGTATGATTACTTTTCTTAATGGTAATGAGCATGTGTGGAGGAGGTTCAGGTTCTGGTTCTGGCTCTGGTGAAGGTACTGAGTCGATTGATGAACAGATGTAGGAGTTCATCTCATCGGAGATCACCCGCGGTATTTCGGAGTAGACTCTTACGATATTCAGATCAGTCAAGGAGGGGATTATGGAGATTTTGGATGAGTGTTTGGGCGCGTTCCGCATTGAAATTATTACTATTATGGGAGATTACATTCTTTCCTTCCACAACTTTCGTGCTTGTGGAGCTCCCGAGTTCTTTGGGGAGAAGGACCATATTGCTAGGAGGTAGCAGATATGGTGAACGATTTCCAGACAAGTTTCTTCCCCGAAGGGTCGAAGGTCAGATTTGCATCCCATCTTCTGAGGAGATGAAGAAAACAAGGTACCATGATATGTTACGAGACAATATCAGGGAGTTTGTGAGCTTTTCATCTTATCAGACTTTAGATGACATGATTGCTAGAGCCTGAGAGCAAGATATTGATTTGGAGCACATGGGAAAGAGGAATACGGAGCAGGGCAGGCAGCTGTGGGTCCTACGAAAAGACCCAAGACTTTTTATCAGCGGTTGAGGGGCCAACAGGGACAAGGTCAGTGCAACACGTGTGGTAAGTAGCATGATATGGTTTTTCGATCTAGGAGTATGGGTTGCTACAAGTGTGGCAAGGTTGGTCACGTCAGCAGAGATTGTCCCCAGGGGACGAGCTCGTTATGTTTTCACTGCAACCAAGTGGACCACAAGAAGACCGAATATCCAGAGTTAGGAGATGAGAGGGTACCTACTCAACCACTTTGAGGATTACTGATGGTCACGAGGATAGAGTGGAAGTTCCTGTGATGAGGAGCCGAGCATTTTAGTCACAGTTCGAGGGGATCCGAGTTCCATCAGTTGACATCGCAGGTATGTGATGTATTCAATTCCTTCATGCTCTTATTAACTATGTTTATGGTTGTATGTTTGTGTATGAGACACTATGTGTGGTTTATCTATGTCTCCAGCTAGAAATTAGAGTTTTCTTCATGATGGTCTAGACATTTTATCAAGAGAATATTCATATGCCATTTTGCATATCGAGAGCCATATTTAGGGGATATTTGGGTGAGTTGGTTTTGGGTTTCGATGTGGGAGGCACTGGGCATCATCGGATCAAGCTTAAAATGTGAAAAGATCAGCAATCTATTTGATCTTTGGTGGTATCAACAAGAATTCAATGAATCCATGAGGTGGGCATGTCGGGTATGAATGCAGGATATGTAGGAGTTCTTCATGGTTTTGAGGCAATGAGGAATTGGTTTGATTGTGGTTGTAAGATCGATAGTTCTCAAGTTCATACCTTCGTATTGTGGTCAGTTGTAGGTTCACATAGGAATTGGTCTAAGTGCAAGTAGGTCGTGGAATCAGTTGGATACTCATTTCAATAATTAAGATGTTTTTCTTCATCATCCGATAAGTAGCCAAGGAATTATAGTGGATTTAGTGGAAGGTTCTTAGGGATGTGAGTTCCTTGACATGTTGGGGTGTATTCATATAATTTTGGAGTGTTGTGTGTATGTATGTTTACTAGAATTGGCTGGTCATGGAATGTTGGTTCTTGTAAGCTTAGGTTGTCGACAACTTCGGGTAGTAAGGTTGCGGGATGGTTTGGAAATCCACCAATCTTGTGGGTAGGAGAGCGTAGTTGGATCCAAGTGGGGGAGAATCGTTTGGACTAGGGGTTGCTCAATAATGGATATTCAGGTTACCTTACGCATCAGTAGTGACACATGGTGGGTATGTGATCAGGAAGGGGTCATGGGTTGTGTTAGAGCCTCTCTGTGTAACATCCCAAAAATTCAGATAAAATTTTTATTTTTAAATTCATTCCATTCGTATGATAATCACATCAAACAGTCGAAAGTATATCATAGTAGAATATTATTTGAGTATAAAATCCCAAAATCACGAGTTGCAGAAAACATAAGTGGATACAGTGCGATCAGGCAGGGCCCTTCCCTTTCGAGCTGGAAGTACCTAAAACATAAAATGAAAACTGTAGGCACAAAGCTTAGTGAGATCCCCTAAAATACTCCATACCGTACATATATAACAATAAAAGCATATTGGGTCTATTTCACCCCCTTCGGTATCTTTCAACCGGTATTGGGTCTATTTCATACCCTTCAGTAGTTTTCAACTGGTACTGGGTCTATTTCACCCCCTTCAGTATCTTTCAATTGGTACTGGATCTATTTCACCGTTTGGTATCTTTCAACCAGTATCCGGTCTATTTCACCCCTACCACTACACATATAATCATAACAATAAGAGTCACAGAGACATTAAGCAGATACATGTACAACAAGTAAATGTCACAAAGACAATCATCATACTACAAACATAATCTAGTGGGCCAACATTAGTGTCTCACATCCATGGCTACAGTGAAGGAAAATCACCTCAGAATGAAGATATTAAATCACACTCGAGCTACTGACTCGTGAAATCCTCTCACTCTACATCACAAGTAATAAAACCCTAATTAGAAATTAGGTCAATAACCCATCCTGAGAGTCCAAACCCTAAATCTTGGATTTAAGGGAAAATGACTACTTAACCCTTGTTTTACTAGGCCTAACCTACCAAGGCCCAAATACACTTAGTCCCAAAGCCCAAAGATATACCATTTCTAATATGGGCCTAATTCTAAAGGCCCAACACATAAACTTTCACGACCCAACAAGGGCCCAAAGTCCTTAAGTCCCCAAAATGGCCCAAAATAAATCCCAAGTTCCTATTGATGAGTATGCTAAGCGTACCATCAGTATACTCGACATACTTGGAAGCTTTGCATCGACGGGACCCTAAGCGCGTATGCTTAGCGTACAGATGCTTACGCTCTACGTACACCCCAAATGTCTAAATTCCTTTTTGAGGTCGTAATCAGTTAAGACCTAACGTCCAACTTCATATCTAGGCTCCTTAAAATGTATTAAACCATAAAGTTGCAAGATTTATGCATTTGTATATCTTAAGAGGGTCAAATGTTGGACTTTATTACACTAACTTCATGAAACCACCTTCAACCCTTGCATGGTTTAACTTAAACCATCAAGACTCCATTTTTATGCTCAAGGAATACTAAAAACCCTAGGATCTATCATTATAACATTCTAGAGTAGCTCATATTCTCAAGAAACACTTTAACGACCATTTAATGAAGAAATAAGCCCTAAACTGGAACTAACACATGGAATCATCAAGGTAGGAGCTTTTTACCTCTAAAAAGCTTGAAATAGTGAATAACTTTTGGATCTACTAGCTTTCCCATGTCTAATGCTTATCCATTAGTCTTTTTATTCTTCTTCATTAAGCACCACACACCCAAAACACATGCACATGCTCAATCTCTTTAGAAAAATGGATTAGCGTTTCGAGGTTAGCTCAAAAAGGCATGGGAGGTTGAGTTGGTGAATGAATTGAGGGGATTAATGAGCTTAAAGAGGGTGCAAACCTTAAAACGTAGGGTTTTCCGCTGGCGTGCATTCGCTCTACGTACACATAGGTACAACCAACATATGTAGGGTCACCCCGCTTCACGTATGCGTCAGAGTGCACCGTACATAACTTGTGTATGCCAAAGTTTTTACCTAGCAATTCGAGTGTTACAATTCCGCCCCACTTGAATTAGACTTCATCCTCGAAGCCCACTGCCGCAAATAACCTAGGGTAATGTTCCTCATCTCTTCTTTAGGCTCCCATGTTCACTTAGAGCCCTTCCAGTGTTGCCACTGCACCTTAACCAAACCCACAACCTTGTTCCTCAGGGTTTTCATCTTCTAGTTAAGTATTATCATCGGTCTCTCAATGTAGTTCAGACGGTCATCCACCTGAATTCCACTAATGGAACCACCGCATAATCATCAACCAAACACTTCCATAGCTGAGAGACGTGGAAAGTGTTGTGAATCTGAATGAGCTCCTCCAGGAGATCCAAACAATACGCCACCTTACCCACTTAGGCTACAACCCTGAAAGGACCAATATATATGGGGCCTAGCTTACCCCGCTGACACCTTTAACAACACCATATCCATGAGCTGGAACTCTAAGTCTGACCGGTGTTCATCTTCGTAGCTTTTCTTCCGACTCTGTGTTGTCTGAAGTATTCCATGAACCTGATGAATCATGTCGGTCATCTTGAGTACTACCTCGGTACTCCCTATGACCCACTGACTGACCTTACCCAACCATATCGGGGTCCTACACTTCCTCCTGTAGAGCATCTCAAAAGGAGGTCGATCAATGCTAGCATGATAACTATTTTTAAATGAAAATTCCACTAATGGAAGATACGTATCCTAATTACCACCGAAATCTAGAACACATGCCCGTAGCATATCCTCCAATGTCTTGATGTTCGGCTCACTCTTACCATCCATCTGTGGGTGAAAAGCCGTGTTGAAGTGAAGAATAGCACCTAACTCCTCATGGAATCTCTTCCAGAACCTAGAGGTGAACCGAAAATCCCTATCTGAGACCACAGAAACCGAAGCCCCATGGCATGCCAAAACCTCCCAAATGTAGATGCCTGCCAACTTCTTCACTGAGATACTCTCTTGGATCAGGATAAAATGATCGCTCTTTGTCAATCGATCCATGATGACCCATCCTGAATCCACACTGTGCACCGTCCGAGGAAATTTAGTGATAAAATCCATCGTAATCTCTTCCCGTTTCCAAACGGAAATATCCAATTGCTCTATTTTTCCGTGGGGTCGTTGATGCTCGGCCTTGAATTTCTTGCAAGTCAAGCACCTCTCCACATACTATGCAACATATTGCTTCATACATGGCCACCAATAATCAGGTTGGAGATCTCTATATATCTTTGTCGCTCAAGGAGGAATTGAGAATCTTGTCTTGTGAACCTATTCCATCAAAATCTTCTGCGCACCACCCAATTATGGAAACCACACCCTCTGATGAAGGGTCAATTTCCCTCGGCTATCATAATCGAATGAAGCCAACTGTCCCAAAATGCACTCACTCTTTCGTTGCTTTTCCTTCATTGCCTCAATATGAGCTTCTAAAATCTGCTCTAATAAAGGGGTAATCACTATTGTGAGAACAAGTAATCAATGTACGCTTAATGTAAGGTTCCAATCAAATTTGCTAATACCAGCTAAGACTTGAATGAGATATTCAACAAAGTATTCAAGATAATAAATGAAGAAAACTTAAATTATAATCAATTCAAAGATATTTAGGGAACAAGAAGAATGTTGTAAAAGAACTTTCACTTGAAGGAAAAGTGAAAAAGAGATGAAGAGAATATTTGCTATTTTGTGTGTAAAACTTTAAATCGTTCACTTGTCATTAATTGAAGAAACAATCACTCCTTTTATAGTGCAAGGAGGAACATAGTACAAACCACGAAACATTCCTAGGAGTGGATAATACTCAGTGTTTGACAAATTGATATCTATAAGATACATAAAAGTAAGTCCTATGAACTATTACATCATTCATAAGACAAAATGGATTAAATGCTAAAGCAAGCTTCTGATCTTGGAATTGCCCTTCATCTTGGAATTTCTACTCATCTCAGACTTAGCTGGCTGTTTGTAACATCCGGAATTTTAGGTATTATATTTATTCATTTTATTTTTAGTTTTGTGGAAGAAGTCGGCGAGTTGGTGCGTAGACTCGCCGAGTAGAGACGCGATTTCTCACCCGGATTAATGACCGGACTCGACGAGTCGCATTGGTGGACTTGGCGAGTCTGCGCTGTTTAATGAAACCCTAATTTCTCAGGTTTAGGGCCTATTTAAAGGGCCTTATGGCCGTCATTTGTGCTCACCAGCCCCCAGAGCGAAACCCTAGTGAACTTGAGCATTTGGAGTGAGAGAAGGAGTCATTGTCGACCTTGGAGGTGTTGTCTAGCAAGGGAAAGGAAGCTATAGCCAAGAGGAAGCAAGAGGGTTAACTTTCTGAAGATCTGAGGTCCAGAACATCACGTTTGAGGTACTATTTTCGAACCATTTTCTGTTGAGGTGATGTTCATGTTGATTTAGGGCTTATTGAGCCCTTTTGTGACTAGATCTAGTTCCCCCATGGTCCCTTAAGTAAGTTAGGTTCTGGATCTGGACCCATGGAGGTCCAGAGTGCCTCTTTGTCCAAGCTTTATATGAGTCTATGGAGGTTTTGGTTTGGGATCATTGTGTGTGAGGTTAAAACACCATTTATGAGTCAATAGGTGTGATATGAGCGCCAAGACATAAACTTTACGTGATAAATAAGCTTGGAAAGACTGGATCTATGAGCTAGTGGAACAGATTTGACCTCAAAAGGTCATTTGGGGTTATGCATGGAATGCACTCGTCGAGTCCATTGGCAGACTCGACGAGTTGGAGCGAGTTGTTCCGTGTTTTCGAACCAGGGGTTGAGTAACCGAGTTGGGTGAGTGACTCGGTGAGTCGGAAGGGATTCAGGGGAATCCGGTCCCCGTAGGGACTCGGCGAGTCCACGCCAGACTTGGCGAGTTGGGTTGACCGTTGACCATTGACCAGAGTTGACCGGTGTTGACTTGATAGAGTTAGTCAACCCTAGTTGGGAAAGTGTTAATTAGAGACATATTTGTGTTATAGGAGGACTATAGCTCAGGAGATCGAGCACTAGTGATTTCAGTGATTTACGAGTTACCGAGATACGCGAGGTGAGTCTTCTCACTATACTTTACCTTGAGTAGGTAATTAGAGTTATGTGATACAGTGTTGTATGCTATATATGTGTTATGTGTTGCACTGCATTATTCTATGTGATTTATGTTGTGCATGCTACAGAGTTAGAACCGGAAGGTTCCCAGAGATAGAGCCTGAGGGTTCATAGAGTTGGGTGCACGGACCCAAAGAGTTATAGCCTCGAGTGGATAATATGTGTTATATATATGGTATTTTGGGGAACTCACTAAGCTTTGTGCTTACAGTGTTTGGTGTTATTTGTTTCAGGTACTAGTGAGGATCGTGGGAAGGCGCTGGCCTGATCAGTACACACACGGGATTTTTATGTTATGAGATCTTGGGATTATTATATGCTATGAATTTGAGTTTCAAACAATGATGTTTTTATGAATAATAAATGAATTATGTTTTTATAAAATGCGAAAAATTGTTTTGAAATTTACGGTGTTACAAGTTGGTATCAGAGCCTTGGTTTGAGGGATTCGAGTACACCTTTGGGTGTATTTGGACTCAAACTGAGGATTTGAAAAATATTTTCAAAAGAGAACCAAGTTTCTAAAAGAGTAAAAGATTTTTAAAAACGCAGAGCAGAGTTGTGTGTACGATCAGTCAACGCCCGAACGGTGATTTCCCAAAATACCCTTATGTTGTATGTTTATGAGATTGATTTGATGTATTCTTATGCTAGAGTGGGCTAGGTATTCCTATTAGGACTAGAGAGGCCTGATTTGTGATGCCTTAGCCTAGGGGGAGGTGAGCTGCTATGAGATGCTTGAGAGTGAGTAGGTAGCAGTGAGGAGCTTATGAGAGATCTGTTAGAGAGTGGATTATGCATAATAGAGTACTTGGGACTTGGGATCCTAGGAGGAGGAATTGGGGCGTATACTGATACGGTGCGGACATTAGTATTGGGCCCGTACTACTGAAAACACCGGGGCAGTGTACAGTCCAAGTAAGAATCTTCGGGATACCAGGGATCAAGGAGGGATGAGTTATCGGGTGCGAGTATGCTTGAATGAGTTTCTAATATATCGTATGTTGTATTTCAGAGGTAGATCATGGTAAGGACACGTCATATGCCAGAGAGCAGTGGGGCTAGTGATGAGGAGATCCGTCGGATCATCCAGGAGGAGGTGGTTGCGGCCATCAGGGCAGAGATACCAGAGATGTTCGGGTCTATTAAGACCACGTTGATTGAGACTTTTGACGAGCGTTATGCTGCTCTTTCTGAGGCTGCTGTTGCAGCGGCCACCGCAGCCGTCGCTGCTGCTAGGCCGTAAGGGGGTGACTCGTTGTTGTTCAGGGAGTTCAGCAACACGAAGCCACCAGAGTTTGATGGGACGCAGGATCCGATTGCAGCGATGAGATGGGTATCTGACATTGAGGGGTGTTTCTATACTTCCTCATGCCCGGAGCACTTGAGGGTTCGGTTTGCGCTGAACCAGCTTTGCCTGGGAGCGAAGGACTGGTGGAAGTTCACAACAACACACTATTCTCCAGCAAGCTTGCTTCGGTGACCTGGGAGAGGTTCACCACCATGTTTCATGATGAGTATGTTCCCTCGGTGGAACGAGATCATTTGGCACGGGAGTTTTTGACCCTCAAGCAGGGTACGAAGTCTGTTACGGTTATCACCAGGATGTTTCATGAGAGGGCGATGTTCTGCCCTGAGCACATGTCCACTAAGCAGGCACGTATGAGCTGTTATTTGAGTATATTGAGGAGAGACATTCGGGAGTTCGTGGCGAACTCCTCGTACCAGACATTTGCCGAGCTTCAGGCAAATGCCCGGAAGAGAGAGATCGAGCTAGAGACTCAGGCTAGGGAGGAGGCGGAGTCTCAGGTGAGGGATCGGCGACCGGCACAGTCCCAGCCGGCAGCCAAGCGGGTCAACCCCGCTGATTCCAGAGCAGGGAGCCAGAAGGGCCGCACTTGTGGAAAGTGTGGCAAGGGTCATGATGGAGTTTGTAGGGCGGGATCTTGCTATAAGTGTGGAAAGGATGGGCATATGGCTAAGGACTGCCCCAAGGGGTTTGCAGTGTGTTTTCACTGCAACCAGACCGGACACCAGAAGGCCGAGTGTCCGCAGCTGCGAGGGACAGCACAGGGAGCTTCTCAGGGGTCTGCCCCTACTGCTGTTAGAGTTTCTGATAGTCGGCTGGTGAAGACCGAGACGCCGAAGGCTCGGGGGAGAGCCTTCCAGTTGACTGCGGAGGAGGTCCGCGCAACGCTCGATGTCGTGGCTGGTATGTATTCTTTCATGTGCTTATTGTAATGTTTGAGATTTTGTGCTTATTTTATGTTATACATAGGTACATTTCTTGTGAGTTCTGTACCTGCTTTGGTGTTTTTTGACTCGGGTGTGAGTCGATCATTTGTATCGTTGGCTTTTAGTCAGCACATCAGTATTATTCGGGAGGCGTTGAGTCGACCTCTGAGAGTCTCCATCGCCGATGAGAGAGCAGTGTATGCCATGGAGGTGATTCGAGGGTGTGTACTCGAGATCTTCGGTGTAGAGTTTCCTATTGATTTGGTCCCGATTGCGATGGGGGACGTCTGTGTCATCGTAGGCATGGATTGGTTGAGCAGATTTGGAGCCGTTATCGATTGCGAGCGGCAGCTGGTGACTATACGAGACCCATGTGGGGGAGTTCTTACGGTGTACGGCGAGGGTACCCATCCCGATTCAGCGTTTTGTTCGGCTGCTAGAGCGAGACAGAGCCTACAGCAGGGCTGTAGTGGTTTTGTAGCATATGTGGTGGATACGAGAGTTGGTGCAGAGAGATCGAGTACGGTTGAGGAGGTTCCGATAGTGCGGGAATTCCCGGATGTCTTCCCCGAGGAGTTACCAGGTGTGCCTCCCGTGAGGCAGGTTGAGTTTCGCATTGATTTGATTCCGGGGGAAGCTCCTATTGCCAAGGCGCCCTATCGCCTTGCACCTCCAGAGATGCAGGAGTTATCCTCGCAGCTTCAGGAGCTGTTGGGGAAGGGGTTTATTCGGCCGAGTAGCTCTCCGTGGGGAGCACCGATCCTTTTTGTGAAGAAAAAGGATGGTTTGCACCGAATGTGCATAGATTATCGAGAGCTGAACAAGTTAACGGTCAAGAACCGTTATCCTTTGCCGAGGATCGATGATTTGTTCGATCAGCTACAAGGAGCATCTTGGTTTTCCAAGATTGATCTGAGATCTGGATATCATCAGATGAGGGTGCGCGAGGAGGATATCCAGAAGAATGCGTTCAGGACTTGTTATGGGCATTACGAGTTCGTGGTGATGCCATTCGGGCTCACCAATGCGCCTGCAACATTCATGGATCTCATGAACAGGGTATGCAGACCGATGCTGGATCGATCAGTGATTGTGTTCATTGACGACATTTTGGTATATTCGAGATCCAGGGAGCAGCATGAGGAGCATTTGCGAGAAATCCTCAGTGTGTTGAGATCGGAGAGGCTTTATGCCAAATTTTCCAAGTGCGACTTTTGGTTACGAGAGGTGCAATTCCTTGGTCACCTCGTTAACCAAAAGTGGATTTTGGTCGAACCGGCCAAGATCGAGGCGGTGTTGAGTTGGGAGGTGCTGAAATCTCCTTCCGAGATCAGGAGTTTTCTAGGGTTGGCCAACTATTATCGGAGGTTCATCAAGGATTTCTCCAAGATTGCTGTTCCTCTCACCAGGTTGACCCGGAAGGGTGTGGTGTTTAGTTGGGGCCCAGAGCAGCAAGTCTCATTTGAGACTCTTCACCAGAGATTGTGCGAAGCCCCGGTGTTGACTCTTCCAGAGGGGATGGAGGACTTCGTGGTGTATTGTGACGCATCGATATCTGGGTTGGGCGCGGTGTTGATGCCGAGGAGGCACGTGATCGTGTACGCATCGAGCCAGCTGAAGCCCCATGAGTCAAGGTATCCCACCCACGATCTAGAGTTGGGGGATGTGGTGTTCGCCCTCAAGATTTGGCGCCATTATCTGTATGGGGTTCGGTGTATGATATACACGGACCACAAGAGTTTGAAGTATTTGATGGATCAGCCAAACCTGAACATGCGTCAGAGGAGATGGTTGGATGTGGTATAGGATTATGATTGCGAGATCCTGTACCACCCGAGCAAGGCCAATGTGGTAGCCGACGCCCTGAGTCGTAGAGCAGAGAGCGTCCCGATTCGGGATATTTGTATGAGATTGACGGTGATGACTCCGGTGTTGGACACCATCAGAGGGGCTCAGGTTGAGGCAGTAAGACCGGAGAACCATAAGAGAGAACGAGTTATCAGTCAGGTATCAGAGTTCGTAACCGATAGCAGAGGGCTTATGACCTTCCAGGGTCGGATTTGGGTACCGTTTGTTGGAGGAACGCGTACCATCTTGATGGAGGAGGCGCATAGATCGAGATTCTCGATCCATTCCGGGGCTACTAAGATGTTTCTGGATCTTAAGAGGGAGTATTGGTGGCCCTGTATGAAGAGGGATGTAGCGTGGTTTGTTGAGAGGTGCCTAACCTGTCGTAGGGTTAAGGCCGAACATCAGAGACCGCATGGTAAGTTGCAACCACTGGAAGTCCCAGAATGGAAATGGGAGCAGATATCCATGGATTTTATCACCAAATTGCCGAGAACGGCGAGGGGTGTTGATGCGATTTGGGTGATAGTAGACCGTTTGATGAAGAGCGCTCACTTTCTCGCCATTAGTGAGAGTTCTTCTGCGGAAAAGTTAGCAGAGGTATATGTGAGAGAGGTGGTATCGCGGCATGGGGTTCCGATCTCAATTGTGTCAGATCGAGATGTACGTTTCACTTCTAGATTTTGGAAGAAATTCCATGAGGAGTTGGGTACGATACTGCATTTTAGTACCGCATACCACCCACAGACTGACAGTCAGAGCGAGCGGACGATTCAGATGCTCGAGGACATGCTCCGAGCATGCGTGTTGGATTTTGGCGGAAGTTGGGACACGTATTTTCCCTTAGCAGAGTTATCCTACAATAACATCCATCATTCGAGCATTGGTATGCCACCTTTTGAGCTGTTGTATGGGAGGAGGTGTCGGACTCCCATTTGTTGGGGAAAGGTAGGGCAACGAGTGATGGGTATCACAGAGACTGTGCTTCAGACGACAGAGCAGATACAGTGGGTCAGGCAGAGATTGTTGACCGATCAGAGCTGCCATAAGAGTTATGCGGATAGACGTTGATCCGAGCTTGAGTTCCAGGTCGGTGATTATGTTCTCATGAAGGTATCTCCTTGGAAAGGATTGATTCGATTCAGGAAGAGAGGCAAGCTAGGGCTACGGTATATTGGGCCGTTCAGAGTGATCACGAGGGTGGGCAGGGTAGCGTATCACTTGGAGCTACCTGCGGAGTTGAAGCGGATTCATAATACCTTCCACGTGTCTCAGTTGAGGAAGTGTATAGCCGACGAGTCGGCGGTAGTGCCGCTAGAGGACATTCAGGTGGATGCGAGCCTGAACTACGCGGAGAGACCAGTTGCGATTGTGGATCGGAAGATCAAGGTTCTGAGGAAGAAGGAGGTGCCTCTGGTATAGATTCAGTGGCAACATCGGAAAGGATCCGAGTTGACCTGGGAGCCAGAGCGTGAGATGCGGGAGCAGCATCCGGAGCTATTTCAAGGATGAGACTTCGAGGGCAAAGTCAGATTCAAGTGGGGGGAGAATTGTAACAACCGGAATTTTTGGTATTATGTTTATTCATTTTATTTTTAGTTTTGTGGAAGAAGTCGGCGAGTTGGTGCGTAGACTCGCCGAGTAGAGACGCGATTTCTCACCCGGATTAATGACCGGACTCGACGAGTCGCATTGGTGGACTTGGCGAGTCCGCGCTGTTTAATGAAACCCTAATTTCTCGGGTTTGGGGCCTATTTAAAGGGCCTTATGGCCGTCATTTGTGCTCACCAGCCCCCAGAGCGAAACCCTAGTGAACTTGAGCGTTTGGAGTGAGAGAAGGAGCCATTGTCAACCTTGGAGGTGTTGTCTAGCAAGGGAAAGGAAGCTATAGCCAAGAGGAAGCAAGAGGGTTAACTTTCTGAAGATCTGAGGTCCAGAACATCACGTTTGAGGTACTATTTTCGAACCATTTTCTGTTGAGGTGATGTTCATGTTGATTTAGGGCTTATTGAGCCCTTTTATGACTAGATCTAGTTCCCCCATGGTCCCCTAAGTAAGTTAGGTTCTGGATCTGGACCCATGGAGGTCCAAAGTGCCTCTTTGTCCAAGCTTTATATGAGTCTATGGAGGATTTGGTTTGGGATCATTGTGTGTGAGGTTAAAACACCATTTATGAGTCAATAGGTGTGATATGAGCGCCAAGACATAAACTTTACGTGATAAATAAGCTTGGAAAGACTGGATCTATGAGCTAGTGGAACAGATCTGACCTCAGAAGGTCGTTTGGGGTTATGCATGGAATGCACTCGTCGAGTCCATTGGCAGACTTGACGAGTTGGAGCGAGTTGTTCCGTGTTTTCGAACCAGGGGTTGAGTAACTGAGTTGGGTGAGTGACTCGGTGAGTCGGAAGGGATTCAGGGGAAACGGGTCCCCGTAGGGACTCGGCGAGTCCACGCCAGACTCGGCAAGTTGGGTTGACCGTTGACCATTGACCAGAGTTGACCGGTGTTGACTTAATAGAGTTAGTCAACCCTAGTTGGGAAAGTGTTAATTAGAGACATATTTGTGTTATAGGAGGACTATAGCTCAGGAGATCGAGCACTAGTGATTTCAGTGATTTACGAGTTACCGAGATACGCGAGGTGAGTCTTCTCACTATACTTTACCTTGAGTAGGTAATTAGAGTTATGTGATACAGTGTTGTATGCTATATATGTGTTATGTGTTGCACTGCATTATTCTATGTGATTTATGTTGTGCATGCTACAGAGTTAGAACCGGAAGGTTCCCAGAGATAGAGCCTGAGGGTTCATAGAGTTGGGTGCACGGACCCAAAGAGTTATAGCCTCGAGTGGCTAATATGTGTTATATATATGGTATTTTGGGGAACTCACTAAGCTTTGTGCTTACAGTGTTTGGTGTTATTTGTTTCAGGTACTAGTGAGGATCGCGGGAAGGTGCCGGCCTGATCAGTACACACATAGGATTTTTATGTTATGAGATCTTGGGATTGTTATATGCTATGAATTTGAGTTTCAAACACTGATGTTTTTATGAATAATAAATGAATTATGTTTTTAGAAAATGCGAAAAATTGTTTTGAAATTTACGGTGTTAAATTGTTAGGGTACAAAGTTTTCCATGGATGACTTTGTAATGTTTGACTTTTGTAAAACCATCTTGCATGTGGAGTATCAGCCTTGTGACACATGAGAGATAGAGAGTGAGAGAAAGACATGTAAACACCTCTATAAATAGTAGGTTCATACCACTTGTAGAGGTGTGCTTGAGAGATGTAAAAGTGAGTGTGTAAGTGTGTGTTATTTATGTAGTCTAGATCTAGATCCTTTTTGTAACACCATATACAATCAATACATCTCTTAAACACTCAAATCACCATGTTCAATTGTACAAGCTTTAATTCCGCATGCCAAACCATGTTCTTTGTCACTACAATTGGTATCAGAGCAGGTCTTCAAGATCAAGGTGATCTTTGAAGAACGATTCTCGGTTTGGCAATTTTTGTCACAATTTGAGCAATTTTGGTGAGTCTCTCTCTATGATCTCTCTTAATTTCATTGAATTCGTGCGTTACGTTTTTGATTTGTGATCGTTTGACTCGTTGGATCAAATTTTCTTTGAAAAACCCCATTGATGATCCAATAAATTTTTTGTTGATCAAAGCCCGATCCATTCTCAAATCTGTTTGTTTGATTCGATTCTAATTTTGCAATTGTTCATTTTAATCTAGTTTTAGCCCAAAACTATTTTAAACTTCGTTACTGTTCATCTGAACAAA
Source organism: Lactuca serriola (assembly GCF_051521515.1). Lineage (NCBI taxonomy): Eukaryota > Viridiplantae > Streptophyta > Magnoliopsida > Asterales > Asteraceae > Lactuca > Lactuca serriola. The sequence goes on from NC_136408.1 coordinate 204,895,742, forward strand.
ATCAAGCCCATATTACAATTTGTTCACAATTCGATGTCACACACATTTATTTGAGCCCATCAGTTGAGATGTTATTGTTTATAATCCATTTATGAGCCCATAAATTCATTTACATCATATGATCAATAAGACTTGTTCCAGATCTAGTCGGACGCATTAAATGGTGTTACGTTTGAACTCATACGCATCTGTTCTTGCTTCTTAATCTACTGCGTTTGAATGTTCTTTTCATTTTCTTGATAATTTTTTCCTTCTTTCTTTGGATCGATGTCGATCAATGATTAGAAAAAGCTTTACGATTTCATATGATTCATATATGATGAAATCGATTTTACATGAGTCATATCTTTGAAATCGGAAATCGGTACTTTGATTTTGATGAAATTGTTGATCAAGAACACTTGAATGTGTGAAGAACTATTGAAGGAACACATTTTGATCTGAAATTGGACCTTAGATTCGTAAATTTCGTGTTTATGGTTCGTTGACTCTAAAAAGTCAAACTGTGAAAAAGATGGAATTCAAGAGATGAATCGGTGAAATCGTATGATAATATTGATAGTTACAAGTTGTTTTGAGGCTGTAAGAGTCGAAATCTAGCTTAATTTGGGTTTAATTTCGAATTTGGAAGTAAATGGGTGTATGTTGATCATGAACGAACACTGTGTTCGTTCATATTTGTTTCTTGAACGAAATGTGCTGGGATTTGATTTCAATGTTCAAAGGATGAAGTGATTGAAGATGAAGGCAGTCGGAATTGATGAATTTGATGAATGAAAAGCAAAGTCGGCAACCTGGATGGTTAGTCTGGTCTCATGTGTGAAGGATCGATGGGTAGGGGAATCAGACTGTATTTGGAATTCAAATGGATTCAACAGATTTTTAATCTTGAAATCAAAAATTGTGTTTGAAGAATTGGCGATGTGAAATTGATTTGCGATGTTGCTATTATGGAGTCTTGAGTAGAAATTGAATTTGAGACTGATATTGTTCTTTTTTTGTGAACTGGGAAAATATTAGGATCGAATGGGTTTGATGAGTGATTAGATTTGATTTCGCATTTGGTGAATGAAATGCGAAGGACGAAAATTTTGTGGTTAATGGTCAAACAAGTTTCGCATGTGAACTAGATGATTGGGTTAACGAATGGTAGATGTCGATTTTGATTTGGTTGATTGTTTCTGGGAAGCGAAGTTCGTGAGATTGAATTCAAGTTTGGTTATTGATTTGGTTCGAGTTCACAAGATTGATTTGTGCGAATTTTTTTGGTGTCGATTGAAGTAATAAACGAACAGATTGATTTGTCCATTCGCATCTGGGTCTCAATATCAATTTCGCATATAAGAATGTGATCTGGGTAGTTCGCATCTATTGAGTTCGCATATAAGGTTGTGATATGGTTCGCAATTTGGAAGTCAAACAGAAAGCTCATGTTCGTATATGTAAATGTTTGTTCATCATTCGCAATCTGTCTTCGCAAGGTGACAAATTTTACCCAGTTTCGCAAATGGGGGTGTGTTTCGCATATTTGGCTGTTTTGGGCGCAACGGGTCACTGCAGAATTTTGAAATTGACAATTTCTACCCATTTTTGAGAAATTTTGTCAAAGGCAATCCGTGAACGAAGCTAAAAATTGATTATTTTTTGGATTTTCCGGATTGAAGCACAAAGTTTATGCCACATGTTAAGGGGGAGTTTTGACATGAAAAATTCTGAATAGAGGACGTTTTTTTTTCCTTGGAGTTTTATAATCAAATTTCGATTATAAAAAGGGGGAGAAGTTTTATATGGAAATTCAAAATTGAATTTTTCATATTACGAGGATTTGAAGACCGAAGTGATCTTGAAGTTTTGAAGCGTACGAGATGATGCAATTGGAAGTTTGGAAGTGATGTATTCGAAATGGGTTTGGAATTATTGAAGATTTTTGGGGTGTGTTTTTATGCGTAAATTTAGGGTGATTATTTGGAGTTTGGAATTCTCTTGATCATTTGTTGCTGCTCGGATTGTGTTGTCTCACATCCTATAGCCCAAATTGAAGAATCATGGAAGAATTGAAGATTGAAGTTCGTGTCGACATGTGTCACCTTTGAGGCTCGAACCGTGTAGTTGCTTGATTTTGGAAGATTTGAAGTGGGTCATTCATTCCTAATTTTTAGGGGGAGAATGTTAGGGTACAAAGTTTTCCATGAATGACTTTGTAATGTTTGACTTTTGTAAAACCCACTTGCATGTGGAGTATTAGCCTTGTGACACATGAGAGATAGAGAGTGAGAGAGAGACATGTAAACACCTCTATAAATAGTGGGTTCATACCACTTGTAGAGGTGTGCTTGAGAGATGTAAAAGTGAGTGTGTAAGTGTGTGTTATTTATGTAGTCTAGATCTAGATCCTTTTTGTAACACCATATACAATCAATACATCTCTTAAACACCCAAATCACCATGTTCAATTGTGCAAGCTTTAATTCCGCATGCCAAACCATGTTCTTTGTCTCTACACTGGCATCAGAACTTGAGTGATTAATAGAGGTTCACTTTTCATGATTCAACAATACCACTAAGTGAAATTAGCAATCATGTCAATTTAGATGGCTTCTTCTTTGATAAACACATAAGCTCTATATAGCCAGTTCCGGACTTCAAGATACCATTGAAGTTGACTGATGAATTTTTTCTTTACATGCTCAAGAGCATCAGAATTGGCTACATTTGAGATAAACTTTTGAAGAATCCTGGAGGAAACGAGATGATTGTCTAGGACTTGGGAGAAATCCTTTTGGTTGGTCTTCCTTTGTAAGTAGACGTAACCCAACACTGGTTCATCAATTAGCCCTTCTGCTAGAATTTCTACTTCAGGCAGCTTGTAGTCAATTTTGGCCAAAAAGTTCTCTGTGCCGAACAAGCGTGCAAGCTCGAGGTAACATCGACTGAACTTAGCAACATAGTCCTTAAGATAGTTTATTGTAGTACTGTAAGTGGCAATGCTCATCTGATCATTCTAGCGAGTTCAGAAGTGAGCAACAATTGTCAAAATTTCATTTGGATTGATTGAGGGGAGGTCTACATCTGTGATGATAATCTCCTTTGATTTGTTCCAAAAGATGTAGTACATGTGCAGCAAGCAGTTGAAGTCAAATTTGCTCAAGACTTTTCTTCCGAACCCATTAATTTTTGTGATTCCTTTCCGAGACCACTCTTCCTTTTGAGGTTGTGCGATCACGAAGTATAATGTTTGCAGTCTTTCTTTCTCAGTTCTGACAATCCTTTGAGGACCATCTTCTGGGTGGAGTGGAGAAAACTTTATGTAATATCTTCTGTATGGAGAAATTGGAAGATTGAGTTGGTCCGCATCTTGCGTTGGTAGATCATAATACATGAATGGAACAATATCCAGATCATGAATTATCCTTTCATGAAAAAATGGTGATAATCCCAACATTGGATTAGGATTGTGAAAGACCCTAACTTTTGTATTTATGAAAGACCTAAACTTTCATACTCGACAATATAGTTACTCCAAAACATGCTACTTGCATATTCATAAAAACAATATTTTACATTGATAAAGAGATTACAAACTACTGGATACAAACCGACTATTTTAAAGTGTTATATATTACATAACTTCCTAGGATTCTATAGTTTTATACATATGGGAGTGCAAAATACAATAGTTTCAAACTATTCTTAAGCTTCCATCGATACAATAGTTTCAAACTATTCAAAAATCTTCTACCAGTATATAACTATACTGGATGTTTATCTCCTGCAATTTGTTAAACATCGAGAGGGTAAGCGGTGACGCTTAGTGAGTTCAATAATAGATACAATATAACGCTATGCCATATATATTTTAATAGGGCAGAAGCAAAGAGGAACAAGGAACAACAAGGGCATATGTGGATCATGTGACAAACATTCCATATCAATCATTGATTTGATTTAAAGATATACAAGCAATGAGACATAACAATTTCCATGCTTGATATACATCAATAAAGCTTTGGCCCAAACGGCACAGAAGATATACAACTTCGGATTAACATTTCGGTAGATTTCAGGCTTATAGCCCTGTCTAACCTTCTGCCACTACCATAGAATAGAATTCATTATCTTACGGAGACATGTTCCATATGGCCAGAGGCTACATACCAGTACCAACGTGAATCTAAGTCTTTTCACCGATCACATGGTCAAAGGTATTTCTTTGCTATTAAAAATAGCAAATAAAAATAACCCGGGAAAATGACCCGGAATAATAACACTGAAAAGCACATAGCACATATAACACATAACATACAATTATTTCTATATATTAAACTCATCGTGAAATAACCGGGGGCTAAAATATTAATTTGGGCAGTACTTCGGCTCTAAATATGACTTTTGTCGTTGAAAACCGGGCTCTGCGAAGGTAGAGCTTCGAAACCGAAAAGATAATTTTTTCGGGCTTCTCGGGAGTCTCGGGGCGTGTTTCGGGCTTTGGAATCAGTATCGGGGCTTCGGGGGAAGTCGGAATAGTAAAAATATCAAAAAGGGGGGGGTGAAAGTGGCAATTTTCCAAAATTACCCGAGAAGTCTCGCAGCCCCTTGTATTTATAGGGAGGTCCGAAGTCGGCTAAGGAAGGGGAGTCAGCAGCGAGGACACGCGGCATCAGCAGGGCGAGGGTGCGCAGGTGGCTCGCACGTGGGTTGCGCATGCGAGGGGCTCAGTGTCGGCTTCTGATTGGACCAAGGTCTAGTCCGAGGCTTCGGACGTGGCACCCCTGCGAGGCTCGAACACGTGATAAAGGGCACGCGTCATATTCTCAGTGGACCGGACTTCGGATGCGAGGGCAGGCGACACGTCTCGCCAACTGGCTTCGGTGACTCACCAATTTCGGATATGTGGCATGTTTTAAGAGAGGGTGACGTGGCCGAAGTCCACGTATGCGAGATTTCTTGGTTTTTGTGCAAAAACTTCTAAAATCCATAACTTTCACATACGAGCTTCGTTTTTGACGTTCTTTATATGCACGCGTAGCTAAAATTATGCTCTACAACTTTCGTTTAGACTTCGTCGGCTAATTTTGACTTTAATTTTAATATTATTATTTTAACAGACCGGGACAGGAAAATCCGTTAAAAATTCATAACTTCTTCATCCGACGTCCGTTTTCGTCAGACTTTTTACCGTTGCACTACTAATGACGAGACCTTCAATTCTCGTTTAGGTTGTGTCGGCTAAAAATCACTCGATCTAAAATTCGAGTTTTTAGCTGTCTACTGCTAAGCTGAAACTTCGAAAAATCATAACTTCCTTATACGAAGTCAGATTCAAACGGTCTTTATATGGAAGTTGATTATTTTCACGAGTTCTACAACTTTCATTTACATCACTAAGACTAAAAATTAGTTTATTGAAAACTAAATTTTTACGCGACAAAGTATTTTCCGGATTTATCATAGATCTTCGTTTGGTCATAACTTCTTCGTTATAACTCGGATTTCGATGAGGTTTTCGCCTAAATGTTTCTAACGAGATTATCTACAACTTTCAATAATAAAATTTTACTTATTCCAAATTTTATATTTTCGCTATGTTTTACTATTTGGTTTTTAATTGGAATCTCATAAGACTTCCAACATTTTATGAGTGATTCTAAACATAGTTTTACTTCATTTCTAGTAAAATCTATATGTTAAAACTCAACATTCAAATTCACTTAATATTTCATAATATTATTTACTTAAAACACGATTTCAAAACGTGTATGTTACAGATTGTCTTTAAGAGCTTGAATCTGAATGCTCTCTTCTATGGCTTGATCTATTTTGGCTTGTGACCATCTTTCGAACTTCTTGTATGTCCGATTAGGGCTATTGGTTTCCGAGATGGGATTCTTTCCTTTGTCTTGTTGTTTGTTCAAGTCATCAATGATTTGTTGAATGTTTTCAGTGATTGTGAACTCAGGAGTTGGAAGAATCAGGGGCTTTTCCAGGATGTTATCAGGCTTCCAAAGAGGAGAACCTTCATTGATGGGAACTATTCTTGGAGAGGGGATGGGAGGCATCATGGACCGGGTAGCTCAAAATGAATCGATTGTGAGCTTTGTCTTTTCCCTAGCCAATTTATAGCCTCTTTTAAGAACATCTGCTAAGGATGATGGCTAGGTGACGGCGGACCATATCCTTATCTCTTCCTATGAAAGAATTTTCACTAGAAATTTTCTTGGAGCTTGAATTCCAAATACGACATTGATTATATATTCGACTTCTTCGTAATCATCATCAGAAGGGATAAATGTGGATAAAATTTGAAGTTTGTCATCATCTGATTCATCTCTGAGACTGAACTCCTAGGCAGGCTTCTATGAAATGGTATTACCCCTTTTGCTTCCTTCTCCCCTCTTGAATCAGATGACCCAACTTCCGAGGTCAGTCTAGCATCTTCTTTGACTTCGGAGAGCCTATCAAACACCTTTTGGAAGTCATGTTTATTTGCATCGTCAAGTCATCATAGGTGCTTGAGATTTTAAGTGATCGAATGGGGAGGCAAGGATAGATATCATCTCATCGAACTTGTTGTTCAGAACGTCAACTATGTTCCAACAGGCTTGAAGGAGTTTGAGGATAACCTGTTGTATGATAAGATTCATTTCTTCCTTCTTTTTAATTTCCTACTCCAACCTCTGAATTTGCTTCTCATGCCTGAGATGGGTTTGCTTGATCAGTTCGTTTGTGGCATTGATCATGTCCTCATGGATTTTCAGCATTTTTGAGGTGATGTCAATGTGGTGATCTAGGCTAGAGTTATACTTTTATTCCACCTCTTCCAAGTTATGCTTGAACCTCATGGAGATAAGTTGATCTAGTTGTTCGACCATTTCTGCATATGTGGGCCCAACTTTCTTAACTTCGGACAAGGACTGGAGGATAGCATCAGGTTTGGTTTCGAGGCTAGAGACTTTGGCGTCAATTTTGGAATCAAGCATTGCAAATAATTTGTCTAGGGACTCCACCTTGGAAATTATAGCAGAAATTTTGTCTCGAAGTTCCAACACGAAAAATGGATCAACAAGGTTTTTGGCTGATGCTTCATTGTCCGAGGTCGAACTCTCAGACTTAGACTTTTTACCACTTTTGTTGATTAGAGGTTCTAAAAGAGTATGATTTTTTTCTATTGTTTGCTTTGGAGGGTTTGATTCGATTGCACCTCCAAGTGTGTTTTGGACTTGGTTGTCAATGTGGAATTCTTCATCAACAAGATCCGAAGAGGTTGATAAAAGTACAAAATCGTAGATGGGTCTTGATGATGATGGCTTCTGTAGAGCATGAAATGAAGAGAAGACTGGAGGAGTAGCAACGGATGCACTATCATCATCGAACATGAATTCAATTGAATGTTCTTCATTAGGATCAAGATGGAGAGCTTCATGGTGAGTGGAATTTGGAGGCTCGTCCGAGATGACGATGTCTTGGTGAGTTTCTCCTGATGCAAACTCTTGGTATATGACTTCGTCGGAGGGAGCAACAAATGGAATATTGCTCTGAATTGCTTGATTTCTCATAGATATGAGAGTTGCTTCGATTTAGGAATGAGTAGGCTCCGGATGCCTTGTGTGAGCCCTGATAACAAAATCTAACCAATTCGGATCATCAGTACCTAGTCATCCTTTACCTGAGCCAGGTATCAAACCAGTTGTGGCTCCTGAAGTTGGAGGGACAACCCCAACATCAAAAAGCTTGGAATCCAAGACAAGGATATCATATCATGCTTGTATAGAAAGAGGAGGGATATCTAAGATGACTCGTGAGTGTGTTACAAGGGGGTACAAGGAACTATTGTCAACACCGACATCACCTTTATGGGAATGTGAGGCTGGATTATGAGGAGACCCCCATGTGTGTGCATGTGATGTTATAGCTCCGAAAGGTACTTCGGAAGAGTGACCTGGGGGGGGGGGGATTGAGCGGGTGACCAGAGTTAGTCACAATGACCTTGATAGATTCCTTTTGAGAGGAAACATCGACTTTAGTTCTCTTTTTGGTTTTTGGTTTGATAAGGTAAGCCTTTTGTTTTGTTACCTTCTTTTTCTTTCCAATAGCCGTGAGTGGTTTGACTACATCCGAGGTGAGCTCATGAGAGACTGGGATGGACTGTGTTAGGTCATACATAGTCGAGTTCTCTAAATGATATTTCAAATAAGGGGACTCGGATGGTAAAGTGGCCAACATATGTTGTGGTAGTGTACGTGTGGGTCTGAAAGATGCTTGGTTTGGAAGTCTATAAGTTTTTATAGCTTTAAAGGATAATAATACCTCTTTTGGTTCTGTGGCGATTGGAATGGGCTCTTGGTTTTCTCGGTATAGTTATTGAAGTGTTAGAGCCTAGCACCTCAGACTTGAGATTTCTTGAGGGTTCCTCTTTATTGTAATTTTTCGAAAGTCTTGCCACAAGACCTTAGCTAGATCCACAACATTTTCTCTTCTAGAGTAGGATCTATGTTTTCTCTAATTATACATGCAATATTGTTTCCAAAGCATTAAGCCTACAACTAGCATAAAAAATTCACAAACAACATAAAATACTAGTTAGGAGTTTACCTCTTTATGTAGTTTGTAGAAGTTGTTGTGTTTGGTATTTAAGAACTTTGCACCAATAGTATGAATTCCTCAAATGGAATCACAACACACCTAGGACAATGATGACTTTTAAGGGAATATCCTACTCCAAAATCGACTCAATGATCTCCAAGAACACTAGTGTGCCATTTTGTATGCTAAGGGGCTTCTTATATATTGTCGCAAGATTAAGGTTAGCACCATGTAAGCCCTAATGCCCATGACTTTCCATATTCCTTAGGCTCCATGGGTTTAAACCCCCATGGATCATCCATGGGTTGTAACATTGGTTTAGCCCAACCTAAAGAATCATGGATCATTGGCCCACACCATAAGAATGAATGATTTACCAATCAATCCCCATATATTTAATTAGTCTCTTTTGATCACTAAATTAATTTCAAAAAAAATTCTTGATCAATACTAGTTAAATAATATGATTTCATATTAATATATTAGAACTTATAATATATTAATAAATCATAAACAACCTCTTCTCAAAAGTCCATCCTATCAAATTGTCCTGGTGATATGCAACCCAAATGGACCATGCTACTCTCGGGTCAAGTACATACCAATTATAGTTATGGGCTTAGAAACCTAATCCAACACTCCCAACTCCAGATCATGAGTGGTATAGTTTACCTCATGGGTCTTTAGTTGTCTTGACGCATAGGCTATAACCTTTCCGCGCTACATCAGTACACAACCTAACCCCTGATTGGAAGCGTCACAATATACTACGAAGTCCTTCGTTCCTTCTGGGAGAGATAATACCGGAGCACTGCAGAGAGCTTGTTTCAAAGCTTGAAAATCAGCCTCTTGTTTCTTCTACCAGATGAAAGGTACACCCTTCATAGTTAAGGTGGTGAGTGGCTTGGGGATCTTGGAGAAATTCTGGATGAACCTCCTGTAATAACCAGTGAGGCCTAAGAATTGCCTGATCTCCATTGGGGTTCTTGGAGTTTCCTAGCCTTCAATTTCCTTAACCTTTGAGGGATCCACGTTTCTTCCCTCTTCACTGACCACATGACCCAGAAAATCAACTTTGCAGATCCAGAACTCACACTTGGAGAATTTTGCGTACAACTTCTCCGCCCTTAGTGTTTCCAAAACTTGCCGCAGATGTTGGCTGTGTTCTTCTTTACTTCGTGAATAAACAGGTTTATCTTCAATGAATATAATCACGAAGTTGTCAAGAAAGGGTTGGAAGACTTGGTTCATTAGGTCCATAAATGCTGTAGGTGCATTCTTTAGACCAAAGGGAATTACTACGAACTCATAGTGACTGTATTGGGTTCGGAAGGCAGTTTTGGGGATGTCTTCTTCTCGGACCCGTAGTTGGTGGTATCCAGATATTAGATCTATATTTGAAAAGTAACTCGCGCCTTGTAGTTGGTCAAATATATCATCAATCTGTGGAAGAGGGTACCGATTCTTAATGGTGAGCTTGTTAAGCTCACAGTAATCGATACATATGCGAAACGAACCATCCTTCTTTTTAACAAACAAGGTTGGAGCTCCCCATGGAGAGAAACTTGGCCTGATAAACCCCTTGTCAAGTATCTCGCTCAATTGACTGGAAAGCTCTTGCATTTCTACAGGAGCTAGTCTAAATTGGGATTTGGCGATCGAATTGGCTCCAGGTATCAAGTTGATTCGAAATTCGACTTTCCGTTCAGGAGGTATTCCTGGAAGGTCTTCAGGAAACACGTCGGGAAAATCACGCACATCCGAGATGTCCTTGATGTTCTTTTCTTCTTTCTTTTTATCCACCACGTGGGCTAGAAAGGCATGGTTCTTCTTGTGTAAGTACTTTTGTGCCTTGATACACGAGATGAGACAAATATCAGCACGGTGGGGGCTTAACCAATCCATGTCGATGATCACATCAAAACTCCTTATGGTAACCGACATTAAGTCAATTGGGTAGGAGTAGTTATTTAAAGTTGGTGTGCACCCTACGAATATGTTGTTTGTTGATTCGGTTTTTCCATTAGCCATTTCCACAGTAAATAGTTCAGTTAATGATTGAGGTTTTTGGTTGAGAAAGTTTTTAAATTTATGACTCACTAAACTCCTTTCTGCCCCACTATGGAACAAAATGCATGCATAAACATTGTTGAGGAGGAACGTACCAGTGACTACTGTGGGATCTTTCATGGCTTCCTTATGTCCTATTTCTAGGACTCTTCCTGTTCCTCCAGTGTTTCGATTGTTGGTCTTTGCCTAGTTTCTTTTAAAGTGGCCAGTTTCTCTACACCCATAACAAGCTTGACTTACACCAACGTTGGTAGGTTGATTGGTCTGTTGTGCCAACATTTTGCAATATCGGGTGGTGTGCCCTTTCTTATTGCAATTGGTACAACTCATTTATAGGAAAGCGCCATGATGATGGAAATTACATTTATCACACTTGGGTAAGGACCCTACGTATGACCTTGCGGTTGCTGGTGTAGCTGGTGTTACTATAGCAGGAGTGGTAGCAACGTGAACTACTACAATCTGTTACTTCTTTGAGGACTCTTGAGTCTGTTTCCCCTTTCTTTTGTTTCCTTAGCTTTTCTTGTAATCACTTTCTTTCTTCGGTTTAGTGACGGAAGTTGTTACGCCCTTTTGTACTCGATGGTCATATAGCTTTTGCATGAGTCGTTTGGCATTATTGAACGTTGTTGGGTTCGAAGCAATTACATTCCCTTGAATCGGGGGAGTTAGACCCCAAATGAAACGTTCGGCCTTCTTACTCTTAGAGGTGATCATTCCCGGACACAAGATTGCTAGGTCGCTGAAACTAGCAATGTAAGCTTCTGTAGCACCTGGTTCCTGGTACGTAAATCTTATTTGAGTATTTTCCATTTTCAACCTTGGACTCGGCGAGTCATAGGTCCGACTCGCCGAGTAGAGACGGGACCCGGGACACGTTTAAGTTGGCGACTCGGCGAGTCCATATCCTAGACTCGGCGAGTCCGCACTATCTGATGAAACCCTAATTTCCAAGGGTTTGCACCCTATTTAAACGACCATTTGCGCCCCAACTCCGCCCCATTCACCCTCAGAAGCTCTCCATACGTCCTAGCCTTTGTTCTTGTGAGTTTGAAGCTTATTAGTGTGTTTCCTTGAAGATTTTGTGAAGGAAGAGGAGTAGATCAAGAGGAAGGGAAGGAAGCCAAGCATCTTAGTGTCCTCTCAGTGATTTCTTTGAGGTATAACCCGTTTTCCCTCTGTTTTTATGCTTATTGCTCCATTAAGTCTTCTTGAGCCCTTCCAAAAGCTTGTATGTGCAATATAAGTCAAAATAAGTTGGTTGGCCTTTAGATCTAGGCAAGATTAAGCTCCAGGAGCTCAGATCCGCTACCTTTTTGGACCATTGTTGCTTGTTCACCCTAGATCTACCCTTTTGAGGCATTTTGAGCCCTAAATCCCTCATTGGTGAATATCTACACGTAAAGTTGGAAACTTTACGTGTGATTCATGCTCTAGGAACCCAGATCTGTGAATGGCATAGGCTGGAATCGAGCAAAATCGCGTATTTAGTGATTGCATGGCGACGACTCAGCGAGTCGTTCATCTGACTCGACGAGTCTGCTCGCGAGTCTCCGAGTTGTCCCCTTTTCCTTGTGTCGAGTTTGAGTAGTGAGTCACGGGGTGTGACTCAGTGAGTTGGAAGCCGAACTCACCCATGGAGGAACTCGGCGAGTCAATGCCCTGACTCGGCAAGTTCAAGGCAATCTTCTTAGATCAAGAACAGACTCGGCGAGTTATTCATACAACTCGGCGAGTCACAGCATAAGTGTTCTTCGGATGAAGATGAACTCGGCGAGTTGTTCATACAACTCGGCGAGTAGGATGAAGGACTTGAACCTCAGTTTAGAAGAAGAACTCATCGAGTAGATGCCTAACTCGACGAGTAGGGACGGGATCCAGGACAATCGATTGGATAGGGACTCAGCGAGTTGGAGAGCCAACTCAGCGAGTCGGGTCAACTGAAAGTTGACTCTGACTTTGACTTATGGCATGATCAGTGGTAAAATGGTCATTTTACCCAAAGGACAGTTAGCAGTGTTTGATTGAGTATCTTGTGGGAATTGCAGCCGGAGGATTTCCGGAGCAGCATCAGCAGCAGTAGACAGTCAGTTCCCGATCAGATCAACAGCTACTTCGAGGTGAGTTACCTTCTAGTAGCGGTGGGTCTACGGCCACGATGCCGGCCCACCAGTAGGGTTCGTATGATAGATAATGGTCTTTGTGATATAATCTAGGATCGCTACTACCTGATATGTTATATGCTAGCATGATATGTTGTATGTGATAGTAGTAGAGTTCGGTGGTTAGGACCGAAGGGTAGTCAGACACCCCAGATACGTCTGCATGCTGGCTTGTTATGTTTTATGCGATAGAGGTAGTAGGAGGGGACCAGTCCCCGAGGTTCGGTTGTTAGGACCGAAGGGTAGTCAGCACCCCAGAATGGCTCGACATGGGTAGGTCAGCACCCGAGAATGGCTTGACATGGGTAGGACGGCACCCCAGAATGGCCGCACGGGTAGTCGGCACCCCAGAATGGCCGTACCGGGTAGACAGGCACCCCAGAATAGCCTAGCAGTATGTGTGCTATGTGTTTGTATGGTATGTGGTATGATGGGGGAACTCACTAAGCTTTGTGCTTACAGTTTACAACTTTGGTTTCAGGTACCTCTTCATCAAAGGGGAAGGAGCTGGCGCGGTAGCGGCACATCATGCACACCCTCTGGTTTCCGCATTTACTAGATTTTCTGGGATTTGTGCTCTGATATTTTGATTGGTTGTATGATTTGGCTTTTAGACATGATTTACGTTGTGATGCGGTTTGATCAAACGAAGTTTTTAATTATTAATGTTAATAAAGACATGTTTTAAAAACAAAATTTTTGGACGTTAAAATTGGGTCGTTACAAGTTGGTATCAAAGCCCTGGTTTGAGGGATTCGGACGCACCTTCGGGGGTGTCTGGACTCAAATCAAGGGATTAAAAGATTTTCTAAAAGAAAATGTTTTCTAAAATTGAGGAAAGAATTTTGAGGAAGAACGAAGTGTGTGATGTGCGCGACCGGCCGAGCTCAAGTAAGTATTCCCCAAAGTACCCATACAAGTTTACGTTATGTTTATCAAATTTTGTAGAACAGCATGCTAGAATAGGACTAAGGATCTAATAGTGATGCCTTATGTGCTTCAATGTATGAAAATTTCATGCTAGAATCGAGTAGATAGCAGCAGGATAGCTTGTTAGGTTATGCCTGATAGTATGAGTTTAGCTTTGTATGCTAGATCAGTTTTCCTCTATGAGAGCGGATTTGTTTGAGATTGTTACCCTTGTCTGAATGCTGCTTGCTTCGTGCTGGTGGGACTCTGAATAATGGGAGTTAGCCATTAGGCGAATACGTCACATCACATGTGATCAGGGTTGAATAATCTTAAAGTGTCGGATTTGACCCCACTGCGTAGCTCTTGTTTGAGTCCAACCATTGTTGGGATGAGTCGGGTACTCGAAGGATTATCTGAGCCTCACCACATGTGATGGTATTCGAGTAGTGGCTAATTGGCATTACAAGGAGGCCTATAGCAGCTGAGGAATGGATAGAGTAGAGTCGGGGATTTTCCTAGGGCAAGCCTAGGATGAGTATAACAGTGATCAACAATAGTGAAACGGATCTGGTGGAGTTGAGGCATTCCTTGAAGAAGGTACGGATAGATGTGGAAGGTAGTATGGGCCCATACTACTGAAAGCAGAGGATCCGTACCCGAACCAAGGAAGGCCAAGATAAGACCAGGGAGCTTGTAAGTGGTTGTGATCCCTCAAGAAGTATCAGTATCACTATTGATTGTTATTTATGTATTACATAATGGTGGTACTACGATCGAGGATGATAGATGGCGGTTCAGGAGAGGGGTCAGGTTCGGGATCAGGTTCCGAGCCAGTGGATGGGGGACTACGCGAGTTCATCGCGTTAGAGATCAACAGAGGCATCCTTGAGTCGACCCTTATTATCTTTGGGTTGATCAAGGAAGGGATCATCGAGTTGATGGAGGATCGCCTCAGGGCGTTCAGGAGCGACATGGCATCTGGCCAGTCGGGATCTCGCACACTGTCCTTTAAGGACTTCAGGGGCAGTGGTGCGCCGGATTTCCACGGGGTGAAAGACCCCATTGTCGCCAGACGATGGATTGCAGACATCGAGTCTGCACAGTTGACTAGCTTCTGCCCCGAGGGGTCGAAGGTGAGGAATGTAGCAGGGTGTTTACGAGACCGAGCTCGAGACTGGTGGGAGTCAGTGGGTGACTCGTTGGGAGCCTCAGCTATCGAGGCTATGACCTGGTCGGACTTTGTGACCAGGTTTAGGGCAGAGTTCGCGTCGGCTGTCGAGCTTCAGCAGCTGGCCAAGGAGTTTTTGGACATGAGGCAGACGACTGAGACTGTGGCGGAGATCACCACCAAGTTCCGGGAGAGGGCTTTGTTGGTGCCGTAGTATGCTGGTGACGAGGATATGAAGAGGACCCGTTATCATGATATGTTACGGGCGGACATCCGGGAGCATGTTAGTTTTTCAGCTTGCCCTACCTTGGACTCTATAATAGCCAGGGAAATTGAGAGGGAGATAGATTTAGAGCATATCCAAAAACGGAAGTCAGAGGAGGGGCTTCGAGGAAGAAGCCCAAGGGATCAGATGGTAGGCCGAAAGGCCAGTCAGGACCGAGCCGCTGCAGGAAATGCGACAGGCTGCATGAGGGGGCGTGCAAGTTGGGATCATCAGGCTGCTACAAGTGCGGCAAGTCTGGGCACTTTAGCAGGGATTGCACTGCTCCGGCAGCAGTTGTTCAGACATCGGAGTTGCTGTGTTTCCACTGCAACCAGAGGGGCCACAAGAAGGCCAATTGCCCCCAGTTGACAGTTTTAGCGCCAGTGAAGGCGCCAGCTCCAGCGACCCTGTGGATCACGGATGGCCGGCAGGGCAAGGCGGAGGCTCCGGTGGTGAGGAGCCGGACATTCCAGCTGACTACCGAGGAGGCAAACGCCGCATTAACCACTTTTCACAAAAGGGATATGTTAATCCCGCAAGATAGATACTCTCAAAAATCCCAATTTTCTCAAAATGTAGCAAATTCTCGATGCTAAAACAAAATATCCTTTTACAACAAATCGATATTGATCAACAAAAAGGATACCATCAAAGAAAAAGCTGCAACAAAAATGGATTTCCCCGGATACTGTAGCCTTCATCACTGAAGATTCTTAGTTGCAAACTGCACTATGAAAATTGCAAAACCCCTCTACATGTATTTTCCGACGGAGAGAGAGTGAACTTTAATGAAATGAATGAAGAAACTCGCTGAGTAATGCTGAAACCAGTCTTATGTGATTGATTATCTAATAATGAGACTAAGTGACCTTTCAGGAAAAGCATGGCTGAACACCTCCAATATGAGTGTGAGTCGTCAGAGAGAGATATCACTCATTTTTGGTGATCATTAACTTGTTCTGTTGCCAGAACAACCAAACACCCAAGTGAAGTGTGAGCTATACCTATGAACGTTCATCTGAATTGACCTGTTAGACTACTTGTCGTCATTAATAATGCTATAAAATCTTAAGAAATTTCTTTAGATACATATATGGCTACCCTTCGATAACCGAACTCGAGACTTTGTTTCAGAAGCAAATTTCTGAAAGTCTTTCACATAAGATATGTTAAACCAAGTCACAAACTTTCAAATCAATTAATATGGTTTGATATATATCTTATCTATTGACAAATCTTTTAACTTGAATCTTCAAAAGCTAAACTGTCAATGTGATTATATCATACCTGTCCTTATTTCAACAATGATCACATAGGAAGAAATTGTTGAAAAATGTTTTTGTATGTGACCATCACTGAAATAAGACGAACTGTTTTTGTATTATCTAACAAATATTATCAGTTATTTCAGGTTGCATAAATGCGTGATCAAAACGGAAAATACGAAAACACATATGTGTGACTAAATAGTTTCAAATATATATATATATATATATATATATATATATGATGGGTTTTAGCCATAAGAACATCCTATGTGCTCATGCAACCCTAATGTTTGGATCTAGGTTTCTCTATTGTACATGCAATTCATCCAAGACTTTAAATCCTAGTTCTAGCATACAATTAATCATATTAACTTGTGAAAGGGTTTTAGATTTTACCTTGATTGTTATGTAGCAATAACAATCTCAAATCCTCCTTGTAATGACTTTAGAAAGCTTAGAGTCACAAGTGTCACTCCTATAGTGGCTCCCAAACACCAAGAGCAAGAGTATGAAGAATGATAAGAGAGGAGACACCCAAAAACGTGTAGAAAACCTAAGGAAACTCTTCACCACGTTTTTGGTGCTCTACGGATCCTTAAATAGTGAGGCTATTAGGGTTATCTAACAAGGAAACCCTAATTTGACTGCTTAGGTCCTAAGCAACCCATGGACTCCCTCCTTAAATGCCTTGGACGATTTCTAATGGGTTTCCCCATAGAATTTGTCCACCCCTCTAATATGGAGTCCGATAGCCCAATATTCAACTATCATACAATTAACAGTTCTGGTCCCTTAAGTTTAATTAATGTCTTTTAGGCACAAAATTAATTGTTATTAATTATTGACTAATATTAATTAAACAATATGATTTCTCCTTTAATATATTATTCTCATAATATATTAATAAATCATAATTACTCCTTTCTCTTCATAATTCATCCTATCAAGTTCCTTTGGTGAAGGTAACCCAAAAGGACCATGCAGGTCAAGGACATACCAAAATAGTTATGAACTTAGACACTAATCCAACAGTCTCCCACTTGGATAAGTCTAATAACTATTCTGCGTATGACTTCATATCCTAATCTGCAATCGTAGCTTTCAAAAGCCATTGTCAACTTTGATCTTATCAGATACACATCCTTTAGATAAGGGATCATATATTCATCTATTCTAGATATTGTATAGACGTGAGACATGGATTTCAATCATTCTCTCTATACTGTTTCCCGATTTCCGATTTATGACGACTGAGAACAGACTACATTTGAACACATCAAATTAGTCCCGGCTTGGCCAAGCGCTTAGGGTGTCATCACTAAATCATCGAGGGGCCCAAAGATATCACTTTTATCCCACTTTGGATAAAAGGAACGGATAAACTTTGATTCAATGCTCGCTTGCACTCATTCACCAAATCACACACAACAATATGTTTTATAACACCAAGTTAATGGTGCGTTTACATATTATCATTGTGTAACCGACTCGCAAGATACAACTAACACATCTCGGTTTAAAGAATATAAGATGTTATCATCTCACCAATCACTCGTGATAAACTCCATGAAGTGATCCAAGTGAGCGTGGGTTTAATCCAATGCTCAAATCATATTCATAAGCACTCATGAACGTTGCAACAAACATTTGCTTATGTCTAATCACTTTAGGCAATCCACACACGAATTCACGACAGTCTTCATTCATACCTACTTCCAACATATGAACGACTGTGGTCCGATTGAATAATTTGATTGTTCTGAACCAATTTAATTATTCAGGAAGTCAAAACATGCAAAGTGAAAAACGAGAATAATACTAATCCAATATGGCCCCAAACTCTGGGTATAAATAAAACATTTTATTTAATCACCATATTGATTAATCATTATTTGTTGTTTCGGGTAATCAACTTCTTACTTGAATTATTACTACACTTGTCCCATGCTCTCAGCATGCACACAATGTTTACCTGTGGTCCTTACTTTGTGAAATAGATCAAATGAACACATTTCCAATCATACTCACTTCACAACTCCCAATCCTTATAGAATATGCTAGATTCTAACATTTTATGCAATGATCCTTTCATAAATTCATAGCTCAAAATCATCAAGACTTGGACATTCTCTATCAAAAGCAATTCTATAGATATGATGTCTCTTATTCAAAGTACATTCCTTTTTAACATCCTTCTTGCATAAAAGTTTCTAATCCAGACATAGTTTCTCAATATCCAACTCCCAATTTGGAAACATTTCCATATTTTTCCATCTGACAACTTATTGTTAATAGAATCTTATCTATTCATAATAATGTCTATATGTTCCATCCAATACCATACTTCCAACTATTCACAAGCGACCAATCCTTAGCGAGCATTGGATCATCCTTTGATAGTTGTTTAATTATTTTAGTCAAAACCGATTCTAATCCTTTTTCCCTCTAAATGCGTCAGACATTTGGAAAATTTTAGAATGGTCAAATATTATAGCACTTAATGTCTTACACAAAGATTTGATACTTTATCAATCTTCTGCCATAATATTTTATGTGTCACGTTCTCACAATTCGGACTATGAAGAGAGATGCCATAATCATAATCGAAATTTGAGAACACAGTATGTATCCTTCACTAATATTATTAACATTCCACAACCTAAACCTTTAGATTTGAAATGAAGCATAATATTCTCTCCCTTAATTATAGCAAAACAACTATTCAACCCTTACGACTTTGCAAATTATAACTCTTGTTTTCTATTATTAATATTGCTAACTTGCAATACTTGTTTTAATAATCATACAAGCACAACATTTATGCTCCCACTATCATGATGATTATTATCAAATAAGCATAACACTTATGCTCCCACTAGCTTTGACATGATAATCCTTTATCTAAGCTTCTTAAACTTATACACCTTTGTCTTAGATAGTTCATATGTGTGTCTAAACAATTCAGACTAATTGCCAAATCTCACAATTCGAATCATGGAAAGGGATACCATAACCATAATCGAATTCGAGAATACAATTTTCACAATCAATATCTTTTTTAAAATCTTTCTTAGTGAAAGCATTTCCTCACAATCATTTTCATGAAGGAGGGAATCTTATGACCCTTAGATTTTAATGGTGTATGTGTTCCTATCCATGCGAATTTGTCAAAACCAAAGTTTGCGACAAACCAAACTTATATGGACCGAACCTTCTCAATCTTGATTTCTTGCCTTATGGTAACACGGCTGCCCGCCATGTCTTCCAAGTAGTTAAGCAGCTCACCCTTTCCTATCAATGTACTTTTCATTGATCAAGGTCCTTGCCTTTTATGCATTCAAATGAGAACTCATAGGACTCACATGCATAATTAAATGGAACCGGACAGAAACAAGATAATGTCAACACGA
Organism: Lactuca serriola; assembly: GCF_051521515.1. Classification (NCBI taxonomy): domain Eukaryota; kingdom Viridiplantae; phylum Streptophyta; class Magnoliopsida; order Asterales; family Asteraceae; genus Lactuca; species Lactuca serriola. The sequence goes on from NC_136408.1 coordinate 204,915,577, forward strand.
TAGGTTGTAAACCTCAAGTCGTGTGCTAGTGATGATTGATAAGGTTTATTCTTGATTAGTTATTGAAACTTTTCAAGACCATTAAGACTCCCACTGACTCCTTGACATATAAGATTCTTGTGTCAATAAACATTTCTTGACAAACGAATATTCAAGAGTTAGTGTAGCTTTTATCGAAGACAAAACACTTCACAAAATTGGTCCTAATTGGTCTTTGTCTTATCCAAGACATCACAAATTTCTAATTTGAAATGTGCAGTAATAAAAAAACTTTTTCAAATTCCACATTTGATGAATGTTATAAACCTTTTTAAGACTTGTTACTCAATGTCACAATCTTAACTCTAAGACTTGTTTTGGAACGAAGTATGATTGACTTCTTGATTTAACCATTTCTTCAATTCTTGATTCCTCTTCTCAGACATACAATTGTATTAAGGCTCACCTAGAGGATCAATTGAGATATGGTTCTTAATCATTAAGACCTATCATAAAACATAATAAAAGGTACTCTCCCTTCTTCTTAGAATAGAGAAACTTTTATCTTTCTGCCTACTTGATTCTTCTTTATTCATTCTGCTATTTATTGAAACTCTTTCAATTAACTGAGAATTACACTTAATCTCATAAGTATAATCATATTTACTTAACCTTAGTAAATCATGACGAATATCTTTGTCACTCTTGTGGTGGACTTGATCAACACACAACTTTGTGTACTCGATCTCTTAGTCCTTCACTTGACACTTTGTCAACGAATTAGTCTAATTCCAAATATGAAAATTTTTCATACATCATGAAACCAAGTTGTATGATTCCAAGTTTCTATCCAATTGAAACTTGGGCGATGAGAAACTTTCCTTATTTGGTAAATTCTTGACCTTTCCACAAATAACATAATTAAGAATCAAATCCATTATTGCTAAATCAATTTTTCGTACACGCCATTGCAAGGATAGATAGTATAAAATCAAATTTTATTTTATTGCGGAAAAATTTGTCCTTACAATGCAATTCAATCGAAAAACTATGTTACTTCATATTTCTTAGAAATCTATTCTAACTCCAAGTAGTAGCTCAAAATCTAATCTTCAAACAATGCGATCGAAATCCATTTCTTCACGATTAGATTCTGCTCACTTCTTTCCTTAAGTTTCCTTTCCTTTCTTCGATTCTACAAAACATCAATTGTAATCTTATCACATTATGTATCAAGAATCTAGAATACGAAATTAAAAGAGTTAGTTAATGGATTTTACCTAAAGCAAAGCCATACATTTTGACTCTCCCATCTCTTAGATCTGTTAGGTAAGTAGGGCAACTTCGTCTCCAATGCCCCTTCTCTTGGCAATAAAAGCAAATTGACTCATTTGGAAAAGCACATGGAACTACTTCAGACTTTGCCTTTCTCTTATGATCAAACCCTTCGATCATGGCATGCCTTTCGTTGCCTATATCCACAGAGGTCTGGAAGGCAGATCCACCAATCAACTTTGCTTTTCCAGTGCGCCAAATCATTGCTAATTCAGCAGCAATAAGCATATAGGTGAGATCAATGAGGGTTACGTCGTGGTTCATCATATAGTACTCTCTTACAAACTCACTATATGAGTCAGGAAGTGACTGAAGAACCCAATCAACAGCCAACTCCTCACAGACAACAGATCTCAACATTCTTAACCTATCAATGTGTGACTTCATCTCTAGGATGTGTGCACACACTGACTTTCCTTCTTCATGTTTACTTGCCAAAAGGGCTTGAGTGAGTTTGAACTTTTCAATCTTTTGAACTTGTGGGTTAGGGAGAATAATAGGAGGAGGTGGAGGAAGTGAATCATGATCTCGTGTTCCTTGATCGAATCGTGGAATATCATCTTCATGTGAAAGGTTTATTCCACGGGATTTGGGAAGACCATAGTTGTCATACTTTGACATCTACAAAACGGGAGAAAAATTAAATTCAAGTTAGTTGATTGATTGAGTCCTTAATAAATCACCCAAATGAGATATTAAGGCTAGGACCCAACACAATACTCTACAACCTAGAAAAGGCATGCCGTAATCTAGTTGCAGAATATTTGAAGGTAAGTGAATGACGATTCACTAATTTCCACCATGAAAAACGAAAAAGAAATTTACGTTTTAAATCTATTGATAATTCCTAGATCTTTTGAGATTCATTTGAACTTTTCAATGGCATGTTTAAATCTCGATATGCCCCTCTAGTTTGTGACTGGGACATTGAGGGTCGCAAAGCGGGTGTGAATAACCATGCAGACTTACATGGTGTCCCCACATGTTACAGTCACCTATTCGATGTGCTGGTTAACCACACACGCTCCTCCGAACTATGACAAACATTGAGTCACCCTTTTCTACCTTTGCTTAGAAGCATTTAGTGTGCCGGTTAACCACACACGCTCCACTAACGTCTTCGCAAGGGCACAAAGTGTAATTTCATGGAATTGCATCAATTCACTTTTTCCTAAAGTAACTAAGATTGGGAATTTGTAAAAGCATTTAGTTACTTTTGTACTTCATTATACTTATAATGGAAGGTTTCTGTCCTATCCTACCTGATCGGCTAACGACCCTCCACTAGTCAAGAGTGCGGTGGGTAAGAGTGGATACCCATTCAATCACCATTTTATAGGCAATTTCCTTAAACACCCCTTATAGATCAGCTTCGTTTTTATTAAATAAATTACACTTTTAATTTAACTAAATGTAAACCTAAACTTTATGTTTTTTATTAAATCTCCTTTAATTATACACCTTAATTAATTAATAAAACCATAAGGGTGTGATTTGAACTTTTCAAAACAATACTAGGGTTTTAGAATTTAACATTTCTAAATTAAACTATTAATCAACTTTTAAATTCCAAAACTTAAGGGCAAGTTTTGAAACATTTCAAAACATCAAGGATCAAATAGCAAATAATTTAAATTAAACAATTAATTTAATGATTATCTAAATTTGACCTAATTTCAATTTCTTGCAAGATAAGTTACCCAATTAATACAAATAATCAATCTTTAATCATATAAGGAAGTTATTATCTAATCAATTGGTAAATATCTTTTGTTTAATCAAGGATATACTCAAATATAAGATAAAATTCAAATATTAAAGACCCAAAACAATTAAGGCAAATATCCTCAAGCAAAACATCAAGAAATCCCGAAAATGCCTCCTTCTGACGCTCGAACTCGCCGAGTTCCTCTATGGACTCGCCGAGTTGGAGCAACTCGCCGAGTCCACATTGGAACTCGCCGAGTCCATTAGATAGGGGACCGAAAAATCGATTTTTGAAGCTTGAACAAATAACCAAGGCATCAATACAATAGAAACCTATCTAGGCTCTAATACCACTGATGGGTTTTAGCCATAAGAACATCCTATGTGCTCATGCAACCCTAATGCTTGGATCTAGGTTTCTCCATTGTACATGCATTTCATCCAAGACTTTAAATCCTAGTTCTAGCATACAATTAATCATATTAACTTGTGAAAGGGTTTTAGATTTTACCTTGATTGTTATGTAGCAATAACAATCTCAAATCCTCCTTGTTTTGACTTTAGAAAGCTTAGAGTCACAAGTGTCACTCCTCTAATGGCTCACAAACACCAAGAGCAAGAGGATGAAGAATGATAAGAGATGAGGCACCCAAAAACGTGTAGAAACCCTAAGGAAAATCTTCACCACATTTTTGGTGCTCTAGGGATCCTTAAATAGTGAGTCTACAAGGGTTATCTAACAAGGAAACCCTAATTTGACTGCTTAGACCCTAAGCAACCCATGGACTCCCTCCTTAGAGGCCTTGGACGATTTCTAATGGGTTTCCCCATAGAATTCGTTCACCCCTCTAATATGGAGTCCGATAGCCCAATATTCAACTATCATACAATTGATAGTTCTAGTCCCTTAAGTTTAATTAATGTCTTTTAGTCACAAAATTAATTCTTATTAACTATTGACTAATATTAATTAAACAATATGATTTCTCTTTTAATATATTATTCTCATAATATATTAATAAATCATAATTACTACTTTCTCTTCATAATTTTTCCTATCAAGTTGCTTTGGTGAAGGCAACCCAATAGGACCATGCACCATCGGGTCAAGTACATACCAAAATAGTTATGGACTTAGACACTAATCCAACAATATATATATATATATATATATATATATATATATATATATATATATATATATATATGTATGTATTATATATGTATATATGTATTATATATGTTGTAGTGTTGAAAAGTCAACAAAGAAGAGTTAACAAGTCAAGGAAATGAAGTAGCAAATGAACACCCACATTTTTTGCCTCCTAGACCTCTACTTCAACTTGCATGATCAACCCTTCCTTTCAACTTACACTCAAGTGCTACTAGATATTTGTTTCACCATGTATATATACATGTGTATGTAGTGTGTGTAAGTGTTGGTGATAATAGAAGCTAGCAAGAGAGATTCATATGATATAGTGAGTTTTCCTTTGTAAAACCACCCCCTCTCAATCTTCATCCCTGGAGAAAATGAAGAACACCATGATCAAACAACAATGAAGTGAAGAACATCAAGATCATCAACAATGAAATGAAGAATACCATCAAACATCTTCATCTTCTTCATTGAAACTCAAGGTTCTTCATCTTCACTACCTTTTTTCATCACACCATACACCACCAAACACTTTCCTTACATCAAAACACCAAAATACAACCATGAAACAACCAAAAACCTTCTGCATCAAGATCAACCACAAAACCCATCACTATTCATCATCATCTTCATAGAAATTTCACCACCATTACCACCTTATATCAACCTCCTTCCAACCTCTATACAACCTTGAAAACATCCTCAAAACACCTTAACACCATTACCCTTGCCAAAACCTCACAAACAAAACTTACCTTCAAATCACAAAAATCCCGAAATTGACAGCTGCATGAACACGGCCCGTGTTCAGCATGCCTTATATCAGACACGGCTCGTGTACCCTTCTGTTTGCCTCTGGTACATCAACACGAACCGTGTTCATCCAAGCCTAAATCCAACACGGCCCGTGCTCAGCATCATTATCAAGAAAACACTCTAAAACACTCCTAAACCTTCCTACACGACCCGTGTCGCTTGTGCCTTATCTTACACGACCCGTGTGCATGTTTTTACCCAAAAATACCTCAAATACAAATACATAAACTCATGTATTTTGTACCCTTTTGTAAATAACTTGTTTTACATAAATCGAGCATTCAATGAACTTTTTGTTACTTATCCAATGCCGAATTGATCTTTGAACAAATATCGACCAGTCGTTCCAAGAGTCCCAATATCGATTACTCGATTCAAAGTGTCCCAATATAGACCAGTCGCTCCAAGAGTCCTAATATCGACGAGTCATTCTAAGAGTTCAAATATCGACCAGTCGTTCCATGAGTCCAGTTCGATCAATTTATTGACGAACCTACTTGATATATATTTATATCCTTATATACTTTATTATAGCTTTATGTCATTTAAATATAGTCATTTATATTATTTATAGCTTTACGTCATTTAAATACAGTCATTTATATTATTTATAGCTATACGTCATTTAAATACAGTCATTTATATTATGATAGCTTTCAATCATTTACAACTTTCTTATTTATACTTATTCCGCAATTATTATTCTTTATATATATATATATATATATATATATATATATATATATATATATATATATATATATATATATATATATATATATATATATATATCACACAGTATTTGGTAACCGAGCCTTTTGTTGTGGTGATCAGATTTTTATATTTCCAACAAATCGGTATCTGAGCTGATATATAAAAGGAATAATTTCCAACAGTCCCAAAAATTTATGACCAAAAAATTCATTTTTGTTTGATTAACACCATTAACCAAACAAGTTTATAAAAATCATAAGGGAAATCAAGGTACGTCAACAATCATCCAAAAGTACATCAAAATCATATAAAGCGGAAAATATGGTGTGTGCAATGCGATCATCCTAAGCTTTTCCCATTCGAACTAGAATTACCTGAAACATAAACTGAAAACCATAAGCACAAAGCTTAGTGAGCTCCCCAAAATACCACATACCGTACATAAATATCAGCTCAAGGCTGAACCAGGTTTGTTACACCCGGTGTCTATTTTTCCCCGAGTCTATTTTAACTCACATGTCAACCGAAGGCTGTATCGTCTCTATTTCACCCCCGAGTCTATTTCAACTCAATCAATATTTTTCAATCGTACAGGTCTATTTCAACCATATACATATGAAGAAAAAGCATACAAGCATACTACATGAGTCACAAAGATAACAAGCACATACAACCATAGTATCATGTAGTATAGTGAGCAAACTCACCTTAAGCTACTGATAAACAAATAGATGCTTGGGCTATTGAACTGTAGAATCCGCGCACTAATCAATCAAATAATATCCTAATTAAGAATTAGGTCATAAACCATAACTGGGAATAATTCATTAAACCCGACTCTTTAGGGTAAAAAGGTCATTTTACCATTTCCCTTAATCGGCCCAAACCGAGACCCAACCCAAAAGCAACCGAAGCCCAAAATGGTCGAACCTTCTAAACTCATGGTTGGGAGTACACTGAGTATACCTTGCTCATACACCCCGTATACTCACCCTTGACCATATTACATGATTTGAACCCAGTACTCGTGTAATACTTCATTTAGGTTTTTCCCTTTAAGCCCTTCATTTGAAAGTTTCTTGCATTTTGGAACCTAGCTGAGTACATTGGGCATACGCCAGGAGTACGCTGAGTATACTGGCTCAATGGATTGGATGCATATGCACCCACATATATTAGGCGTATGTGGGGGTATGATGGGCGTATGATCATCAGGGGCAAACCCTAATTTTTAAGGTTTGTGCCATTTTTGAACACCTTAAATTCCTCTTGGACTTTGATATGACCAGCCTCCATCCCTCTAATCATTGAGAACGTAACCCTAGCCTTCATTTGAGTGTTTGTGAGCCATTATTGTGATCTTCTGGTGTTTTTGGATTCTTTGAAGGAAGTAAAGCTTGGCGGTGAAGCTTTGGTGGATTTGGAGCTTGAAGATCCAGAATCTTCATTAACTTTTCAAGCTTTCTGAGGTATAAAGCTTCCACCTTGGTAACTCCAATTGATAGATCTATTTTAGGGATTTGTTTTGGTATGTTTTGGACCCTGAGTCCTCTCTGTGAGTATAAGTCACTCCAAAAGTTGGAAATGCTAGATCTTAGCCCCTTTAATGTTCCTTATGCATAAAAATGCTACCTTGATGTCTTATTTTGGACCATGCATGAGATACGAATCTTTTGGTGAGTCTTAATGTTTAAAAATGAGTGTTGAGTCCCTTTGAGCCATGCAAAGGCTCTAAGTTAAGAACTTTATGCATTAAGACATTCCTATAGACTTAGATCTATAATTTGGATGTTGGAATGCAAGTATTAAGCACTTCAGGAAAAAGTGCTTAAAGGGATTGTACGCTGGGAGTACGCAAGATTACAACGTACGTATGTGCATGTGTCCGTGATCATACATGCATCCTAGTATGTAAGGCCTACGCCTGGTACACACAGCGTACCAGGCCTGGTCTTGGGCTTTTGCAATTTGGACCATATTTGGATTATTGGGATATTGGGCCTTGTTTAACCATTAACCTTTCTGACTTTGGGCCATTGTTATGCTTTGGTACTTCCTGGATTTGGGCCCATAATGGGTTTCAGGCATCATTTAGGAATTTGGTCCATTTTGAGCTTTTAGATCCACTAGGTTGGGCCTCGATAATTAGGCCAAGTAAGGAAGGGGTAAAATAGTCTTTTACCATGGGAGTTGGACAAATGAATTTGATTGCTAGTTATTTTTTATGGCCCAAATATTAATTGGGGTTTTATGTGATTGATTAGCGTGAGGATTTTTCGGATCAATAGTCCGAGCATTTATCCGATTTTAAGCAATTTGAGGTGAGCCTCCTCACTATGCTTGGCAGGTCGAAGGCACTAATGTCAGCCCATGATTCATTATGATTAAGATTCTAGTTGTCTATGTAACTCTTGCATGTGTAGTATATGATATGTATACCGGGTGGGGTCCGATGCCTGGCGAGGCCTAATAGGTGTATTGTATGCAAGTTATCTTAGTGATTATTGCATGTGTTTATGTGTCTATATGAATGTCAGGCGGTACGCGATGCCAGGTGGGGCATGATGAATTTGATGGGGCGGGGCGCATCTCATGTTTCTGACAGTTCTGTTCCGAGTAGGGCTCGATGCTTGGCGGGGCCTGATGGTTGTTAGGCATGGCCCATTGTATTTTTGATATGTATGGTATGAGGTATTTTGGGGAACTCACTAAGCTTCATGCTTACAATTTTTAGTTTATGTTTCAGGTACTTCCAGATCGAAGGGGAATATCTTGGGATGATTGCAATACACACACGACGACTTCTGTTTATTTGACTCTGATGTATTGAGATGATTTATCGATATACTCTAATTTTTCTTTCATGGTCTTATGAACATGTTCTGGATGGTGGTTTTATTATTATTAAAACGATATTTTTGGTCTTAAATTTTGGGATGGTTAAAGTTGGTATCAAAGCCATGGTTTGAGGGATTCAGGCACACTCTCGGAGGTATCTGAACTCAAACTGAGGATTTGGTAGATTTTTCATAAAAGGAATGTTTTGTAAAAAGAATTTTCTAACAAAAGAAAGGGGTATGGTGCATGGCCGTCAAGGAACGACTGAGGTGCCTGTTGTGAGGAGCAGGGAATTTCATCTAACAATCGAGGAGGCTCGTGTAGCACCTGATGTCATGATGAGTATGTATTTTCTCCTTATCTCTTTATTTATGTTGATTTTCCTACTTATATATGTGTTTTATTTTTTAGGTTCGTTCCTTGTGAATGGTATATCTATTTTGGTTTTGTATGATTCGGGGGCTACCCGATCCTTTGTATCTCTCTTTCTCATCAAGAGGTTTTTCAATGCTCCGGAGGAGTTGAAGCATCCATTAGAGGTTGATATTGTTGATGATTGACATGTACGAGTATCAAGGTTTCATTAGGGTTGTATATAGAAGTTGTTCGGTGAGCGTTACCCGATTGATTTGGTTCTTATTCCTCTATATGAGAGCAAGATTGTTATAGGGTTGGATTGGTTAATCCCCCAATAGGGAAATGAATGATTGGGAGCATCAGTTGTTATGTATTCATACCTTAAGTGGGGGAGAGTTAGTGATTCAGGGAGAGGGTGTTCAGCATGGACCGGTTCTCTACAATTAGGGAAGACGCTATCTTCAGTAGGGTTGTTCTTTATTTGTGGATTATATGATGGATACCCGGGAGAAGGATAAGAATGATTTGGGTGATGTACCGATTGTTCGGGAGTACCCAAATGTGTTTACAAAGGATTTTCCTAGAGTGCCTCTAGAGAGGAAGGTGGAGTTTCGGATTGACTTGGTTCTAGGTGCAGATCGGATAACCAAAGAACCTTATCAGTTAGCACCTCCACAGATGCAGGAGTTGTCTACACAGATGTAGGAGCTATTAAACTAGGGATTTATTCGGACGAGTAGTTCACCATGGGGAGCATCGATATTCTTTGTGAAGAAGATGGATGAGTCACATCATATGTGTATAGACTACCAGGCGCTACATAAGCCAATAGTGAAGAACAATTATCCACTCCTGAGGATTCACGATTTATTTGACCAGCTCCAAGGTCCATCTTAGTTTTCTAAGATTGATCTTCATTCAGGATATCATCAGATGAAGGCTAGAGAAGAGGATAAATAGAAGATAGCCTTCCAAAATCATTATGGTCATTATGAGTTCATGGTGATGCCCTTCGGGCTCACCAATGCTCCATCCGCTTTCATGGATCTCATAAATGATGGGTTTGATCCATAAGAACATTCCTATGTGCACATACAAACCCTAATGCTTGGATCTAGGTTTCTCTAATTGAACATGCATTGTATCCAAGACTTCTAATGGTAATTCTAGCATAATAACAATAAGAAATCAGAATTAGAAGATTACCTTAAATCACTTGCTTGAATATTCTTGTCCTTGAGCTTTAGAGTCACAAGTGTCACTCCTCTATTGGCTTACAAACACCAACTAGCAAGAGGATGATTATAGAGAGACAGAGGAGGGAGGAGGAAATCGGCCAGGGTTTCTTCTTAAGCATAGGTGCTGATTTTCCTTGACCCCTAGGGTCTATTTATACTAGTGAGGCTCCTAGGGTTTCACCCTTAAACCCTGATTGGATAACTTAGGCCCTAAGTAATCCAATACCCTAATGATAAGCCTTGGACGAATTCTAGGCCTATCCTAAGTCCCTAGAAACCGTCCACCCCTTATCCATAAGGGATTACAGCCCAAAGTACAACTATCATACAATTGATAGTTTATGCCCCTTTTTTATTCAATTAATCTATTTAAGTCACCAAATTAATTCCTAATTAATTTATGACTTATATTAATCAAATAACAATATTATTATTCCTTATATTATTCTCATAATATATTAATAATATTTCTTCTCTCATAATAAATCATCCTATCAAGTTGCTATGGCGAAACCAACCCAAAAGGACCATGCACAACCGGGTCAAATACTTGCCAAATATAGTTGCAGCGTTAGACACTATTCCAACAATAAATGGTGTATACAGGCCTATGTTGGATTAGTGTGTGATTGTGTTTATTGATGACATCTTGGTCTATTCCAAGACCCAGGAGTAGCGTAAGGAGCATTTGGGGGAGGTATTTTATGCGAACTTCTCCAAGTGCGAGTTCTGGTTGCGTGAGTTGCAGTTTTTGGGATACCTTGTCAACCAGAATGATATTCTGGTCGATCCATCCAATGTTGAGGTAGCAATGAGGTGAGAAGTTTTGATGTCTCCATCTAAGATTCGGAGTTTCCTTAGCTTGGCAGGTTACTATCGGAGACTCATTCAAGATTTCTCCAAGGTAGGGGTTCCTTTGACTAGGTTGGCGAAAGAGATTGTCACTTTTTATTGGGGGCCTGAACAACATACAACTTTTGAGACTCTGATGCTGCGATTGTGTGAGGTACCGATTCTAACCCTACCAAAGGGCGTTGAGGATTTATTGTTGTACTACGATGCATCAATCATAGGTTTAGGTGCAGTGCTGATGCAGTGAGGTCATGTGATCACTTACGCCTCGAGGCAGCTGAAACCTCATGAGGCGAATTATAATACGTGTGATTTAGGGTTGGGGCAGTGGTGTTCGCCATCAAGATTTGGTGACATTGCTTCTATGGGGTCTGTTGTACTATTTACACGGATTGGAAGAGTCTAAGGTATCTGATGAATCAACCGAATCTAAATATGAGGTAGCGTAGATGGTTGGATGTGGTGAAGGATTATGATTGTGTGATCCTTTTGATGGGTTTTGAGCATTCTAACACTTCCTAAGTGTACATGCAACCCTAATAACCTTGGATCTATGTTTGTCTAATTATCATGCAAAGTTGATTTCCAAGGCTATGATCCTATCTAGCATACACGGGGAACAATTTTAACTTAAATAATATATAGAACTACATACCTTGTTGTTGTAGGTGTTCCTTGAAACCTTGTGAACCTAGCACCCTAAGTGTGAAGCCTCAAATGCTTCACAAAACACCAAATGTTATGGAATAAACTTGGAGAGAAAGTGTAACACACTAAAATCGGCTCTAGCCCTCTTGTTTCTTGTCTAACCGATTTTTGGGAGAACACATGAGCTTTATATAGTGTTGACACATTTAGGGTTACACCATGTAAACCCTAATGTGTCATGACTCTTCATTTCCATGACCCATGGGTTTGTAACTCCCATGGAGCCTCCATGGAGCATCCAATGGGTTTAACCCAACTTGATTATCCATGGAGCCTCTTAGCCTACTATATAAGTTATGGATGATTTACATAATCAACCCATATATTTAATTAGTTATCTTTTGATCACTTAATTAATTCTAAATTAATTCTTGATCAAAACTCATTAAATAATATTGTTAATATATTAGAACTTATAATATATTAATAAACGATAAGTGTTATTTCTCTCATTTAGTCTATCCAATTGCATGGGGCCATGCAACCCAAATGGACCATGCCGGGTCGGGTCAACTACATACCAGAAATAGTTATGGACTTAGACACCTTATCCAACAATATCCCACTTGGATAAGTCTAATAACTATAACTACAATTATGACTTCAGGAACCGATCGGCAATCTTAGCTCTTTTCAAGGTTTCTCGGAACTGAGAAGATGATCGTACGCCTTTTCAGATAAGGGATCATATAATCCTCTGTTCTAGATATTAGCCGGACAAACACATGGAACATAGTCTTGCTTATTGTCCAACAGTTTGTTTCTCGATTTCCGATTTGTTTGACAAAGAACTTAATTGAACACATCAACTTAGTTTTGACCGGGCCCGGTACATAGGTCAAAACAAAATCATCGAGGGGCGCAGATATCAGCTTCTAATCCAAGAAGGAACAGATAAAATTCGACTCATATGCTTGTTCTACTACTTGTTAAATTACACACAAACGCACGTTTTATAACATCGAGTTACCAATGCGGTTTCGCACGTTCAACGCATAACTAACTCATAGTTAACAAGTCATATCTCTAGGTTTGAAGACTTATATGATATTACCGTCTCGCGGTCACTCGAGATAAATTCCATGAAGTGATACCAGCAAGCGTGGGTTGAATCCAATACTCAGAACTTATGAGCACTCATGAGTGTTGAGGCCATGTCCAACATCTCAGACCTCTACAACCAACTCATGACAGTCTTACTTCATATCTACTTCCAACATATGACTGAATGTGGATAATTTGAATAATATGTAAAACAACATAAATATTCTGGAAGTCAAAACATGCAAAAGAAATAATAGTAAACGATTGACAAGTGATAGCAACACTTTACTCATAAATAAACACAACTTTTATTCATCATCAAATGTCAATTACATTTTACAAATTTCAAAATTATCTGACTACTAAAACTAATATCATCCTTCAGCCCTATGCTCCTAGCATGCTGGAGATGCTTAACCCTACCCAGTCCCTTCGTGAGGGGATCTGCCGAGTTCTCATCCGATGATACCCTCTTTGCCACGAGAAGTCCATCTTCTATACGATGTCTGATGAAATGATATTTTCTGTCGATGTGTCTGGATCTCCCATGATCCACTTGTTCCTTTGCTAAGTCAACTGCACTTTCACTATCACAGAAAATCTCTATAGGCCTTATATAGCTGGTACAACTCCAAGGTCTCCAATGAAGTTCTTTAGCCACATAGCCTCTTTTGCCGCTTCGCTTGCCGCTATATACTCTGATTCACAAGTTGAATCAGCCACTATCTCCTGCTTGGAACTTTTCCAAGAGATTGCTCCTCCATTTAAGGTAAAGACCCAGCCCGACTCAGAGCGGAAATTATCCCTATCAGTCTGGAAGCTAGCATCACTATACCCTACAACTCTCAAGTCATCACTCCCACCAAGGGTAAGGACCCAGTCCTTAGTCCTCCGTAGGTACTTGAGAATGTTCTTTACCGCTGTCCAGTGAGCCTTACCAGGATTCCCCTGATACCTGCTAACCATGCTTAAAGCAAAGGCTACATCAGGACGAGTATAGGTCATAGCATACATGATCGAGCCTACTGCTGAAGCATAAGGTATCCGACTCATTTCTGCTATTTCATCCTTAGTACTCAGGCTCTGAGTCTTACTCAGTCTAGTGTTACTCTGGATGGGTAACTCTCCTTTCTTGGAATCTTGCATGCTGAATCTCTTCAACACCTTGTCCAAGTAGGTACTTTGACTAAGTCCAATTAGTCTTTTACTCCGGTTTCTCAAGATCCTTATCCCTAGAATATAGGCAGCTTCTCCTAGGTCCTTCATAGCAAAACACTTCCCAAGCTAGGAATTAACTTCCTGCAGAGTTGGGATGTCATTTCCTATGAGTAGTATGTCATCCACATACAGTACCAAAAAGCTAACTATACTCCCACTAGCCTTGACATATACACAAGATTCATCTTCACTCCTAGAAAAGCCAAACTCTTTGACCTTCTCATCAAAGCAAAGATTCCATCTGCGAGGTGCTTGCTTTAATCCATATATGGATTTCTCAAGCTTACACACTCTATTAGGGTACTCTGTGCTGACAAAACCCTCTGGCTGATTCATATAAACATCCTCAGCCAACTTTCCATTAAGGAACGCGGTTTTGACATCCATTTTCCATATTTCATAGTCATGAAATGCAGCTATGGCTAACAATACCCTAATAGATTTAATCTTGGCTAAAAGGTCTCATCATAATCAACTCCTGGAGGTTGAGAAAAGCCCTTTGCAACTAGTTGTGCCTTATAAGTGTGTACATTACTATCCATGTCGGTCTTCTTCTTGAAGATCCATTTGCACCCAACTGTCTTACGACCTGGCACATTGTCAACCAAGTCCCAGACCTGATTGTCATACATGGATTGTATCTCGCTATCCATTGCCTTTTTCCATTTAACAGACTCAGGGCCTGCCATGGCTTCCGCATAGCTGTTAGGTTCATCCAGACCTACTAGTGTCTTATCACTAATTAGTGTCTCACCTTCCGCTGTAATATGGAAACCATAGTAATGCTCAGGTACATTCCTAACCCTTGTGGAACGCCTCAGAGGTAGAACTGGAGGTATAATTGGATCAACAGGAGGTTCCTCCTCAAGTTGATTGCTAGGGTTTGAGGTTCCTTCACCACTTGACTCTTGAAGTTCTTCAAGATCAATTAGCCTCCCACTGTCTCCTTGGCTTATGAACTCTCTCTCTTGAAAGACAAACTTCCTTGCTACAAAGACCACATTCTCGCTAGGTCTGTAGAAGAGGTAACCAAAGGATTTTTGTGGGTAGCCCATGAAAATACACTTCTCGCTTCGAGGTTCGAGCATGTCATGAGTCTCGGGTCTCACGAAAGCCTCGCAACCCCAAACCTTGATGTGGGCTAGACTAGGAACTTTTCCAGTCCACATCTCGTGAGGTGTTTTGGCAACCTTCTTTGTAGGGACCAGATTAAGGATATGGGTGGCAGTCTCTAAGGCATACCCCCAAAATGAGATTGGTAGCATAGCTTGACTCATCATGGAACGAACCATGTCCAACAAGGTTCAATTACGCCTCTCAGCTACACCATTCAACTGTGGTGTCCTGGGAGGTGTTAATTGTGAGACAATCGCACATTCCCTTAGATAGTCGAGGAACTCAGTACTAAGATACTCACCACCTCGATCGGATCGAAGCATCTTAATGTTCCTGCCCAATTGATTCTCGACTTCCTGTTTAAACTCTTTAAACCTTTCAAAAGTCTATGACTTATGTTTGATTAAGTAGACATATCCATATCTACTATAATCATCTGTAAAAGTCACATAGTAACGGTTAGCATCCCTTGTGGCATGTTTGAAGGGTCCACACACATCCGTGTGTATAAGATCCAACAAACCTTCACCCCTCTCACAGGAACCTGTAAAGGGTGACTTTGTCATTTTTCCAAGTAAGCATGATTCGCAACTATCATCTGACTTTAGGTCAAATGACTCCAAAACTCCATCCTTTTGGAGTTGGCCTATGCGTTTCTTGCTTATATGTCCAAGACAACAATGCCATAACGATTATTTATTCAAGTTATTATCATTAGTAGAATCAATACACAATACATTATTTCCTAAGTTATCTACAACAGACACAACTTCATACACACCATCACAAGTTAATGCTGTAAAATAAAACACATTATTAAAGAAAGCATTTATTCCACCAGTTTCATTATCAAAAGAAAAGGTAAAACCTTGTTTATACAAAGCATGAAAGGAAATAACATTTCTTGCCATTTCTGGTGAATAACAACATTTATTCAAATCTAAAGTAAATCCACTACTAAGTAACAAAGTATAAACTCCAATCTTGGTGATAGGTGAAACTTTCCTATTCCCCATGATCAAGTTTATCTTTCCATGCTCCACATTCTCACTTCTTCTTAGTCCTTGCAATTCAGAACCAATATGAATACCACAACTGGTATGAAGGACCCAAGAGTTACAATAGAGTGAATTATTAGATGAGATAGTGTAAATACCTGCATGGTTGGGTTTAACCTTCCCATCCTTCAAGTCTTGCTGGTACTTTGGGCAGTTACGCTTGCAGTGCGCCTTTTCGTGGCAGTAGAAGCATTCAGCCTCTTTGGGATCAGAAGAAGGTGTAACGAAACCTTTCTTGGTTCCGCTAGAAAAGGAGCCATCAAGGGTCTTACCCTTGGTACCCTTTGAATGGTTCTTTCTCTTCTTCCCTCTACCTTTACCGATTGCCAGGACAGGTGTTGAGTTTGGAGTAGTAGCAGGAGTGGTCACAACCGAATTACCTTTAAGACCTGATTTTGCGGTCTTTAGGAGTCCCTGAAGTTTGCTAAGTGTAACTTCCTCCTTATTCATGTGGTATGTTTTGCGGAATTGATCATAACACGAAGGTAAGGATTGCAAAATAATATCTATTGCTAACTCCTCAGGGAAGTTCACATTCAACTTCATCAATCAATCCACATACCTTTGCATTTTCTGCATGTGGCTAGTGATGGGTTCGCCATTTTCATTCGGGTTGTGATCATAGAGGAGATGATTTCATATCGCTCTTGACGAGCACTCTGATGGTAGCGGTCCATTAAATTCTGGTGCATCTCAAAAGGATAGTAGTCCTCATAGGACTTTTGGAGCTCAGCTGTCATGGTGGCCATCATGATGCATGCCACTTTGGTAACATCTCTTCCATGTGCCTCATATTCAACAAACTCCTCAAGAGTAGCAGTTGGCTCAGGCACCTTGAGCTCCTTGTCAAGAACATATTCCTTGTTCTCGTAACGAGTGACCATCCTGAAGTTTCTGATCCAGTCAGTAAAGTTGGATCCGTCAAAGATGACTCTCCCACAAAGGTTCATGAGAGAGAAGGAGCCAATAGGGTTTAAGCCAGGAGTAGCATTGTTGGACGACATCTAAAAAGAAGAAAGTAGGTTTAGTTTAGATATAGGGATAGTCCTTAATAAAACACCCAAATTTAATATTAAGGCTAGGATCCAATCACAATATATTATAACCTAGAAGAGGGATGCCGTAATCCAAGTTATAACATATTTGAAAGGTAGGTAAATGACGATTCACCAATTTCCACCATAAAAATGAAATATAAATAATTAGGTTTTATTTGGTTTTTAGAAATTCCTAGAGTCTTTGAGATTCATTGAACTTTTCAATGGCATGTTTCAATCTCGAGTGTGTCCTTCATGTTTTGTGACTGGGATACCGAGGATCACAAAACAAGGTGTGAAGTAACCATGCAAATTACTTGGTACCCTTAATTTTTTTCACTTAATCGTTGTGCCGGTAAACCACACGCGCTCCTTCCCTCATGAAAAACCTTAAGTCACCCTTTGCCTTCCTTGTTAAGTCCAAGTTAGTGTGCCGGTAAACCACACACGCTCCACCAACGACTTAAACAAGGTGCAAAGTGTAATTTCATGGATGAACACCTTGTTCACAGTTTTCCTAAAGTAACTAAGATTGGGAATTTATAAAACATTTAGTTACTTTATAATAATCATTATACTTTTAATGAGAATTTATAAGTCCTTGTCTTACCCGTTCGGCTAACGACCCTCCACCAGTCAAGCAAGCGGTGGGTGAGAGTGGACACCCATTAAGCTGCCATTTTATAGGCAACAACCTTATACCCACCTTATGGACCGGCTTCGTGAATGAGGCGTACTAGCGGTAAGACGACTTTGTTCTTATACATATATATATATATATATATATATATATATATAATTAAATCATAATACTATAAGTATAAGGGTTGAATTTTAACATTTAAAATTCTAAGGGTTAGAACTAAAGTTTTAAACAAGACTTTACTTGTTTCAAAACTTGATGGCAAGTTTTGTAAATTTTCAAAACTTTTCATTTCTTGTAACTTATGAGTTTATTAGGGTATTAAAAATGAAGACTCTTTATTTTAATAACCCATGTGTTCTTTTAATGGTTTTTTAACAAAGTGACTTTTGGTTTTTTATAACTTGAGGACAAGTTATGGACTCCATTAAAACACATAAAGATCATGAATTAATCTACCACATAGGTTACAAATAATTCCTATGATCATCTAAACATCATAAGATCAAGAGCATGAATATGAACACTTTCATGAATCAAAAATTAAACTTAAAACTTGTAATTTTGATAATTTGTCATTGTAAATGGATTAACATGAACATTACACCAACTAAAACAAGTTTTAAAACACCAAAACAGTTTAGGGTGATATTCCTAGTCCATTTCCAGCAACAAGAACCGAAATTCTGAAAACTGCAGCCTCTACTCGTCGAGTGCATGAACTGACTCGACGAGTAGCTTGCATTTGGTCATGGATTCGTCGAGTCCCCCCATGGACTCGGCGAGTTCATATAGGCAGAAAACAGAAAACTTGTTTTTTTCAAGCAGTTTGCACAAAAATTAAACAAGCAAGCCTAGTATTTGATACCACTGATGGGTTTTGAGCATTCTAACACTTCCTAAGTGTACATGCAACCCTAATAACCTTGGATCTATGTTTGTCTAATTATCATGCAAAGTTGATTTCCAAGGCTATGATCCTATCTAGCATACATGGGGAACAATTTTAACTTGAATAATAGATAGAACTACATACATTGTTGTTGTAGGTGTTCCTTGAAACCTTGTGAGCCTAGCACCCCAAGTGTGATGCCTCAAATGCTTCACACAACACCAAATGCTATGGAGTAAACTTGGAGAGAAAGTGTAACACACTAAAATCGGCTCTAGCCCTCTTGTTTCTTGTCTAACCGAGTTTTGGGAGAACACATGAGCTTTATATAGTGTTGACACATTTAGGGTTACACCATGTAAACCTTAATGTGTCATGACTCTTCATTTCCATTACCCATGGGTTTGTAACTCCCATGGAGCATCCAATGGGTTTAACCCAACTTGATTATACATGGAGCCTCTTAGCCCACTATATAAGTTATGGATGATTTACATAATCAACCCATATAATTAATTAGTTATCTTTTGATCACTTAATTAATTCTAA
The DNA here is from genome assembly GCF_051521515.1 of Lactuca serriola. NCBI lineage: Eukaryota > Viridiplantae > Streptophyta > Magnoliopsida > Asterales > Asteraceae > Lactuca > Lactuca serriola. The sequence goes on from NC_136408.1 coordinate 204,934,837, forward strand.
ATTAATTCTTGATCAAAACTAATTAAATAATATTGTTAATATATTAGAACTTATAATATATTAATAAACCACAAGTGTTATTTCTCTCATTTAGTTTATCCAATTGCATGGTGCCATGCAACCCAAATGGACTGTCACACCCCAAAACCAAGAACGACGGAAACGTTCCGGGGCGGAGGACGTCATGTACAGTATCACAACACAGTAAATGTAAATAAGCAAACAACATCATCCATTGCATTAAATATATAATTTTAATACAAGTGTGTTCTGTACAGTTATAGACACCAAAAATAATGAAACACAAAATAAAATGAGATGAGTCTTGAATGCACTCCATCTTCTCAAAAGCTGGCCTCGGTACCTGTCTACTGATGACCTGAGAATACAAGTTATTTTGAAAGAGTTTATCAGCATTAAGCTGGTGAGTTCATAAGTATTTTAGTGTCAATGTCTCTTGTTAAAAACGTTTGAACCTGTCTCAAAGTATAAGTTGTAAAAATGTAAGTAAATGTTTGAAAGTGTTTGTAAAAGTTTGAATCACTCAGAAAATCCTATATTTTCTATAAAAGTAACCTTCTACTAAGGCTAGACTGTTTTGTAAACTTTTCTGTTGTAAAAGTGTGTGATTACCCAAATATAACTATCATCTGTTAAAAATATAGTTTGTACATTAATGCTTAAGTGAGGTTATCACTAAAATATGTAATGGGTAAATCATTGTAGTACTGTAGCTTTGTATAATAAGACTACTGCTTGTACTAAATACTACTACCTTAAAGCGGATTTATATTAAGGTATATTGTGATTAATTGCACCATGCTATTGACTGGTAATCAACGACATAATGAATGGTCGTAATAAAGAAATGACGTTTGGCACCCGCAGACCTGCAGGTCCGGCTGTAGCTAGCAGCAAGGTGTAGGATAGTCAATCCAGTATAGATCTATACGCAAACTCACGCTCTCCCTCCAAGAGAATTCTGGCTACAACTCGGGCCATGACATTTAAGGCATGCCCGATACAGTGGATCACAATTGTTAAGTATTCATGTATATGTATTGTTTCTCGTATATATGTATATGTACTGTTTCTCGTATATCTGTATATGTATTGTTTCTCGTATATCTGTATATGTATTGTTTCTCGTATATCTGTATATGTATTGTTTCTCGTATATCTGTATATGTATTGTTTCTCGTGTATCTGTATATGTATGATCCTGCGTTACCCCGATGGTAACCAGCTAATGATGTACTGATGAGTATGAATATGGAAGTACTTTTATGTCTATACATGTATATATGATATATAAGTAATATGGAAACGACCTTCGGATGGTCACCCGAAATCCCACCAGACCACATCCAAATCGAGGAAAAGGAAATAGGGCGGATGGCCTTCCTAAGCCCTTTGAACATTATTTATATATCTATACATATATGGGCATGCAATTGGATATATAAAAGCATAAATAAGTTTTCATAAAACATTTGAAGCATAAATATAATTTCAAGAGAAGATCGACTTGATGTCGATCTATAAAACATTTTGAAGGCATAAGTTGATAAAATAGTTTAAGTATAAGAAGCATTTGTTGAATCACAGTCTATAAATAAGTTTGGAATAGTAAAACAGTTTGTAAAACATTTCAATAGTAAAGCAGTTTGAAAAACAGTTTGAACAGTGGTAAAAATCGTTGTTTTCCTAGTTATTAATCACATGTGATTAAATGCAATCACATGTGATTGAAGCAATAACTATAAGTATTTGACTTGTATCCCCCCATAAAGTATTTAAAACACTTAAAATCATTTCAAAGGTTGATTCAAGGGGTATGAACTCACTTGTGGTGAGTCGTTTGAATTGCAGTGTCGGACACCGTGCTAGATGGCAAACGGAGACTGGTTTACACGCACGAGCCTAGTTATCATATAATAAGCATATATATAACTAATTAGACTTATAATAACTTAAATAAATAAGTTAAGACACTTAGAAAACATTTAAACACTTTTATGAGTGTTCAGGATTCAAATGGTTGCATCTAAGTTGCTACGGGACAAGGCAAAAGGGTTTGAAACATCAAAGGGCCTTGTATAGGAGTTCACCACCCAACAAACCCCACACCTTGGAGTTTACGGCCGTAAACTCATAGGTTTATGGCCGTGAACTCCTCAAAGGGTGGTTTTGGGTGTTTTGTGGTGCTATCTTGATCCTAGAACACTCCTAGCTTTATTGGAATAACACATGAAGTAGTTTAAGGCTCTAGAACACTCCATATGGGAGTTTACGGCCTAAAGTCATTCACCCTAGAGTTTACGGCCGTAAAATCTTGGATTTTAATTGTTTTGAGGCACTTAAACATCAAGGATGGCTTCCATGAATTTATCTAAGGCTAATGGGGACAAGAGGCACACTTTGGTGCCTTCACTTGGATTTTACGGCCCAAGACATGTTCCTTGGCCGTAAAATCCTTTCAAGGAGTGATTAATTTGTGTTCTACTCTCCATTCTAGTCCCAAGGGTTCAAGGAAAATTGTATTAAGGCCTTAGGTGTGCTTGGAATGATTTTTGCCCTACAAAAAGGGGTTTACGGCCCAAGAGGAGTTCTTGGCCGTAAACTCCTACTAATTTATGGTTTTGAAGGGTTTTTGATGTTCTAAATAAGCACAAGCAATTGAGGATTAAAGTCCTTAAGCATTTGGGGGAGTTTAGGGCACTAATTGCCCTTGAAAAGGGGTTTACGGCCCAAGGGAGTTCCTTGGCCGTAAACCCCAAGAACTTGTGTTTCTTGGTTGCTTTTTGATCCATAAAGGTCATACCCTAACTCCTAAACAAGTTGTCTAACAAGGAATCGGGACTAGGAAGCCATAATGTTCCATTTTGGAGTTTACTCCCCAAGAACGTTCTTGGGCGGTAAACTCCCGGATCTTGTAATCTAAGCATGGAATTGATGTTAATAAACACCTAACAAGTATTGAATCACATATAGAAAAGTAGACTCACAATCTGGGACGAAAACCCGAAGATCCGTCAGAGAGAATATGGCTTTTCTCTATTTGGAATTGTGAATAATGAATTATTTTAATTCAGAAAACTATTTATAGTCCTGGAATATTTTGGCAGAAAATATTTTTATTCCTGATGTTGGACTGTAACATTATGAAACTTGAAATGCCCAAGTTTCACAAAACCAGGAGTATCCACTCTCCTGATATCATCTAAAACATAAACCCTAATGTACACAAACTTGTTCGGAAAGCTTGAAAACCACAGAAACTGAACTAGTTTCTATTGAATAGATGATGTTCGTACAAATGGAAAATTCAGGTTGTCACATGGACCATGCCGGGTCGGGTCAAGTACATACCAGAAATAGTTATGGACTTAGACACCTTATCCAACACCTTTATCACTTGGGGAACACCAATGTGGTGGCCGATGCTCTTAGCCGTAACGCGGTTACTTTTCTAATCAGGGATGTCTGTTTGAGGATGACAGTGATTACCCCACTCTTAGTGCATATTCGAGAGGTCGAGTTTGAGGCCATGAAGGTAGAGCACCGTAAGAGTGAGCACATAGTGGTTCAGCTGGCTACCTTTCATTATGATAGTTGAGGCTTATTAAACCTTCATTAGAGGGTGGGGTTCCCTATTAGGGTCGTGCACATCATATTTTGATGGAGGAGGTGCACAAGTCGAGATTCTCTACTCATTTCAGAATGACAAAGACATATAGAGATCTCTAGCATGACTATTGGTGGCCATGCATGAAGCAAGACATGGCCTGGTATGTGGACAGGTGCTTGAATTTCAGGAAAGTCAATGCCGAACATCAGAGACCTCATGGAAAAAAGGAGTCGTTGGAAGTTCCTGTTTGAAAACGGGACGAGATTAAAATGGATTTTATCACTAGAATGCCTCGAATGGTGTGCGGAGTGGATTCTATATGGGTCATCGTGGACCGACTGACCAAGAGCGTGCATTTTATTCTGATCCAGGATAGTGTATCGGCGGAGAAGTTGGATGATATCTACAACCGGGAAGCGGTGGCATGGCATGGGGTGCTGATTTTTGTGGTCTCTTATAGGGATGTTCAGTTCACTTGCAAGTTGTGGAAGAGATTCCATGAGGATTTGGGTGCTCATCTACATTTCAGCACTGCTTTCCACCCGCAGACTGATGGTTAAAGTGAGTGGAATATTGAGACATTGGAGGAATGCTAAAGGCATGTGTATTAGATTTTGGCAGTATTTCAGATACGTATCTTCCTTTGGTAGAATTTCATATAACAATAGTTATCATGCTAGCATTGATCAACCTTCTTATCAGATGTTGTATAAAAGGAAATGTAGGACCTCGATATGTTGGGGTGAGGTCGGTCAGAGGGTTATGGGGAGTATGGAGGCAGTACTCAAAACCACAAAATTGATTCAACAGGTTTGCAGTAGACTTCAGACAACACAAAGCTAACAAAAAATTTATGCAGATAGTCGTCGTTTAGACTTGGAGTTTCAGGTTGGGGGCATGGTACTCTTGAAGGTGTCACATTGGAACGATGTCATTTGATTCAGGAACCAGGGCAAGTTGGGCCCCAAGTATATTGGTCCATTTAGGATTTTAGCTCGGGTGTGTAGGGTTGTGTATCGCTTGGATCCGCCCAAGGATCTCAATCATATTCATAACAATTTTCATGTCTCTCAGCTGTATAAATGTTTGGTTGATGATTCCATCGTGGTTCCATTGTAGGACATTCAGGTGGATGATCACCTAAATTATATAGAGAGACCGGTGATGATCCTTGACAGGAGGATGAAGACTCTGCAAAACAAGGTTGTGGATCTTGTGAAGGTGTAGTCGCAATACTGAAAGGGTTCAAAATAGACGTGGGAGCCGGAGGACGAGATGAGAGAGTGTTACCCTGAATCATTTGAAGTAGTGGACTTCGAGGAAAAATTCTAATTCAAGTGAGGAATAGTTATAATGCCCAGATATAAAGCTGTTGGATATAGTGTCTAAGTCCATAACTTTATTTGGTATGTACTTGATCCGACCCAGCATGGTCCATTTGGGTTGCATGGCATTGCAATACTTGGATAGACTAAATGAGAGAATATGGCACTTATGATTATTAGTATATTATAAGTTCTAATATATTAATAATAGTATTATTTAATTAGTATTTGATTAAGTATTAATCTAGTATTAATTTGGTGATCAAAGTGAGACTAATTAAATATATAAGGGTTGATTATGACAATCATCAATTCTTTTATGGTGGATTAATGATCCATGGTTTATGGGTTATGGATGTAACCATTTGGAGCTCCATGGATAGTCCATGGGAGTTACAAACCCATGGGTCATGAGAAATTAGAGGTCATGACAATTATGGGTCTTCTTAATGAAACCCTAATTGTGACACCACTATAAAAGGAACCCTTTGGCTAGTAAAATCGGTGCTAGGAGTGCAAGAAGTATTCTCTAAAGTTATTCTAAGGTTTGTGGTGTTGTGTGAAGCATTTGAGGCACAACATTTGGGGTGCTAGGCTTACAAAGTCCCAAAGGAATCCAAGCAACAACAAGGTATGTATTTCTACTAGTTTTTATGTTTCATATATTCCCCATGCCATGCTAGTTAGGAAATAACCTTGAAAAAGAAATTTGCATGTATATAGAGAAAACATAGATTCAAGGTTATTAGGGTTGCATGTACACTTAGGAAGTGTTAGAATGCTCAAAACCCATCAGTGGTATCAGAGCCTAGGATTGTTTTCTGTATACTTGATGCAAAACTGCTTGAAAATTGAAAATTCTGCATTCTGATGACTGTACTCGCGGAGTCCGTGGGGAGGACTCGCCGAGTCCATGAAGAAATTCATCCTACTCGCCGAGTAGGATAATGCACTCGGCGATCGAGCTCGGCAGATTTTTCGAGTTTTTGTTGCTAGAAATGGATTAGAATCATTATCCCAATCGATTTTGGACTTGTAAAATCTGTTTTTCAAAATGATAATGATTATGTTAATCCATTTTACATGACTTTTAACAATTTCAAAGTATTATATATGTTTATATGATATCTTGAAATTGGTTGACATGAATTTGTGTTCTTATGAGTTTTTAGAAGATCATAGGAATTATGCGTAACCACCATGTGTGTTTAATTCTTGATCTTAATTGTATTGATGATGTCCATAACTTGTCCTCAAGTTATGGATAACCAAAGGTCACTTCTTTAATTTGTGTTTAAAGAACTAAAGAGGTTTCATAAAACGAAGAGTCTTCATTTTTATGAACCATTAAAACTCATAAGTTACAAATTGAAGAGACTTGGAATAGTTTCAATTCTTGCCCTCAAGTTTTGGAATTTGAAAAGTCTTACACTCTAATACTTTAATTCCAAATTAAACCATAGATTTTTAAAAGGTTTAAAAATCAAACCTTATACTATTATTATAATTTTATTATATAGATATGTATAAGAATATGTCGTTCTCACCGTTAGTAGGCCTCATTCACGAAGCCGGTCTATAAGGGGGGTATAAGGTTGTTGCCTATAAAATGGTGACTTAATGGGTGTCCACTCTCACCCACCGCTTCCTTGATTGGTGGAGGGTCGTTAGCCGAACGGGTAGGATACGACTTTAAATTCTCATTAAAAGTATAATGATTTATAAAGTAACTATACATTATAAATTCCCAATCTTAGTTACTTTAGGAAAATATGAAATTGGTGCTAGCCCATAAAATTACACTTTGTACCTTACCAAGTCGTTAGTGGAGCATGTGTGGTTAACCGGCACATTAACATGGACTAGTAAGAGTGGCAAAGGGTAACTTAACTTTATTATAGATCGGTGGAGCATGTGTGGTTAACCGGCACATCGATTAGGTAATATTGTTAAGGGTACCAAGTCAATTTGTATGGTTATTCACACCTTGTTTGTGATCCTCGGCATCCCAGTCACAAACTTGAGAGGGCACATTCGAGATTCAAACATGCCATTGAAAAGTTCAATGTATCTCAAAAGATCTAGGAGTTTCAAAACCAATAAAACCTAATAATAAAATATTTCGTTCTTATGGTGGAAATTGGTAAATCGTCATTTACCTACCTTCAAATATTTTAAAGTGTGGATTACGGCATCCCTCTTCCACCTATAAATAGTTTGTTGGATCCTAGCCTTAATATTTCATTTGGGTGACTTATTAAGGACTCTTAATCTAATGAAACTTATCTTCCTTCTATTCCAGATGTCTTCTAATAACGCTGCTGGCTCAAACCCTACAGGCTCCTTTTCCCTAATGAACTTGTGTGGTAAGGTCATCTTTGATGGATCCAACTTCAATGAGTGGATCAGAAACATCAGGATGATTACCCGCTATGAGGACAAAGAATATGTCCTTGACAGGGAGCTTAAGGTTGTTAATGCAGCCACTGATGCTCCAGAAGAGCTTGCGGAGTTCATTGCACATGAGAAGGATGCCACCAAGGTGTCCTGCATCATGATGGCCACAATGACTCCGAAACTCCAAAAATCTTATGAAGATTTCTACCCCTATGAGATGCACCTAGATCTGATGGAAAGGTACCATCAAAGCGCGTGTCAAGAGAGGTATGAAATCATTTCCTCCATGATAACCGAAAGGATGAAGGATGGTGAACCCATCACCGGTCACTTGCAGAAGATGCAGAGGTTCATTGACCGGTTGCTAAAGCTCAATTTTGACTTCCCTGAGGAATTGGCGATTGACATCATTCTCCATTCCTTACCTTCAAGTTATGATCAGTTTCGTATGACTTATCATATGAATAAGGAGGAAGTGACACATAGCAAACTTCAAGGACTCTTAAGGACAGCTGAAAATGGCCTTAAGGGTAAAGCGGTTGCTACTTCTACTCCTTTAACAGCCCCTGTTCTTGCAATTGGGCAAGGGAAGGGTAAGAAGAGGAAGAGCCCTTCAAAGGGTACCAAGGGTAAGACTCTTTATGGTTCCTCTTCAAGTGGGACAAAGAAAGGTCCCATTACTCCTTCTTTGAACCCAAAGGAAGCATAGTGTTTCTATTGCCAAGATAAGGGACACTTCAAGCGAAGCTGTGCCAAATATCTGCAAGATGTAAAGGATGGGAAGGTTAAACCCACCCATGCAGGTATTTACACGATATTGTCTAACAACTCATCTAATGCTAATTCTTGGGTGCTTGATATAGGGTGTGGTATCCACATTTGTACTGATTTGCAGCCACTATGAAGAAGTGAGCAAGTAGAGCACGGGAAGATAAACTTAGTCATGGGCAACAGGAAAGCATCACCTGTTACCAAGATAGGAGTTTATTCTTTATTGCTTAATAATGGGTTAATGTTAGATTTGAATAAGTGTTGTTACTCGCCCGAAATGGCGAGAAATATTATTTCTTTTCATGGCTTGTACAAACAAGGTTTTACATTTTCATTTGATAATAAAGATGGTGCTATTAATGTTTATTACAATGATGTATTTTACTTTAAAGCAATACCTTGTGATGGTGTATATGAAGCCGTGAATGTTGTAGACAATCTAGGAAATAATGTGTTGTATATTGATTCTTCTGATAGCTTGGATAAAGCATCCTTGTGGCATTGTCGTCTTAGACATGTTAGCAAGAAGCGCATAGGCCAACTCCAAAAGGCTGGAGTCTTGGAATCATTTGACCTCAAGTCAGATGATAGTTGCGAGTCTTGTTTACTTGGAAAAATGACAAAGTCACCCTTCACAGGTACTTGTGATAAGGGTGAAGGTTTGTTGTACCTTGTACACACGGATGTGTGTGGGCCCTTCAGAGTTGCTACAAGGGATGCTAATCATTATTATGTGACTTTTACTGATGATTACAGTAGATATGGATATATTTACTTAATCAAGCATAAGTCAGAAACCTTTGAAAAGTTCAAAGAGTTTAAGCAGGAAGTTGAGAATCAATTAGGCAGGAACATCAAGATCCTCCGATCCGATCGGGGAGGAGAGTATCTTAGCATTGAGTTCCTTGACTATCTTAAGGAATGTGGGATTGTCTCACAATTGACACCTCCTAGGACACCACAGTTGAATGGTGTGGCCGGGAGGCGCAATCGAACCTTGTTGGATATGGTTCGTTCCATGATGAGTCGAGCTTCGTTACCAATCTCTTTTTGGGGGTATGCCTTAGAGACTGCCGCCCATATCCTTAATCTAGTCCCTACTAAAAAGGTTGCCAAAACACCTCACGAGATGTGGACTGGGAAAGTGCCCAATTTGGACCACATCAAGATTTGGGGTTGTGAAGCTTTTGTGAGGGTGTATTTTCATCGGCTACCCACAGAGATCCTTTGGTTACCTATTCTACAGACCCAGTGATAATGTGGTCTTTGTTGCAAGAAGAGGAGTCTTTCGTGAGAGAGAATTCATAAGCCAAGGGGACAGTGGGAGGTAAATTGACCTTGAAGAACTTCAAGAGTCAAGTGGTGAAGGAACCTCTAATACTATCAGCCAACCTGAGGAGGAAACTCTTATTGAGCCGATAGATGAGTCTGTACCTCCAAGACGTTCCACTAGGGTGACGAACACACCTGATTTTTATTATGGTTATCACATCACCACTGAAGGTGATACATTTATCAGTGATAGTACGCTGATAGATTTGGATGAACCTAATAATTATAAGGAAGCCATGACAGGCCCTGAGTCTGCGAAATGGAAGGAGGCTATGGACAGCGAGATTCAGTCCATGTATGACAATCAAGTTTGGAACTTGGTTGACAATGTACCAGGTCGTAACACAGTTGGGTGCAAATGGATCTTCAAGAAGAAGACCGACATGGATGGGAAAGTACACACTTATAAAGTGCGACTGGTTGCGAAGGGCTTTACTCAAACTCCGGGAGTTGACTATGATGAGACCTTCTCACCAGTAGCTAAGATTAAGTCTATTAGAGTGTTGTTAGCCATAGCTGCATTTCATGATTATGAAATATGGCAAATGGATGTCAAAACCGCTTTCCTTAATGGGAAGTTGGTTGAGGATGTTTACATGGCTCAGCCAGAGTGTTTTGTCAATCCAAAATACCCTAATAGAGTGTGTAAGCTTGAAAAATCCATTTATGGATTGAAACAAGCATCTCGCAGGTGGAATCTTTACTTTGATGAGAAAGTCAAAGAGTTTGGCTTTTCTAGGAGTGAGGATGAGTCTTGTGTATATGTCAGGGCTAGTGGGAGCATAGTTAGCTTCTTGGTGTTGTATGTGGATGACATACTTCTCATAGGAAACACCATCCTAACTTTGCTGGAGGTTAAGGCCTAGCTTGGGAAGTGTTTTGCTATGAAGGACCTTGGGGAAGCTGCCTATATCCTAGGGATAAGGATATTGAGAGATAGGAGTAAGAGAGTATTTGGACTTAGTCAAAGTACTTATGTGGATAAGTTACTGAAGAGGTTCAGTATGCAAGATTCCAAGAAAGGAGAGTTACCAATCCAGAGTAATGCCAAGCTAAGTAAGACTTAGAGTCCGAGCACAGAGGCTGAGATAGATGAAATGAGTCAGATACCATATGCTTCCGCTGTGGGCTCGATCATGTATGCTATGAATTGTACTCGCCCTGATGTGGCCTTTGCTTTGAGCATGGTCAGTAGATATCAAGGGAACCCTGGCAAGGCACACTGGACAGCGGTAAAGAACATTCTAGAGTATTTGCGGAGGACTAAGGACTGGCTCCTTACCCTCAGAGGCAGTGATGACTTGAGAGTGGAAGGATATAGTGATGCTAGCTTTCAAATTGATAGGGATAATTTCCACTCTCAGTCAGGCTGGGTCTTTATCCTAAACGGAGGAGCAATTACTTGGAAAAGTTCCAAGCAGGAGATAGTAGCTGATTCGACTTGTGAATAAAAGTACATAGCAGCAAGCGAGGCAGCAAAAGAGGCGATATGGCTTAAGAACTTCATCGGAGACCTTGGAGTTGTACCAGCTATAAAGGAGCCAATGGAAATTTTCTGTGACAGTGAAAGTGCGGTTGCTTTGGCTAAAGAACCAAGAGATCACGTGAGGTCTAGGCACATTGACAGAAAATACCATTTCATCAGACATAGAATAGAAGAAGGACTCCTCGTGGCAAAGAGGGTATCATCAGATGAGAACCCGACAGATCCCTTCACAAAGGGACTTAGCAGGGTTAAGCATTTATAGCATGCAAGGCGCATTGGGCTGAAGGATGATATTAGTTTCAATAATTAGATTCCTGAAACTTGTAAAATGTAATTGACATTTGATGATAAATAAAATTTGTTATTTATATATGAGTAAGGTGTTACTATCTTGTGTTGATTGTTTACTATGTTTCAATTTTGCATGTTTTTACTTCCAGAATAATTATGTTATGGTATATATCATATTATTCAAACCATCCACAGTCAGTCAAACTTCGGAAATAAGTATTGATTTAAGACTGTCATGAATTTGGCTTGTACGATTTGTCTAAAGTGCTTTGGACAATGAAATGGTTGCTACAACATTCACGAGTACTCATAAGGGCTGAGTATTGGATTCAACCCACGCTCACTTGCATCACTTCATGGAATTTATCTCGAGTGATTGTGAGACGGTAATATCATATAAATCTTCAAACCTAGAGATATGTTCAAACCTAGAGATATGAGTTGGTTATTCATTGATTGTACGAAAACGCATTGGTAACTCGATGTTATAAAACGTGCCTTTGTGAGTAATTCAACAAGTAGTTAGTACAAGCATATCAGTCGAAGTTTATCTGTTCCTTCTAGATATAGAAGCGATATCTGGGCCCCTCGATGATTTGGTTTTGAACCATGTATCGGGCCCGGTCAGAACCTAATTGACGTGTTGAATTTAGTTCTATGTCGAAACAAATCGGAGATCGAGAAAAAAATGTTGGACAATAAGTAAGACCACGTTCCATGTATTTGTCCGGCTGATATCATGAGAGCAGAGGATTATATGATCACTTATCTTAAATGGCGTATCATCATTATCTCAGTTCCAAGAGACTTTGAAAGAGCTATGATTGCTAGTCGGATTTTGAAGTCATATTTGCAAATATATTTATTAGACTTATCCAAGTGAGAGACTGTTGGATATAGTGTCTAAGTCCATAACTTTATTTGGTATGTACTTGATCCGACCCGACATGGTCCATTTGGGTTGCATGGCAATGCAATACTTGGATAGACTAAATGAGAGAATATGGCACTTATGATTATTAATATATTATAAGTTCTAATATATTAATAATAGTATTATTTAATTAGTATTTGATCAAGTATTAATCTAGTATTAATTTGGTAATCAAAGTGAGACTAATTAAATATATAAGGGTTGATTATGACAATCATCAATTCTTTTATGGTGGATTAATGATCCATGGTTTATGGGTTTTGGATGTAACCATTTGGAGCTCCATGGATAGTCCATGGGAGTTACAAACCCATGGGTCATGAGAAATCAACAGTCATGACAATTATGGGTCTTCTTAGTGAAACCCTAATTGGACACCACTATAAAAGGAACCCTTTGGCTAGTAAAATCGGTGCTAGGAGTGTTACTAGAGAGGGCATAACCAATTTTGAGTGCAAGAAGTATTCTCTCAAGTTATTCCAAGTTTTGTGGTGTTGTGTGAAGCATTTGAGGCACAACATTTGGGGTGCTAGGCTCACAAAGTCTCAAAGGAATCCAAGCAACAACAAGGTATGTATTTCTACTAGTTTTAATGTTTCATATATTCCCCATGCCATGCTAGTTAGGAAATAACCTTGAAAAAGAAATTTGCATGTATATAGAGAAAACATAGATTCAAGGTTATTAGGGTTGCATGTACACTTAGGAAGTGTTAGAATGCTCAAAACCCATCAAAAGCTACTTTATTTGTAATTGAAACTGTCATTTTAAGGGTTGCCACGGCAGGCGAGAAAATTTATGTGTTTCATTTAAGCCACTACGACGTGGCAGTGTTGGCCACGACATGTTGGATGGCTGATGTGAAAACCCTATTTTTCTGGGTTTGCTCCCTATTTAAGGGAATGAGGAGGCTAGGTTTTGCTCATCCTTAGCTTCCATTATCCCCTTCAAGCACTAAAGAAAACCCTAATCTCTTTCCTCTATCATTAAGCCATTTTTGGTGTGCCTTGATGCTCAAAAAGTAAAAAGGAGGACGAAGGAAGCAAAGATCAAGAAAGCAATTCTCCATTCTTCACCTTGGTACTCTTCTGGACCTTTGTAAGTGTCCAAGACTCGATATTTATCATGTTAGGTTGCTAGATCTTGAGTTTTGTCCCATAAACTTCTTGTTCTTGTTTGTTGAGATAATGAGATCTCATAAATAGATTAATGCATTTAGTTGTTGGAACCTTGGCAACCTCGGCATGGTCCTAGGTCACCACGGCATGGTGACTTGGATTTTCCCTACTGTTTGGTAGTATGCGGACCACGACGTGGACAAGAAAGACCACATCGTGGCAGTCAACCGGAGTCAACATTGACTATTGACTTTAACCGTTGACCTTGAGGGTTGATTTTTGACTTGTAGATTTTCGCATAGCTATTAATTTCGTAAAAGGTAGATTAAGGTTTTGCCTTATGTGATTGTCTAGGTGGCATTTAGCACATGTTGGATTTTGAGGGCGTGTTGACTTTTGAGTTGCTTTGTGAGGCGAGTTTTCTCACTATAATGTAGGACACTAGGGATTGTATGTGCTTGTAGTCTGTATGACCGCTGATGTATTTGTTGTATGCATGTGTTCATGTTTGCTTTATGTATGCGAGGTGAAATAGACCCGATATAGCCTTGTGCTGGCATATGAGTTGAAATAGACTCGAGGGTGAAATAGAACCGTGGGTCAAATAAACCCAATACAACCTTGTGCTGACATATGAGTTGAAATATACTCGGGAGTGAAATAGATCCAAGGGTGAAATAGACTCGGCACAGCCTTGAGCTAGCATATATGTATGGTATGCGGTTTTTTCGAGAACTCACTAAGCTTTGTGCTTACAGTTTTCAGTTAGTGTTTCAGGTGCTTCCATTTTGAAGGGGAAGAGCTCGAGAAGATTGCATTGCACACACCATAATATTCTGCTTTATTGACTCTAATATACTTTTGAGATTCTTATTGATATACTCTAAATACTTTATGGTTTTGATAAAGATGTTTGGTTAATGGTTTATTTTATATAAAAACAAAAACTTTAGGTTTTGAGTTTTGGGACGTTACAAAATTATTTACTCCTTGTCTTGATTTCTTTGTCGTTTGACTCGTGTTTGATGTTATTAATTCTGCAACGTCATTTCAATGGGATCTTGTCAATCTTACATCGTTCTTCGGTTTTGTAAGTATTTTGTTTTTGGAAGGATTTCTAGCTCTAGAAATCGAATTCAATTCATTGATTCATTTAGATTTGATTTTATCTCGTGAGATCCCCAAATTTCATGGCCATTTTAAAACTTTTTATTTATGCTTATTTATAACAGAGTTTATTTATAAATGAGGAGTTTGTCCCATAAAAGTATTTCCAAAGAATTTTTTTTCATTAATTTATAAAAATTTAGGGATGTCATTACCGATACAAAACATAAGCATATACACCTCATATAAGCAGTCTAACGCATTCCATCGATCCTCACACTTTAATCCTATACAACGACATAATTTATACTTACGGATTTAGAAATGAATGGCTTTACCTAATTTGTACTCTCGGATCAGGAGTTAATGTCGATGTGTGAAAGACCCTAACTTTCGTATTTATGAAAGACCCAAACTTTTATACATAACAATATAGTTACCCCAAAACATGCTACTTGCATATTCATAAAAACAATATTTTACATTGATAAAGAGGTTACAAACTACTGGATACAAACCGACTATTTTAAAGTGTTATATATTACATTACTTCCCAGGATTCTATAGTTTTATACATACGGGAATGCAAAATACAATAGTTTCAAACTATTCATAAACTTCTATCGATACAATAGTTTCAAACTATTCAAAAATCTTCAACCAGTATATAACTATACTGGATGCTTATCTCCTGCAATTTGTTAAACATTAAGAGGGTAAGCGGTGACGCTTAATGAGTTCAATAATAGATACAATATAACGTTATGCCATATATATACTTCAATATCGCAGAAGCAAAGAGGAACAAGGAACAACAAGGGCATATGTGAATCATGTGACAAACATTCCATATCAATCATTGATTTGATTTAAAGATATACAATCAGTGAGACATAACAATTTCCACACTTGATATACATCAATAAAACTTTGGTCCAAATGGCACAAAAGAGATACAACTTCAAATTAACATTTTGGTAGATTTCAGGCTTATAGCCCTGTCTAACCTTCTGCCAATACCATAGAATAGAAATCATTCTCTTACAGAGACATGTTCTACATGGTCAGAGGCTGCATACCAGTACCAACGTGAATCTAAGCCCTTTCACTGATCACATGGTCAAAGTATTTCTTTGCTATTAAAAATAGTGAATAAAAAATTAACCCGGGAAAAATGATCCGGAATAATAACACTGAAAAGCACATAGCACATATAACACATAACATACAATTGTTCCTATATATTAAACTCACCGTGAAATAACCGGGGGCTAAAAAATTAATTTGGGCAGTACTTCGGCTCCAAATATAACTTTCATCATTGAAAACCGGGCTCTGCGAAGGTAGAGCTTCAAAACCGAAAAGATAAATTTTTCGGGCTTCTCGGGCACTTCGGGATGTATTCCGGGTTTTAAAAATGTTACCAGGGCTTTGGGGAAATTTAAAATAGTGAAAATATTGAAAAAGGGGCCAAAGATGGCAAATTCATAAAAATACCTTGGCTGGTTCGCAGCCTCCCTTTTATAGGGTTGAATCCGAAGTCGGCCAAAGAAGGAGAGTCAGTAGCGAGCATCTCGGTGGCAGCAGCAGCGAAGGACACGCGTCTATGCGAGGCGTCTTAGGAGACGTCTCAGACGTCACCTCGGACGCCAAAAGGCACGTCAGATGGTCACTAGTCCGAGGCTCGGTCCTATCGGAAGGCGACACGCGGCGCAATGACTTGACGACTTTGGATACGTGGCGATCTCCAACGACGGTGATGTGGCCGATGCGAGATTCCTTAGAAATTGCACCCAATTCTTCTAAAATCCATAACTTTCTCATACGGACTCCGTTTTTGATGTTCTTTATATGCACACGTAGCTAAAATTATGCTCTACAACTTTCGTTTAGACTTCGTCGGCTAGTTTTGATTTTAATTCTAATATTATTATTTTTAACAGACCTGGACAGGAAAATCCGTTAGAAATTCATAAGTTCTTCATCCGACGTCTGTTTTCGTCAGACATTTTACCGTTGTACTACTAATGACGAGACCTTCAATTCTCGTTTAGGTTGTGTCGGCTAAAAATCACTCGATCTAAATTCGAGTTTTTAGCTGTCTACTGCTAAGTTGAAACTTCGAAAAATCAGAACTTCCTCATACGAAGTCAGATTTTGGCGTTCTTTTTATCGAACTTCTTGGTTTAATGAATACTACGACTTTCATTTAGATTACTAAGGCTAAAAAGTAGTTTATCAAAAACTCACTTTTTACGTCATTCGGCGTCGTGCCGATTTTGTCGCGGATCTTCGATTGGTCATAACTTCTTCGTTATAACTCGAATTTCGACGAGGTTTTCGCCTAAACACTTCTAGCGTGATTCTCTACAACATAAAAAAAAAAATGAAATTTTACTTATTTCAAATTTTATATTTTCGCTAATTTTCACTATTTGGCTTTTAATTAGAATCTCATAAGACTTCCAATATTTTATGAGTGATTCTAAACATAGTTTTACTTCATTTCTAGTAAAAACTATCTGTTAGAACTCAACATTCAAATTCACATAATATTTCATAATATTATTTACTTAAAACACGATTTCAAAACGTGTATGCTACAAATACCTCCTCTTTTTGAGGATTTCGTCCCCGAAATTACATCGATTAAAATAAATGGGGATATTTTGCTTTTATCTCATTTTTATTTTCCCAAGTATAATTTGGGCCTCGATGGTGTTTCCACTTGACAAGCACCAATTCCACTTCTTTATTACGTAGATTAGTTGTTCTTTCATTCACGATCTATTGGCTCCTCTACATATCTTAACTTAGTATCTAATTTCACCTCAGATAAGGGAACCGTCTCATCATTGATGCTCAAGCATTTGCGCAGATAGCTTACATGAAACACATCATGAATAGCTGCCAAATCTTCAGGTAATTCTAAGCGGTATGCTTGCTTTCCAATTCTTTGGATGATTTTGAATGGACCAACAAATCTAGGGCTTAGTTTTCCTTTTTTTTTCCAAATCTAATAAGGCCTTTCCATGGGGATACCTTTAGCATTACGAAATCACCCAATTGAAATTCTATGGGTCGCCTCCTCTTTTCTGTATAGGACTTCTGTCGATCCTGGGCTGCTTTCATTCTTTCTCGTACAATTTGAATCTTGTCGGTGGTGTCGTGAATCATTTCATGGCCTCCAAGGATCTTCTGTCCTATGTCTCACCAACATAATGGAGTACGACACTTGCAACCATATAATGCTTCATATGGTGGCATTTTGATTGAAGCGTGGTAACTATTATTATACGAGAATTCGACAAGAGGTAAGTATTTATCCCAGTTACCACCGAACTCCAAGACACATGCACGAAGGATATCTTCTACTGTTTGGATTGTTCTCTCCGTCTGACCATCTATCTGTGGATGATAAGTTGTGCTGAGAGCAACTCAAGATCCTAATTCACGTTGCATATTCGCCCAGAAGTGAGAAGTGAAGCGAGTATCACGATCAGAAATGATCTTTAGTGGCACATCGTGTCTTGCAACAATTTCATCCAAGTATACTTGTGCGTATTTCTCCATTGGAGCCGTTTCATGCATGGCAAGAAAATGAGCACTTTTAGTCTGGCGGTCGACGATTACCCAAATGCTATCATGCTGTCTAGCAGTCTTTGACAATTTGGTAATGAAATCCATGGATAGTTCTTCCCATTTCCATACAGGAACACTAAGACTTTCTGGGGTTCCATATGGCTTTTGGTGCTCTGCTTTGACTTGTAAGCATACTAAGCATTCTTGTACATATCTTCCAATGTCTCTCTTTAATCCAAGCCACCAATAATCAGCTCTTACATCATAGTGCATTTTACTTGTACCAGGATGGATTGACAGTTTAGATTTATGGGCTTCATCTAAAATCTTCTGTCTCAATCTACCAATCTTTAGAATACACAGCCGATTCTTGAATACTTTTAATCCTCGTGGATCATCAAGTAAAGCATCATTATAATGTATCATTCCTTCTTTCTTCAGATTTTCTAGCTTTAGGGCCTCTTCTTGCCATTTCTCTAATTCATCTAAAATAGTGAATTTTACTGTAGTATGAGTAATAGCATAACACATACTATTACGATAAACCTTTCTACTAAGTTGTGACATCTCCATTTTCACGGCCAGAAAAGACCGATTTTGTTTATGCTTTATAAAAATTAGAGTACCTCTTTTAATAAAAACGTAGCGGAATTTGTTCCCAGTAAAACATGATAAATACGTTATCAAAGCATTTCCGAAGAAAAGTATTTTTAGTTCGTTTTAAAACATTTGGGATGTCATCGTCAATACATAAACATAAGCATAAACAGAACTTACATTTATTTAAACTAGTGATCTACATCTATTTAATCTCTCAGTGTAATGTGACTTCTATTGGATTAATGTCTAAGTCCATAACTATAATTGGTAAGACTTGACCCGACCTGGCATGGTCCATTTGGGTTGCATGGCATCATGCATTTGGATAGACTATAATGAGAGAAATAACATTTAAGATTTGTTAATATATTATAAGTTATAATATATATATATATATATATATATATATATATATATATATATATATATATTAATAAGATTATTTAGTTAGTATTGATCAAGAATTAATCTAGAATTAATTAAGTGATCAAAAGAAGACTAATTAAATATATGGGTTGATTGTGTAAATCATCCACACTTGTATAGTGGGCTAATGCTCCATGGATTATCAAGTTGGGCTAAAACCCATATGATGCTCCATGGATGCTCCATGGTGTATTTGAACCCATGGATCCAAGGAAATGGAAAGCCATGACAATTAGGTTTTACCCTAATTGTAAGAACTATATAAGATCATATTCTTTGAGCAAAATCGGCACTATTTGTGTATTAGAGAAGGGCTAGCTGATTTTAGAAGGGTTCAAGTTTCTCTCAAGTTATTCCAAGTGTATTTGGTGTTGTGTGAACCATTTGAGGTGTCACACTTGGGGCACTAGGCACTCAAGCTTCTTGAGAACATTCTACACCAAAGAGGTATGTATTCTATCTTGTTATATTCATTGTTTTGTATGCTAGATTAGGATAATACCTTGGATGTTCATATTTGCATGTATAATAGAGAAAACATAGATCCAAACTATTTAGGGTTGCATGTACACTTAGGAGTGTTAGAATGCTCAAAACCCAACAGTGGTATCAGAGCCTAGGCTTGCTTTCTCTTATACTTGATGCAAATAGATTTTTCGAAGCCAAGAAACTGTCAGAGCCTAAAAGTCGACAAGTTCATGTTTTAGATCATGTACTCGATGAGTTCCATGAAGAACTCGACGAGTTTGGCCTCCAGACAGCATACTTTCAGGTTTCTTGGCTGGAATTGGACTAGGAACATTACCATAAGCTGTTTTTGAACCTATAAACTTGTTTTTGATGTGGTAATGTTCATTCTAATCCAATTTCAAAGATAATTGTCAATAGATTCATGTTTTGTATTAGTTTAATGGTTAGTCTAATTACATGAAAAAGTTTGATTAAATTATCTTGTTCTTATGAGTTTCTTAGATTAATAGAAATTGTTGCTTTCAATCCATTTTAATCTAAGAGATGATTCTAAAATGTGTTTGTATAACTTGTCCTCAAGTTACATGAAAAGTCACATTAAAGTTTCTTAAAACTCATAAAAGTTGGTAAAGGTTACAAATAAGAAGAGTCTTGTTCTCATTAAATGGTTTTATGACTCCATAACTTGTCCTCAAGTTATGGAGATTCAAGAGTCACTTCATTAAGTAATATAATATGTAACCTTAATTAATTCCATAAGTTACAAAATAAAGAAAAAGTTACATTCTTTAATAATTTAAAGTCTTCCATAACTTGTCCTCAAGTTATGGAACTTGAAGAGTTTTTGGATTAAAACTAATTTAAACACATAAGTTATGAAATTAATTAGTTTTGAATAGTTTTAAAACTTGCCCTCAAGTTTTGGAATTTGAAAAGTTTTCACTTATGAATACTTTAATTCCAAGTTAGACCTTAGAGTTTTAAAAGTTAAAATTCAACCCTTATAATTTATAATATTATAAGTTAATAATATATATATATATATATATATATATATATATATATATATATATATATATATATATATATATATATGTATAAGAATAAAAGTCAGTCTTACCGTTAGTAGGCCTCATTCACGAAGCTGGTCTATAAGGGGGGGGGGGTATAAGGTTACTGCCTATAAAATGGCAGTTTAATGGGTATCCACTCTCACCCACCGCTTCCTTGACTGGTGGAGGGTCGTTAGCCGAATGGGTAGGACAAGGACTATAAGTTCTCCCTTCATTAAAAGTATTAATGATAAATACTAAGTAACTAAACACATATAATTTCCAATCTTAATTACTTAGGAAAATGTGAATAAGGTGCTAACCCATGAAATTACAATTGGCACTTTGCTTAAGTCGGTTGGTGGAGCGTGTGTGGTTTACCGGCACACTAGCTTGATTTAACAAGGTAGGCAAAGGGTTTCTTAAAGTTTAATCATAGGCCGGTAGAGCATGTGTGCTTTACCGGCACATCGGTTGGGTGATAAACATTTGAGAGTACCAAGTAATTTACATGGTTACTTCACACCTTATTTTGTGATCCTCGGCATCCCAGTCACAAAACCTAAAGGGCACACTCGAGATTGAAACATGTCATTAAAAAGTTCAATGAATCTCAAAAGATCTAGGAGTTTCAAATCAAATTAAAACTTAATTATATTTCGTTTTTTCATGGTGGAAATTGGTAAATCATCATTTACCTACCTTCAACTATTTTATAACTTGGATTACGGCATCCCTCTTCCAGTTATAAATAGGTTGTTGGGTCCTAGCCTTAATATTTCATATTGGGTGTTATATTAAGGACTTTTAAATCAACTAAACTTGAATATCTCCCAAAAGATGTCTAGTTCAGACATCTATGATCTTCCCAAATCTCTTGGAACTTCACTTCCTCCACCTCCTCCAATTATTCTCCTTAACCCACAAGTTCAAGGTCACTCAAGCCCTATTGGCAAGGCAAGGTCTAGGTGTGATCACATCTTGGAGATGAAGTCACATATTGACAAGCCGGGAGTGTTGGGTGTCAAAGACTTGAGAAAGTTGGATGTTCAATCACTTTCTGAGTTCCTTTGGGACTCCTATGAAAGAGACTATGAAATGACCCTTAATAATCTTATCTATTTGCTTGGTACTGCTGAATTAGCAATGATTTGGAAGGCTAGTAAATCAAATTTGATTAGAAGATCAACTTCCCAAAACTTTATGGACAGGGACAATGGTGACATAGGAAATCCAGAAAACCATTCTCTTCCCAATGGAAAGGGATTGGCCATAGTCAACTTGGTTGACAAAATGGTAAAGAGAAAGGCTAAGTCTGAGATAGTCCCGTGTACTATTACCTAAGGGTCCATATGTTTCTATTGCCAAAGGAAGGGGCTTTGGTTACGAAACTGCCAAACTTACCTAAGAATGTTAAAGTCAATAAGTTTGACTCTACTTCAGGTAAAGTCCATTGTCTAACTCTGTTAAGCTCCAATTTGGAGATTCTTATTACATAATGTGACTAAGTCACATGGTGATGTTATAAGAATCAAAGAAAAAGAGAGAAAGCTTAAGGAAAGTATATGTTGCCTCTAATCACGAAGATGGACTTTAATCGCATCAGAATTTTGAAGTTGTTACTCAGGAGTAATGACACATTGCTTAGGAATATATAACAACAAGGTTTTCATATGGATTTTTAGGATAAGTTTTTCCGCAAAGCTTTATAATAAAAGAAAAGTTTTTAATTTTATTTATTTTAAGTATCCTTACAATGGCATTTGTGAAAGAAATTGTTGTTTTATATGATTCCATTGATGGCAATAATGGAAAATGGTTTTGATTCTTTCATTTGTGGTAGTGTCTAAATTTACCAAATAAAGAAAATTTCTCATCACCCAAGTTTCAATTGGACCGAAACTTGGAATCATGCAAGCTGTATAGTATGATGAATGAGAACTTTCAAGAATTGAAAAATTAAGACTAATTACTTGTTCACATGGATGTGTGAGTCAAGTAAAGGACTAAGGGATCGAGTACACATTCTTGTGCACTGATGAAGTCCACCACGAAAGATCGATAAGACTATTCGTCATGATTTACTAAAGTTTAGTAAATATGGTTATACTTACAGGCTTAAGTGTAATTTTGATACATTGGAAAATTTTCGATGTATGGCAAAACGAATAAGAAGAATCAAATTAGGCAGAAGGATAAAAGTTTCTCAAATCTGAAAAGATGGGAGAGTACTTTAGTATCATCTTATATGATCATCTTAATGATTAAGAGACCTTATCATAGTTCATCCTCTAAGTGCATTCTGATAGCTAAGAAGAGGAGCTATTTGAAGTGGTCAAATCAAGAAAATGAGTCATACTTCGTTCCAAAACAATTCTTAGAGTCATACTCCAAGATTGTAACTTGAGTGACATATCTTAAAGAAGGTTTATTAACACTAGTCAAATGTAAGAGTAAAAGGTTATCTACTCTTGTACATTTAAAATTGGTAAGTCGTGATGTTTTGGATAAAACAGAGACCAACTTAGACCAATTGTGTGAAGTGTTTGTCTTGAGAAAGAATCCGCACTATCCCTTGAATATGTGACAAGAGAGTCTTATATGTCAAGAGGACAGTGGGAGTCTTAAAGGTCTTGAAAGTATCAAGAAGTAATCAAGAATAAAACCTAAAGTTCTTCACTAGCACACGACTTGAGGTTTATAACCTATCACGTTGACATATTTTGTGCCCATTCCAGTGAAAGTTGGCTTTGCATATGAGTTCTTAGAGTCCTCAATTGGTTGCCCAACTACTTGGAAGCTATGGTACTCCCTTCTGCTGCCAAATGGCAAGAACTTAAGATTGCACAAGTTCAATCCATATGAGTTTAGATTTGTCACTAACCTTGTCTTGTGATTATGGTTTTGACAAATTCATATGGGTAGGAACTCATACACCATAAAAACCTAAGTGTCATAAGGTTTCTCTCTGATTTATGAAAATGATGGTGAAGAAACACTTCCACTAAGTAGATTTGTAAGTAGATAGTAATCTTTGCATTCTCAAAGTTGTTAGTAGGCACACTAACATGGACTTATGAGACATAGCAAAGGTCTAAACAATTATGACTATGATTACGGAATCCCTTTTCATAGTTCTGAAATTGTTTAGACACACCTGTGAGCTATCTAAGATAAGGTGTATGATTTTGATAAAGTCTTATCAAAGTAATCTAGTATCAGAAATCTGAACTTTGGTTAAAAAAAGTCAATAGTTGATTTCTGAGTACATGTCAAAGCTAGTGGGAGCATAAGTGTTATGTTAATAATCATCATGTTAGTGGGAGCATGATAATTATGATAAGTATTGCAAGTTAGCAATGTTAATTATAGAAAACAAAAGTTTCAATTCGTAAGGTTGCAGGGGTTGAAAATTTTGTTTTGTTATAATTAAGGGAGAGGAAATTATACTTCATTTCAATTATGAAAAGCTTAGATTGAGTTTATAATCATTCTAAAGATCTTATATTGAGATTTTAATCACCTTTAGTCAAGATATATATATATATATATATATATATATATATATATATATATATATATATATATATATATATATATATATATATATATATATGAATTTCATGTTGGATTGGTTCAACTTAAGAAAATTCTATACAGTGCGTTCTCAAAATTCGATTATGATTACGACATCCCTTTTCATAGTAAAATTTTGAGAACATGGCAAACAAAAAAATTATATGGCAAAAGACTGGTCTAGAACCATGTCTTTATGTGAAACATCATGAATCGTGTCTCATTTTACTTTGGGTACAAGATCGATTACTTGTGCTATAATATTTATTCTTTCTGAATTTTCCAAATGCCTTGGGGCATTAAGGAGGAAAATGTATAGAACTGGATATGACTAAAGTGATTAAGCAATTGTCAAGGACAATCTAAGGTTTACCAAAGATTGGTTGCTCAAGGACAGTTGGAAGTATACTGTTAATATTGGAAGGACCATATTGACACAGTCTGAAAAGAGGCAACTCTTGTTCAGAAGTGGTAGTCAAAATGGGAATATAGAGTTGTCTCTATAGATAGAAGCAATCTGTGTAAGATTAGAAAGAACTTATTGCAAGAAGCATGTTCAAAGCAATGCATACTTTGAACATAAGCCTTTGTGTCCATGGAGTAGGTCTTCATTGGAATACCCTGTAATGGTTGTTGACAAGTCTTTGTGACTTTGCACAAAGTCATCACAAGAGGATCTGTGCATATAAGTTTAAAATCTAACAGATTTCGATAAATGATAGGAATTTGAAATTCTTACATTTTCGATAAGGATTTGGGAGTGTGAAATTAGAATCATTGAAAGTTTGGTCAATTGGTTTATTTCACAAAGTAAGGATCATATATAAACATAGAGTGCATACTTGGTGTATGGCAAAGCTATTGTTTAGGAAAACATATATTGTACATGCTTGGAGCATGAGATACCTAGTGTTTTAATTCAAGTATAAAGTTGATAAAACCGAAACAATGAATAATGAGAAATCAGTATGGTGATAATTAGAAGTGGTCTATTTATATTCATAGGATTTGATACCATATTTGATTCATTTATTCTTGTATTTCACTTTGCATGTTTTGACTTCCATAATAACCAGGTTATTCTTCCGTAATGACTAAGTTATTTAAACCATCCAAAGGTCGGTCATATGTTGGAAGTAGATATTAATCAAGAATGTCATGGGTTGGCTTGTAGAGGTCCAAGTTGGTGGACAAAGCTGTGCTACAACACTCATGAGTGCTCATAAGTTCTGAGTATTGGATTCAACCCGCGCTCATTGGAATCACTTCATGGATTTTATCACAAGTGATCATGAGACGATAATATCTTATATTCTTCAAACCTAGTGATATGAGTTATTACTATGAGTTGGTTATACATAGATTGCACGAAATCGCATTGGTAACTCGATGTTATAAAACGGGTCTTCGTGTATGATTCAACAAGTAGCAGAACAAGCCATATGAGTCGAATTTTATCCAATCCTTTTACCTTCGGGATAAAAACGATATCTGTGGCCCCTCGATAATTTAACGATGACACACGTGAGTGCTTGGCCAAGCCAGGAGTGATTTGATTTGTTCAATCAGTTAGTCGTCATAAATCGGAAATCGAGAAACAACAGATGGACAGAGAGAATGATTTACAATCCATGTCTCAGTCCATATGGTATCTAGAATGGAGGAATATATGATCCCTTATCGAATGGACAAGTCATTGACAAAGGTCAGAGACCATCGGCAAGGTCAGAGTTCGACGGAAGCTTTTGAGAGCTACGATTGCCAGTTGGTTCTTGATGTCATACGCAATAATAGTTTTAGACTGATCCAAGTGGGAGAATTCTGGATTAATGTCTAAGTCCATAACTATAATTGGTAAGACTTGACCCGACCCGGCATGGTCCATTTGGGTTGCATGGCATCATGCATTTGGATAGACTATAATGAGAGAAATAACACTTAAGATTTGTGAATATATTATAAGTTATTATATATATATATATATATGTATATATATATATATATATATATATATATATATATATTAATAAGATTATTTAATTACTATTGATCAAGAATTAATCTAGAATTAATTAAGTGATCAAGAGAAGACTAATTAAATATATGGGTTGATTGTGTAAATCATTCATACTTGTATAGTGGGCTCCTAGTGTATTTGAACCCATGGATCCAAGGAAATGGAAAGCCATGACAATTAGGGTTTACCCTAATTGTAACAACTATATAAGATCATATTCCTTGGGCAAAATCGGCACTATGTATGTGATAGAGAAGGGCTAGCCGATTTTAGAAGGGTTTAAGTTTCTCTCAAGTTATTCCAAGTGTATATGGTGTTGTGTGAACCATTTGAGGTGTCACACTTAGGGCACTAGACACTCAAGCTTATTGAGAACATTCTACACCAAAGAGGTATGTATTCTATCTTGTTACATTCATTGTTTTGTATGCTAGATTAGGATAATACCTTGGATGTTCATATTTTCATGTATCATAGAGAAAACATAGATCCAAGCTATTTAGGGTTGCATGTACACTTAGGAGTGTTAGAATGCTCAAAACCCAACAACTTCATCTCAACACCTGTAATATCAATAAACTGAGTGGGTCAGGTTGGGAAACCTGGTGAGTACATAGGGTTTTCAACCCACAATAATATAATTATTATGTTTAAACAATCAAACAATCAACCCAATTACCCGTCCCCATTATCTTCTTTAATCTTAAGGATCTACCCTAAGAATCAACTATTCCTCATTCATTCATTCCTAAGGATCATCCTAAGGAATCATCACAAAGTCCATCGTTGCCATGACTTACACAACGGGCACTAAGCCTGCATAGTCGCCAGGGTTTAGGTATCAAGTCTGCATGATCACCAAGGTTTGGGTATCAAGTATGCATGATCACCAGGGTTTAGGCATCAAGTCTGCATGATCACCAGGGTTTAGGCATCAAGTCTGCATGATCACCTAGGTTTAGAGTACACCGTGTGAACACATCATTCACAACACCTACAGGTTGCGAGCCTGCTAGTGTTCCACTGGACTATCTAGAATAGTCTGTGGTTGTCATTCATACTCTGCTGAATGACGGCGCCATCATTTGCGTAAAGGCTTCTCACATCGTCCACCTCTCACCCTCACCTCGTGGTCTATAACACCTCTCAACTCATCATTCAACTCATATTCCATCTATTATATCTACCCATGTTTACCCCAACATTATCGTAGATATAAAATACATATACAGTTTAAATCATTTAAAACATGTATAAAATCGTTCATTTAGCATAGACAACAAGTACTCAGATAATATGCACACGTAGCACGTAATTTATATAAAATACTTCATATCTATGTGTAAGATGAAAGTAACTATGCACTCACTTGAAAGGTGGTGAGTCGGCACTCGGACAACACTTCGTTACTCTTAAACCAATTTTCCTTTGATAAAACCTAGTATCAATTCCACTAGGGTTTAGTCTAACTTCAACCGTGACTAATTAATAGTCTAGCTATTATTATTATTATATAAGCGTTAAATAACACTCAATATAACTCATAATAATAGCCCAAATAATTATTTTAAGGACCTAATAACATTAATATAATTATTTGAAAGCTATATTAAAAATTGCATAACCGTAGCTCAGTTACAGCGGATTTTAAAGGAAAACAAAAGTTTATTTGGAGCAGCGTTTCGAAACCGAAAGACACTTTTTCTCGGGACGCCGGGAGCCTCGGGGCTTCCTTTGGGTGCTAGGGAGGTTCCCTAGGGTTTAGGGAACTTAGAGAGAGAAAGATTTTAGAGAGAGAAGTGAAAATGGGTGAAGAATGAGGCTGCCCTCGGCCCCCTTTTATAGTTGCTAGCCTCGTACGTACGTTGGGCGTAGTCCTCGGCTACGCGGGGAATAGTCATCGGATAAGGCCCGGCTCGGATCCAATTGTCTCGCACTCCGGAAGAGGATAAGAGTGAGGGTACGTGGGGCGTACTGACTTCGGATGTGGGGCGTAGGCAAAGCGACGCGTCATCATCCGAAGCGACTCCATGTTCAGCAAGCGACGACCCTGATTGAGCCACATCACCACCTCGCATCAGATTTCACAATTTCCACTCCCGACTTCTAAAAATCATAACTTTCGCATACGAGCTCCATTTTTGACGTTCTTTATATCCAAGAGAAGATGGGAACGTACTCTACAACTTTCGTTTAGACTCTGTCGGCTAATTTTGGCTCTATTTTAAAAGTTATATTATTAACAGGCCAGGACAGGATTGGTCTGTTAAATTCTCATAACTTCTTCATCCGATGTTCGTTTTCGCCCATCTTTTTCTCGTTACGCTACTCTTAACGAGATCTTCGATTCACGTTCAGTTCGTGTTGGCTAAAAAACCGCTCGATATAACATTCCAATTTCAGGTTGTACACTGCTAATCCGAAACTTCAAAAAATCATAACTTCCTCATATAAAGTCAGATTTGGGCGTTATTTTTATCGACGCTCTTAGTTTAACATGTTCTATGACTTTCTTTTATATTTCTAAGGCTAAATCTCGCTCTATCGTAAATTCACTATTTACGCTTCCCGGTGTCGTGCCGGTTCCGTCGCGAAACTTCGACGGGTCATAACTTCTTCGTTATAACTCGGATTTCGGCGTTCTTTATATGTACGGAAACCTTGTAACATATAATAAAACTTGGTTGAGATTATTTATTCTTAATAACCTTTTGTTAAAAAGTCGTTTTCGACCCCTATTGCCTCTAAATTTACTAGCCTGGATCTGCGGGCGTTACAATTATCTCCCCCTTAGGATGATTACGTCCCGGAATCATCAACGAAACAAGGCTCCTATAATGACTCCATACGTCATCTCTTCATCCTAGGTAATAATTATAGCTTCTATATTCCTTCAAGTCTATCTCTTAGACTTATTGACTATCAGCAGTACTCGATCGTGCACCTACTTTCCACCTCAGGTTAGACTCCAAATTATGACCTTCAAGTCACAATCTCGATCCTCACTGGATACGAACTTAAGATAAGTTCTTTTATTACTACAATGGAACGAGGTGTCATATTCTAATGACCTATCATCGTATGATGCATTGCTTGGACTTGGGTCGTTTAGAGTCAAATTCCGGAACAAACTATACCTTCCTTCATGTTCTAATCACATCTTAAAAGGTAGCATTTCTAGCAACCGTCGTGATACTTCTACTGATCGCTTTGACTAATTCTTCTGGCTTAAGTCGGTGCTACATCGAACTTGGTTCTCTAAACCATGTAACATATTCATCGTATTTGGACTCAATTTGATATGACCACTCGGGTCGGAATATCAACAATCTTTTTTAGTCATTACCGAAACGATGGTAACGACATACTTGAATAAAACGGTATCAATTACTAGCTTCTTGGTAACCTTGTGACTTTCCCTGATCCAAGCGTGAGTCATGTGCTTCCTGTAGTATATGCATCTACTACCTTTCAGACCTACTCATACTCGTCCCAAGTATTGTCTCGCAGTTTTCCATGTCACGATATAGGAGAATCACGTAACGGTTTAACACATCAGATAACAAAACAAAGGCTTTATTATTTCTTGAAACTATTATATAGGTGTTCAAGTTCACCCTACACTATGCCTCTAATAGGCTACATCATATGATTCTATCCCCTAGGTTACTTTTTAACTTGATCTTCAGGTACGAATTCCTCATCCTCATTCCTTGTGTTGTTCTCTGCTTCGTCGAGGAGCATGTGGAATGCTCTTGGCCTTGGTGGTGTGTTTGGTCTTGCTGCCTCGTTTTTCTTTGGGCAATCCTTAGAAATATGCCATTCTTTGTTACATCCATAGCACACCTTCTTGTTGGACGCACACTTGCTGGCATAATGCCGTGTCTTTCCACATTTGTAGCAAGTCACATCCTCGCTACATTTCCCGGAGTGCTTCTTTTTACACTTTTCGCACCACTTGGCTTCACCTCCTCCTCCTTCTTTAGTCTTTGAGAATTTCCTTTCTTTGTTGGACTTTGAAGATCCTTCATGCTTCCTTTTCTCGCCAACTTCAGTTCTCTCCAAACCCTTTTCCCCAATCTGGGATTCAACATTCCTGGCTGCCCATATGGCTCCTTTCAAAGTGGTTGCTTACTTGACCATTGGTCCAAAGTCTGCTAGTAATCCATGGGCAAACTTGTTGACCTTGGAGAGCTCAGTTGGAACTAGGTAATGAACAAGCTTCATTTTCTACGTAAAAGTTGCAGCATACTCGATGACACTCATCCTTCCCTTCTTTAGATTCTGGAACTCATTGTTGATCTCCAGAAGATCCTGCTCAGAGCAGTACTGCATCTTTAACTGCCCCAGAAAATCTGCCCACGACATCTTGCTGGCTTCTCCTTTGGGCATCGAATCAACTAGTAGGTTCCACCAGCTTAGTACTACAGAGTTCAACAGAGGAACCGCGAGAGCAGTCTTCTGCCTGTTGCTACACTCGCAACTCTCAAACATCGTCTCCATCTCGGAGATCCAGTTCATGACTTCCACCGGCGTCGGGCTTCCAGATAGACTCGGTGGTTTGGACGCCATGAAATCCTTGTATTTGCATCCACGTCCGTCATTTCCTCCATCCTAATGGTTTTTCATAACTATCGGGGGGTTGGCTTGACCGACGGTCCCGTTATAGTTTCCCTCCTCAGTCTGCCCTTTGTTCAACTTGGGTTGTTCGATCTGTATGGTCGCTTCCTCTCAATTTTTCTGGAGCAAACGTCTGGTTTCCTCCATTTGACGATCCAATATTGTCTGGATCATTGCTTGCACCCCGGCCATTGTTATTGGCTCAGCAGTGGCTACCACAACCGGTATTTGCTCAATCACTGGGGGTTGGTTTCGGTTCCCATTTGTATTCACGTTTCCGCTACGGGTCCTTGCCATCTTGATCTATACACCGAGTAAGGTGAATCTAGATCTTTATTTAGGATTGATGTGTAAATCATCCTTATCACTCCGAAACGTTTATATGCTAGTTCTAATATCGTAGTCGTACGTTTAGAATCCTAAACACATAAGGTTTCCAGATCCGGTCGGCACCAGACCATAGATCCGAACAAATAATAGCATGTCAGGCACACAGTATTAAGCACATAAAAGCATTTTAGGCACAGTTCCTAAAATAAGCTAGTGCTTGTTTCTATTCAGGTGTATTACCTAAATCCATTTGACACACTCCTCACAATCATCACTTAGCATTCTAAGTTTAAGTCAAAAAATTTCCTACAAATTCCTAGTTCACTTAAACTAATGCTCTGATACCAACTGTGACATCCCTATTTTCACGGCCAGAAAATACCGATTTTGTTTATGCTTTATAAAAATCAGAGTACCGCTTTTAATAAAAATGTTGCAGAATTTGTTCCCAGTAAAACATGATAAATACGTTACCAAAGCATTTCCAAAGAAAAGTATTTTTAATTTGTTTTAAAACATTTGGGATGTCATCGTCAATACATAAACATAAGCATAAATAGAACTTACATTTATTTACACTAGTGATCTACATCTCTTTAATCTCTCAGTGTAATGTGACTTCATCTCAACACCTGTAATATAAATAAACTGAGTGGGTCAGGTTGGGAAACTTGGTGAGTACATAGGGTTTTCAACCCACAATAATATAATTATAATGTTTAAACAATCAAACAATCAACCCAATTACCCATCCCCATTATCTTCTTTAATCTTAAGGATCTACCCTAAGAATCAGCTATTCCTCGTTCATTCATTCCTAAGGATCATCCTAAGGAATCAGCACAATATCCATCGTTGCCATGACTTACACAATGGGAACTAAGTCTGCATAGTCGCCAGGGTTTAGGTATCAAGTCTGCATGATCACCATGGTTTGCGTATCAAGTCTGCATGATCACCAGGGTTTAGGCATCAAGTCTGCATGATCACCAGGGTTTAGGCATCAAGTCTGCATGATCACCTAGGTTTAGAGTACATCGTGTGAACACATCATTCACAACACCTACAGGTTGCGAGCCTGCTAGTGTTCCACTGGACTATCTAGAATAGTCTGTGGTTGTCATTCATACTCTGCTGAATGACGGCGCCATCATTTGCGAAAAGGCTTCTCACATCGTCCACCTCTCACCCTCACCTCGTGGTCTATAACACCTCTCAACTCATCATTCAACTCATATTCCATCTATTATATCTACCCATGTTTACCCCAACATTATCGTAGATATAAAATACATATACAGTTTAAATCATTTAAAACATGTATAAAATCGTTCATTTAGCATAGACAACAAGTACTCAGATAATATGCACACGTAGCACGTAATTTATATAAAATACTTCATATCTATGTGTAAGATGAAAGTAACTATGCACTCACTTGAAAGGTGGTGAGTCGGCACTCGGACAGCACTTCGTTACTCTTAAAACAATTTTCCTTTGATAAAACCTAGTATCAATTCCACTATGGTTTAGTCTAACTTCAACCGTGACTAATTAATAGTCTAGCTATTATTATTTATATATAAACGTTAAATAACACTCAATATAACTCATAATAATAGCCCAAATAATTATTTTAAGGACCTAATAACATTACTATAATTATTTGAAAGCTATATTAAAAATTGCGTAAGCGTAGCTCAGTTATAGCGGATTTTAAAGGAAACCGGAACTTTATTTGGAGCAGCGTTTCGAAACCGAAAGACACTTTTTCTCGGGACTCCGGGAGCCTCGGGGCTTCCTTTGGGTGCTAGGGAGGTTCCCTAGGGTTTAAGAGGGTTTAGGGAACTTAGAGAGAGAAATATTGTAGAGAGAGAAGTGAAAAATGGGTAAAGAATGAGGCTGCCCTCGGCCCCCTTTTATAGCTGCTAGCCTCGGACGTACGCTGGGCGTAGTCCTCGGCTACGCGGGGCGTAGTCATTGGATAAGGCCCAGCTCGGATCCAACTGCCTCGCACTCCGAAAGCGAATAAGAGCGAGGGTACGCGGGGGGTACCGAATTCGGTACGCGGCGTAGGCGAAGCGACGTGTCATCATCTGAAGCGACTCCGTGTTCAGCAAGCGAAGGCGCTGATTGAGCCACGTCACCACCTCGCAACAGATTTTGCAATTTCCACTGCCGACTTCTAAAAATCATAAATTTCGCATACGAGCTCCGTTTTTGACGTAGTTTATATCCACGCGAAGGTGGGAACGTACTCTACAACTTTCGTTTAGACTCCATCGGCTAATTTTGGCTCTATTTTAAAAGTTATATTATTAACAGGCCGGGACAAGATTGGTCGGTTAAATTCTCATAACTTCTTCATCTGATGTCCGTTTTCGCCCATCTTTTTCTCGTTACGCTACTCTTAATGAGATCTTTGATTCTCGTTCAAGTCGTGTTGGTTAAAAAACAGCTCGATCTAACATTCGAATTTTGGGTTGTACACTGCTATTCCGAAACTTCGAAAAATCTTAACTTCCTCATACGAAGTCAGATTTGGGCATTTTGTTTATCGGCGCTCTTGTTTTAACATATTCTACGACTTTTGTTTAGATTGCTAAGGCTAAATCTCGCTCTATCGTAAATTCGCTATTTACGCTTCCCGGTGCCGTGCCGATTCCGTCGCGAAACTTCGACGGGTCATAACTTCTTCGTTATAACTCGGATTTCGGCGTTCTTTATATGTACGGAAACCTTGTAACATATACTACAACTTGGTTGAGATTATTTATTCTTAATAATCTTTTGTCGAAAAGTCATTTTCGACCCCTATTGCCTCTAAATTTACTAGCCTGGATTTGCGAGCGTTACATAAGTGCATCGGCAACTACATTGGCTTTTCTAGGATGATATAGGATTTCAATATCATAATCTTTGATCAGCTCCATGGATCGTTGTTGTCTCATATTCAAAGTTTGCTGACTGAATATGTACTTGAGACTTTTGTGGTCGGTAAATAGTTGGCATTTTGTACCAAAAAGATAATGCCTCCAAAGTTTTAGGGCAAATACCACTGCATCGAGCTCGAGATCATGAGTGAGATAATTCTTTTCATAATCTTTCAGTTGTCTTGAGGCATAGACTATCACTTTACCATGTTACATCAACACACAACCGAGTCCCAATCTTGAAGCATCGCTATATACGGAGAAATCATCATCACCTTCTGGGAGTGATAAGATCGGAGCATGAGTCAAAAGATCTTTTAGAGTTGAGAAAGCTTTTTCTTGGGCTTCACCCCATTCGAACTTCACTTCCTTCCATGTAACACTCGTGAGAGGTACGGCTATACGAGAAAAGTTTTTAATGAATCTCCGGTAATATCCTGCGAGACCCAAGAAACTACGAATTTCGGAAGAATTACGAGGCACTTCCCAATTTTGAATGGCTTCGATTTTGATAGGATCTATAGATACACCATCACTAGAAATAACATGGCCGAGAAATTGAACTTGGTCAAGCCAAAATTCACATTTTGAGAATTTAGCATACAGTTTCTCCTTTCGAAGAAGTTCTAATACCGCACGAAGATGAATGGTATGATCAGCTTCAGACTTGGAATAGATTAGAATATCGTCAATGAATAAGATGACTGATTTATCGAGAATTGGGTGGCATACCCGATTCATCATATCCATGAATATTCAGGAGCATTTGTTAAACCAAATGGCATAACAAGGAATTCATAATGCCCATATCAAGTACGAAAAGCAGTCTTCGGTACATCCTGCTCGTGAACTTTCAACTGATGATAGCCAGATCTTAGATCAATCTTTTAGAAATGGCTAACACCCTGAAGTTGATCGAACAAATCGTCGATGCGAGGTAGTGGGTACTTGTTCTTGATAGTCACCTTATTCAGCTCACGATAGTCAATGCACATTCACATCGATCCATCTTTCTTCTTGACAAACAGTACCGGAGCACCCCAGGGAGAGGTACTCGGTCGAATGAAACCCTTTTCAAGTAGTTCCTGCAGTTGAACCATCATTTCTTTCATCTCGGCTGGCGCAAGACGATAAGGAGTCTTTGCAATCAGAGCAGCACCAGGCACAAGGTCAATTCGGAATTCTACTTGCCTATCCGGAGGAAGTCCAGGCAAGTCATCAGGGAAAACATCAGGATATTTGTTAACAATGAGAACATCATTAACAATTTTCTTCTCCTCTTTTGAGACATCAACTATGTAGGCCAGATAGATAGAACACCCTTTCGATATGAATTTACGAGCTTTAAGAAAAGAGATTATTTTTAAGAGTCTTTGTTCACCATAGACACAAATAGGATTCTCCCCTTCAATAGGAATGCGTACTATCATTTCATAGCACAAGAGTTCTACGTGGTTCTTTGATAACCAATCCATGCCGAGAATAATATCAAAGTTCGGCAAGGAGATAGGGATCAGGTTTGCAAGAAAAGTATAGCCTTCAATTTCTATGAAACTATCCCTATAGACTTTATCAGCAAGTAATGATATACTTCCCGCAGTATCTACGTGAAATGGTTGCACGAGTACAAAGCAGGCAATTTGAAATGAATGCTGTAACATCCCAAAAACACAGTCTGAAAATTTCGTTTAATTTAGTGATAAAACCATAGTCAATAAACCTCATATAGAAATCATAAGTAATGTATCTCAAAATATTATAACAATTGTCAAATATATCATAGTATAAACATCCCAGGCTGAACAAATGGTGTGTGCACTGCAATCATCCCGAGCTCCTCTTTTAAAAACTAAGTACCTAAAACCAAAACTGAAACTGTAAGCACGAAGCTTAGTGAGCTCCCCCAAACTACCACATATCATACAATAATATATAGCCACATATTGGGCCTTGCCCACTGCATCGGGCTGAAGTCCGGAAACTGCATCGGACCAAAGTCCAAAACTGACTGGGACCTTGTCCCCTGCATCGAACCGAAGTCCGGAACTAACTGCATCGGACCAAAGTCCGAAACTGACTGGGACCTTGTCCCCTGCATCGGACCGAAGTCTGGAAACTAACTGAGCATAGCATAGCATAGCATAAACATATCAACTAGCATTAACACATAAATTGCATAATGCATCGGGTCGTAACCCAGAACACATAACACATAAACACTGTCTGAGCCACGAAGGCATCAAACATTCTAACTACTGCATCGGACCGAGGTCCGGAAACTACTATTAATTAAACGGGCCGGCATTGTGGCCTTAGACCCGTTCCTACTGGAAGGAAACTCACCTCACACTGTTGAAGTCCCGTAGGCTCAATCCCACACTGCTGAAGTCCCGCAGACTCGGCCCCAGCTGCTAGATGACAGATTCCCGATCTGTCAACATCAAAATATCACCCAATTAATAATTGGGTTCCTCTACATAACTATAATTACATACTTTGGATAATTACTACATTACCCCAAGCTTGGCTTACCCAAGCCCAAGGTCCAAACCATAGGCCCAAAGTCAACTGGGGATCAAAGCCTAACATATGGCCCAATTTTCTAAATTGGGCCGAAACCTCTACATGGACTTCCCTTAAGGCCCAATTGCTCAGTCCGGTCCAAGATGTCTCATTCTAAGGGCCCAATATCATACAACCATCTAGGCCCAAACTTTGGCCCATCTATGGCCCAATTTTCCAAATTGGGCCCAATCCTTCATTAAGGCCTTACCCTAAGGCCCAACTAAATATTCTAGTCCATAATCATTCTTGGATGGCCCATTAGTGGCCCAATTACCAATTACCCAATTGAAAAGCCCAACTCAAGGCCCATGTGACATTAGGGTTTCACATAAACTGACAATTAGGGTTAAGTGTTTCTCACTTAACCCATTAAGGGCTTAACCCACTAAGGACTTAATCCATTAAGTCCATTATTGCTTAGATTAATTTCTGCCAATGATTATTATTTAATATTTCACTTATTAAATAATTCTTGTGTGTGTCCTGATAATTACTCAAATATTAGTATTTTCTCAATTAGCTCATTAAGGACTTAGTCCATTAAGTCCTTTATTCTACTAGATAAATGACATGAAATAGTTTGTGCTTAATTCACAATCCAATCCCAATGGCCCAAAAGTGGGTCCAAATAAGTCCAAGGCCCAAATACTCATAATTAGGGTTTTCCACCCAAACATGGCCCAATAGGCCCAAAACTAATCTCTAAGCCCATTAGGGTTTGCTAGCGGGGCACCACCCACTACCACCTCGGGTAGTGGTGGTCAATGGCGGCTCACAGCGGCGTCCACCACCTTACGGTGATGGTTATTATTATTTATATTATTCAATTTGCTAATTACAATTACAGGCTTTAATCCAAAATACACACACTCACTAACACATACACACTAACTAATATACACACACCCAACCACACCATGGTGGCCGGCGGTGGCGCTTGGCGGTAGCCACCACCTCATGGTGGTGGTAGTGGCTTCCTTGCTATTTCCGGCTAGACTAAACACCCAAACACCACTAAACTGCAATAAACACACACACATACAATTTCTGTTGCAACCGAACTTAGCCACCCCTTGGTGGCGCCCAACGGTGGCAGCAGCACTAGGAAAACACAACAGCGGCGGTTGCGATGTTAGCCACCACCTCATGGTGGTGGCGGTGGTCTTCTTTGGTCCTCAGCCAAGCAAACGGACTCACACACTCGCAAGCACGACCTGGACGCCGAACTACTCCCAACTCAACCACCTCAGCGGCAGTCACCCACCCGGTGGTGCTCATCGAAAGGCCGCAACATTGCTCTAGACCAACAGCAGCGACGTGAGAGTTTCTAAGGTGGCATCTGAACAGAAGAAGAAGAGTGAATGGCGGCTATCGGAGGGAAGTCGATGAAACAGTGGCGGATGGAACGGTGGAAGGAGGTGACTCCTTGTCTTCGTCCACAGCGACTAACCGCGGCCCAAAACGACGAAGGAAATGGATCGTAAGCGGCTTCCTTGGGAGGCAATGACGTTGGCATGAAGTCGGCGGTCGATTGGCAGCCATGAGTGACCGGAGGGTGGAGTAAACGGGTGGTGGCGGCTGAAAGGGGGGGGTGCTACCCGGCGGCTGCTACAACAAGCTAGGTTTAGGGTTCTCATATGACTTATATACCTGGCTCCACATATATCTTTCCCATATTTACAGTTCTAGTCCCTCCCCTTAGAATCTTTTCAAACCAAGGCCCTTAATTTGCCTTTTCTACCCCAGTTTCAGAATTTCCTTACAATTAAAATCCGGAATTTACCAATTAGTCCATGCCTTCATAAATACCTACAAAACTCATCTGAAACTTACATTTTCAACCCCTGACTTTTAAAATTCTTCACAATTTACTCTGGGACTTTCATTTATTAATTTATTTAAATAAACGGGTGTTACAAATGCGCAAATTTGTAAGACACAAAAGAATCTGAGGCACCAGAATCAAATAAGATGTGAGCAGGTTTAGAGTTGACAAGAAATGTACCCGTCACAACATTCGGGTCCTCGCGTGCCTCCACTGAGGTAAACTGGAATGCACGACCCCTAGCTTTTGGCACCTCCTCCTTTTTAGTTAGAGTACCCTTTGATTGTTGAACAGGGACTTGACTTCTCGCCGGTTATTGAACAGAAGCTTGACTTCCCGTCATCTGACTAGTAAGAGTAGGACAAAAATGGTTCTTGTGGCCAGTAATACCACATTCATAGCAAGTAACATCCTTTCTTGGGCAGGCCGACTTTATATGACCCTTTTCTCCACATCCATAATAGACAATAGATTCCTTGTCTATTTTGCATTGGCCCGGATGAGTCCTTCCACAAATACGACATGAAGGCGATTGCATAGAAAAAGATTATGATCTACCGCGTTCACGAGAGGCATTTTGAGTTTGAACTTGATTACCAGGTTCAGTCCGAACGGATTGAGCTGGTAGAAAAGAAGGAACAGGAATAGTTCTTTCAATACGTGGATGCTTCGGAGCAGTAAAAGTGGCACCACGTATTTCTAAGTCATGCTCACATCTTCGAGCATATTCAACGGCTTTATCAAATGACAGAACTTCTCGATTGGCAACGAAATCGTGGATTTCGTGTCGTAGTCCCTCCATGAATAACTGTATTTTCTCGTCTTCAGTTGGAGTATACATTGTAGCGAACCTTGCTCTTTGATTAAACTAAGTTTCATACTCATTCACAGTCATTCCTCCTTGTTTAAGCTCGAGGAATTCCTTCTCCAATCTCCTCCTCATGTCTAGAGGACAATACTTCTCCAGCAAACGAGTTTTAAAAATTTCCCAGGTTAAATTCTCCTGTTCAAACTCGTTGAGAGCTTCTTAAGTTGCTTCCCAACAAACCAAGGCTTCTCCAATGAGCATTGTAGAAGAATAATTAGCCTTGTCTTCATTATCCACATGAGAAATACGAAACACTTTCTCTCTATTCTGGATCCAAGTAAGAACAATAATGGGATTGAGAACACCGGAAAACTCTATAGCACCGCTACTCTTGAAATCTTTGAACAAGGGACGCTTCACCTCTCCTTTTGAAGATTCTCTAGTACCTTTCCCTTTTCCCTTATCACCATTCTTTCTGTGTTCTTCGAGAGTCTGTCGAATAACACCTGTAAGTTTACCCAAGAGTTGCTCCTCACGAGGACATACTGGAGTATTCACTTCCTCGGATTGAGGACCTCCACCAACCTCAGGGGTATGGCTGCTAACTTGTTCAGCCATTGCTCTGCAATACAGCGTAACATTATATTTTAGAATATTAGGGTTCATTATTACCTAATACTTTTACTTATATATATATATATATATATATATATATATATATATATATATATATATATATATATATATATATATATATATATATCCTATGGTTTGTATCCCTATACTTACAATGATTAAGTTCATATATTGAACTTTAAGTCTAAATACCAATCAGTGGAATTTAGTTCACTCAAACTACTGCTCTGATACCATGGTTGAAAGACCCTAACTTTCGTATTTATGAAAGACCCAAGCTTTCATAGATAACAATATAGTTACCCAAAAACATGCTACTTGCATATTCATAAAAACAATATTTTACACTGATAAAGATGTTACAAACTACTGGACACAAACCAACTATTTTAAAGTGTTATATATTACATTACTTCCCAGGATTCTATAGTTTTATACATATGGGAATGCAAAATACAATAGTTTCAAACTATTCATAAACTTCTATCGATACAATAGTTTCAAACTATTCAAAAATATTCTACCAGTATATAACTATACTGGATGCTTATCTCCTGCAATTTGTTAAACATTAAGAGGGTAAGCGGTGACGCTTAGTGAGTTCAATAATAGATACAATATAACGTTATGCCATATATATATATATATATATATATATATATATATATATATATATATATATATATATATATATATATTTTTTTTTTTTTTTTCAATATGGCAAAAGCAAAGAGGAACAAGGAACAACAAGGGCATATGTGAATCATGTGACAAACATTCCATATCAATCATTGATTTGATTTAAAGATATACAATCAATGAGACATAACAATTTCCATACTTGATATACATCAATAAAGCTTTGGCCCAAATGGAACAAAAGACAGAAAACTTCGAATTAACATTTTGGTATATTTTAGGCTTATAGCCTTGTTTAACCTTCTGCCAATACCATAGAATAGAAATCATTCTCTTACGGAGACATGTTCTACATGGTCAGAGGCTACATACCAGTACCAACGTGAATCTAAGTCCTTTCACTGATCACATGGTCAAAGGTATTTCTTTTCTATTAAAAATAGCGAATAAAATTAACCCGAGAAAAATGACCCGGAATAATACCACTGAAAAGCACATAGCACATATAACACATAACATACAACTGTTTCTATATATTAAACTCACCGTGAAATAACCGGGGGCTAAAATATTAATTTGGGCAGTACTTCGGGTCTAAATATAACTTTCATCGTTGAAAACCCGGCTCTGCGAAGGTAGAGCTTCAAAACCGAAAAGATAAATTTCCGGGCTTCTCGGGCACTTCGGGATGTATTCCGGGCTTTAAAAATGTTACCGGGGCTTCGGGGAAATTTAACATAGTGAAAATATTGAAAAACGGCGCAAAGATGCCAAATTCTTAAAAATACCCAGGCTAGTTCGCAGCCTCCCTTTTATAGGGGCGAATCCGAAGTCAGCCAAAGAAGAAGAGTCAGCAGCGAGCATCTCGGTGGCAGCAGCAGCGAAGTACACACATCTATGCGAGGCGTCTTAGGTGACGTCTCAGACGTTGCCTCGGACGCCAAATGGCGCGTCGGATGGTCACTAGTCCGAGGCTCGGTCATATCGGATGGCGACACGCGGCGCGATGACTCGACGACTTCGGATACGTGGCGATCTCCGGCGATGGTGATGTGGCCAATGCGAGATTCCTCGGAAATTGCACCCAATTCTTCTAAAATCCATAACTTTCTCATACGGACTCCGTTTTTGAAGTTCTTTATATGCACGCGTATCTAAAATTATGATCTACAACTTTCGTTTAGACTTCCTCAGCTAATTTTGACTTTAATTTTAATATTATTATTTTTAACAGATCGGGACAGGAAAATCCGTTAAAAATTCATAGCTTCTTCATCCGACGTCCGTTTTCGTCAAAGATTTTACCGTTGTACTACTAATGACAAGACCTTCAATTCTTGTTTAGGTTGTGTCGGCTAAAAATCACTCGATCTAAAATTCGATTTTTTAGCTGTCTACTGCTAATCTGAAACTTCGAAAAATCATAACTTCCTCATACGAAGTCAGATTTTGGCGTTCTTTTTATCGAACTTCTCGGTTTAATGAATACTACGACTTTCATTTAGATTACTAAGGTTAAAAAGTAGTTTATCAAAAACTCACTTTTTACGTCATTCTGCGCTGTGCCGGTTTTGTCGCGGATCTTCGATTGGTCATAACTTTTTTGTTATAACTCGGATTTCAACGAGGTTTTCGCCTAAATACTTCTAATGAGATTCTCTACCACATAAAAGTTTTTTTTTTTTTACATATTTCAAATTTTATATTTTCGCTAATTTTCACTATTTGGCTTTTAATTGGAATCTCATAAGACTTCCAATATTTTATGAGTAATTCTAAACATAGTTTTACTTCATTTCTAGTAAAAACTATATGTTAGAACTCAACATTCAAATTCACATAATATTTCATAATATTATTTACTTAAAACACGATTTCAAAACGTGTATGTTACAATGTGTAATCCATACTCTTGGATTGATGACAAATGACTATGCCCAATTCATACTCTTGTACTAAAGACAAATAAGTATATCTAATTTGTACTCTTGGAACAAGAATGAATACCTATATCTAATCCATACTCTCAGATCAGGAATGAATGCATATTTCTAATCCATACTCTCATATTAGTTACAAATGATTATGCCTAGTCCATACTCTCGGACCAGAGATGAATGGCTATGCCTAATCCATACTCTCGGACCAGGAACATCAGAATTCTACTCTCTGTTAATGTCTCACATGCACTCTTAAGGATATGTTGCTCATTGTCCAACTTAATTAAACTTAAGTCTCTTTTAAAAGTCGTATACTATCTCTTGGTAATACTATAACGCTCAACTCCTAATATTGCCTCTGTGTAGACAACACTATCCTACTTCGGTATGTACAGAGTACTTAGGTATTAATAAACCCCTATCCTTCTCTCTAATGATACTTTTATTATTGTTATCATGAAATAGTAACTTAACTCACATAGAACCATTCTTGTTTCACATATCATATATTATCATATATGTTCTCAACACATATTCCAGGCAATAAAAAAATATCTCACACATAAACTCTTTAATAGATATTTAATACTTTAATTAATACTTATATTAAAATTATGTTCATGAAAAGGACTATTCACTCACTTGATAAAAATGGCTGACTGATGATATCGGCAGCTCTTCCCTTCGTACTTTGAAAAGACCTAGACGCATAATGTGTGGATGTCTACATGAAGATCTATCAAGCTAGGATTATCCAGTTAGGACAGTTGGGAGGCAGGATCGTTTCAGCATAATATCTTTTCTGATATCTAACAACCAAGCCAAGGTGACCATTCTAGACACCTCTCATGTAAGTACATTAATATGTATAATAACTTGGAATTATTGATAAATCTTATTTATAGGGTAATAATAACAATTTATAACTATAAATATAAGTTAAACTCAAAATAAAAGAGTGTAGCTTAACTTACAGAGGTTCTTGACAAAAATCGGAATCTAAGCGAGCAGAATACTTACTTGGGAACTCCTATTCGAAGGTTACGACTAGCTAAGTATTCCGGGGTGTCGAAGGGCTTTGGAGCATGCCAGAAACTCTAGGAAAAAGGGCCTACATGAGAGAGATTTGAGAGTGAGAGGCTCTAGGGATGGATGTAAGGAACTTATAAGAAAGTGAGCCATATATATATATATATATATATATATATATATATATATATATATATATATATATATATATATATAGAGAGAGAGAGAGAGAGAGAGAGAGACTTTTGAAATGTACACCACACATGGTATAGGGGTACGCCACGCACAAAGGTCATGTAGGCTCCATGAGGCTTCTATCATGTGCCGCATCGTTGTTCACACACCTTGCATCCTTTTAGAATGTGACACGTGTTACAATCCTATGAGCCACATGTCGGCTTTTCCTTGGGCCATATCGCCTTGTCTCACGAGAGAGGCGGCCACCCGACATCACAATGTGTTTCCTACGGAGAGTGTCACGTCATCACACACACCGAGCAGTCAAAGATTGTGTACCCCCCGCATACCTCCAGAGTACTTCCCATGTACGACCCCTGAGTCGACTCGACTTGGTTGACTCGACTAGGTTGACTCAGTTAACTTGTTGATTTTGACCAGTTTTGACCAAGGATATCTTGGGGAAACGTTATTAGTTTAGAATAGCAAAATGTTTTGACATTTAGGATTTGGGTAGAGCTACTTTTCGGAGTAAGGAGCTTTTCAGACTGTGAGGTGAGTTTTCCCCATTGGACTTACGGGTCCAAGGCAGCAAGGTTGGCCCATTGGATTGATATCCTAGTTTTACCGTATGTTGTTATGTT
Organism: Lactuca serriola; assembly: GCF_051521515.1. Taxonomy (NCBI): domain Eukaryota; kingdom Viridiplantae; phylum Streptophyta; class Magnoliopsida; order Asterales; family Asteraceae; genus Lactuca; species Lactuca serriola. The sequence goes on from NC_136408.1 coordinate 204,979,099, forward strand.
ATAGTGATCTGTTAGATCTGTATCCTAGTATATAGGATGTTTCTATAATTAGTGATCTATTAGATCTGTTTGACTACCTGTATATGATAGCTATTTATTGTTATGGTATATGTTGATATGTGATGGTGTACCGGGTTAATGCGGTCCTACTTTGTGCTGAAGGCCAAGATACCTAGGGCAGTCCGGATAGACTGAAGACCTGGAAGGCGGACCAGTCAGGTTGAAGGCCCAGAGAACGGTCCAGATAGGCTGAAGTCCAAGTGAGGCGGTCCTATCATACTGAAGGTTTGGGCGTGACCGTAACATCCTTGGTTTATGTTGATTAGATATTAAGAGACTCTGATCTTTAATAATGTTTTAAAAACAATGTTTATATAAACACTTCTTTTTAGAAAACGGATTGTTTTGAAAAGTTTAAATTTGTTATATTTTTGAGATGTTACACCATATTCTCAAATTTGTGAAGTTGATTTGTTGCCATATGTCAAGTAACTAGCGTTAGGATTTAGCTTTAGATAACGCAGAAAGTCTTTCTGCCCACTCATGTGCATGGAACAAGCACTATCAATATACCATATCGTATCTTGTTCCGAAGCACAGACTGCCTGCAAAATCAATGAGTTTTGGAGCTTTTTGGCTCTGACTTAGACTTCGGGACTTTGGCATGGGATTTGGACTTGGATTGTGACTTTTAAGCAACTGGCATCTCGGATGGATTGTTGCAAGATTCTTTTGGAAAGAAGCGCATGTCATGGTCTTTTCATTTATCCAAAAATCATATTCAACCAAAGGTTGTTTGGATACTGCTTTTCTTGAACCAGCAATTTTTCGAAATGTTGTAGGAATCACTATACTGACAGATGTTATAGATGTGTTTTTACCCTTTTTTACTTTCCACTTAAGATTTTGTTTTGAATGTGTTGAGGGTTTCAGAACAACAGTGTTCTTAGCAATCTGTTCTTTGCTTGCTGCTTTTGAAGGCACATTTGGTTTCAGAAATTGTTTTGGCTTGAAAATTGTGCCATTGGATTTAGCAATAAACACATAAGAAACTTTCTGAGGCGAGTCAGTTTTCATAGAAGGAGTCTCAACAGTGACATATTTTGGATTATTATTGACAAATTTGTTTTGAACAGCCGAACTAGGGCAAATGGATAGCCTCTTAAGAATCTTAAAAGGCTTAAAGGTATTTTGGTTCCTAGTGGTTGGACTACATCTGCGAGACATTTTCTTTTCGTACTTGTCAATTAATCTGGAATCTTACCTAGACCTAATTTCTTTCTTAAGGTCATTCTAGCTTCGGTATTAGTGTGAACAATGTCTTTCTTATTCAACCAAGGTTGTTGAACTTAGGCTTAGATAGGACTAGAGTGGATTACGAAATCACATAAAAGTTAGAGAAACAAAAATCAGATGAATCGTCACATACAATTTCTTCATCTACGTCACTATCAAATGACGCCAAGAAAAGTCGTATTTGTTAGAGTCGTGTCTAGTTGTCTTAGGAATTATTTCATCAAAAAAAATTGTTTGGAGGACCGGAGTTCAGAATCTAAACTCTAGTAAAGTTGGAGTCAGGGAATGAATCTGAAGACTGATTCAGGTCCAAGGATATAAGAGGCGGAAGACGCGTGGAATCAATACATTTAATAATGATAGGTTGGAACTCAGGAATCAGAGATTTGAACTGGTATGAAGTCTTAGGAAGGGGATAGAATGGTGAGATAAAGGTATCCAAATGAGTTTGGTTCTTGACGTCTACCGTAAATGTTAGATTTAGCAATTCCTTTAAGGGACGAGCAACAGGTTTTCGAAAATTGCTTTCGAGGCCTGGTGCATTGGACCACGAGTAATGAAAATTATGTGCAACCCCTTTGTTTGCTTCAAGAGTATCAATAGAGTTATGCAAAGCATCAATTTTGGCATTAAGACATTTGTTATCAGAAATTAAGGTATTCCTTTCACAAAAAGTGATTTCATATTCGTATTTTAAAATGATACATTCATCTTTAGACATTACAAGCTCTCTCTTTCTCTCTCTTTCTCTCTCTCTCTCTCTCTCTCTCTCTCTCTTCCTCCCTCTCTCTCTCTCTCTAGTGATTCTATCTTAAGCTTGTGATATTCAAATCGTAATCTAAGACGAGTCAATTCATTATCCAGATTCTCACTTACTTTTATGGAAGATTCATAGGCTCTATGAATAAATGTCATATCTGATTGGATCTGGGTTAGATATGGTTCACAAACAGATAAATCAACATTATTGTCAGTGATCATGGATATTACTTGCTAGATGATGCTTGTGTCGGGTAGATCATTTGTTGCCATCTAGCAAAAGTTTGGCTCAGCATCATCATTGTCTTCTTTTGAACCTGAAGACCAGTAGCCTTCATCACAGTCGATTGATTGTCTTGCCAAAAGACACATGTTCCTTCTATTTTTCACTTCATCCTCATCCCCAGAAGACTAGTACCCATCAATATTTCTTGACACTATGGTAAGAAATTCTTTCTCACTTGCTGCCAGCTCATGGGCTCTATGAGCATAACATGCATCATCACTTCATCCTCACCCCCAGAAGACTAGTACCCATCAGTTTCTAACAGGTGTCAGCTAAACAATGTTTTGAATAGTGGTTACCCAGACCACATTTATGACAAGCAATCTTGGGTTTGACTGATTTCGGAATTTCTTGGGATTCTGAGGAGTGATTTGGGATGTTGGGCCAGTATGCTTGTGAGTTTTCTGAGGGTTAAAGAAATGGTTGAGGATTACTTTGATGAGATACTTGAAATCGGTTTTGATAAGGTTTATGACTAGGATTCTACGAGTGTTTTTACTTCATGGACAATAGTGCAAATTCTTGTTGAAAACGAAGTTCAGACTCAGCTGGATCGAGATCAAGATTTTCTTCAAATGAATGGTTCGGAACAGGTGGAGTAGGTGGGTTAGGAATTGTTGGTTGAACAGGAGAAATAGGTGGAATAGTTCTAAAAGGATTTGACATATATGGAGTCGGAACTAGTGGGTTGACACAACTAACCAAGGAAAGAGGACCTCCAGACAGTTCTCTTAACGTTTAAGCAATGCTAGATTCATGACCTTGTAGTTTGTTAAATAGTTGATAAAGCTTCAGTTTCTTCAGATATTCGTTACTATAAAGACATAACTTGACGTTCCCCCAACCTTTTCTGAGGCTATTGACGAGTTTAAAATAGTACTCGAGAGGAGTTATGACTATACCATGTGCACTCATATTGTTCACAGGAATTTTGTACCTATTCGAAGTAGATGATACAGATTCACCGGGAGTTGTGGTGAAGGTATCAAAAACATTGACAACCAAAGTCAAACGCTTATCCTTCATGTTCCTGGACCATTTGAAAAAGTCCTAAAGAGTGTCGCAAATCTCTTTGACAGATTTCCACAACTTAATATGCTCAAAAAGAGACGGAAGAGCACCCAAACACCATCTCTGAAAATGAAATCTAGTTTACATGAAGCTTTTCGATGTCTAAAGAAGTAAGAGGTGATGGACATTGTTCTTCTTGGCCCATGAGAGTAGCAGCAACATCTCTCACCATTTGTCTTACTAGAACATGTGGACCTTCGTTCACAGATCTCTATATTTCTTCACCTTTTTCTTTACCATGTAAAAATCTTTCCATCCTAACTTTCCAGTGATCATACTCTTCAACAACTAGTAATGGGGCATGATAAGAGAAACCCACACTATTTTCTATTTGCATTGAATACATTTGTTGAGTTTTATTAGGAGTAGCCATTGAAGTTAAAGTAATAGAGCAGAAGCGGTATATAGAAGAACTTTTATCTTGAATAGTGAAATGATTAAGATACCAAGGTAATCTCAGATCAACTATAATTTATTCTTATGGATTCAAAGGAAAACCACTCAAGCTTTGATACAAATTGAAAGTGCAAAATTTAGTGCGTAGATAAGGTTTGAAAACTTAAACCTTGAATTAACATAAGATCAATGTTTACTTTTAATATTTTGGCTCATCAAGTCTGGTAAACCAATCGTGTCTTGAAGTATTAATATCAACAAAGTGTTCAACAAAATATATAAGTAAAGTAAAGCGAGTATGAGCAAAGTAAAGATAACTTAAGAACAAGAAGAATGTTCATAAAAGAGATTTGACTTGCAGGATATTGAATATTTGATGTGAAGAGAATACTGCTACTTCAAGGTTAAAATGCATGAAAAATCATTACCTTAAATAAGTAAGACGAGATAATAAGTCGAAACACAACACTTACATAGAGAATGTAAATATGGTAAGTTTGAAAAGCTGACACACATGATTTACTCGATTTTATCCTATGAACAGTTCAATCGATAAAAATGACAATGAGCATTTAATGCTTGTACGGACTCTGTTACATCAAAGAGTATGAATGTCTTCGAAAGGTCTTCATCTTGAAAGAAGATTGGGTTCGAAACTCTTCACATCTCGGAAATGCACTTGACTTCGGTTCTGGTTTGGCTCGGATTGCTATAGGTTCACTTTATGTATCAACATGGATCACTCTCAAAATCGCCACGTAAACCAAAAAATCATGCAACTAAACTCGGCTTAAGAGATACCTTTTCATTAATGTCTTAATCCTTCAAGACCTAAACTCTAACTTCCAGAACCAACTAAATCTTTATCTTAATGGATAATGTTCCAAACTTTATCCATTTGAATGTCCTCGATATGTAGATCTATAATTCTAGGTCAAAAGAGACAAAAAATGGACACATGACCTTGCATGGTATCAAATGCAAAATAAAAATCCTCTTATGTTGTCATAAAAGGTCCATAGACTCCAAGATTCAACCTTTAGGCCTAGAGATTTCCAAATTCCAACTCAATCAACTAGAATGTATAAAAATCAAGCTATGAACCTCCATCCATCATAAAGGAATCATAAAGCATGGGATTTTAATACTTATAGAGGTCTATGATATACTAAGGATGATGAATCTAAGCTGAGACTAAGCTTCCTTGTGCTAAGAGAGAATCACTTCACCATCAAGCTACACCTAAAGAAGTCCAAACATACAAAATTTAATATGTTAAGGATGATCGATTTAATTTAAGACAAAGCTTCCTTGTACAAAGAGAGACTCACTTCACCATAAAGCTTCACTAAAAGAGGTTCAAACACACAAAACATAAGTATGGAGGCTATGGTTAGGGCAAGGGATGTTTGGAGAAGATGGAGGCTGACAAATGACCTAATTCTCATCGATATAGACCTTAAATACTGGATAAAACCGTAATTCCATGAGCTTGGGCTACATATACTTCACGACGTGATAACCCTCTTGGCACCTCGTGAAAGCCTTGATCCAGCAAGACCCAAAAATAAACTTAAGCCCAAACTGCTTTTCAGCCCAAAACTAAACCTTTAGTCCAAAACCTTATACTTGTAAGAAAAAATTACCATTCCATTAAGGTCCAAACCTTGTCCTTTAAAACTCGAGATCTCCTCTTCAGTAAATTTAAGTCTAGCATTCTGAAAATAAGAAACATCCCAAACACGAATATTAAAATTATGATCCTGATAAGGATAAGAGGTTACATCATTATCCCATAAACTATATGGCATGAATAACACATAAAATTATGGTCAGTTAGTTTAATTTTTTTTTTTTTTTTGAATTTTGAACATGAAGAGTATATCGAATATTTAATAATACTTATATTGTAATGTTTTATACTTTTTAATATAAATTTATTTGTAACTTTTATTGAAAATCGATTAAAAATTTTCATTATAACAAGATAATTCTTGGAAAAATTTTTAGTTGATTTGACATTTTAAATTAGATTATATTTAACAATGTACTTTATATATATATATATATATATATATATATATATATATATATATATATATATATATATATATATATATATTGAATCTGTTGTCGGCTTATTTGCTTAAAGTGTGACTCAGTGTTAGCCACTAAAAATTATAGTCTTTTAATATTTGTTTACTTGAATGTTTTATTTAAGTTTGGTATTTAGTAGTTTATTTAAATTAACAAATTAAGTATATCATATTAGCATTTCAAAAAGTTATGTAAATAAACTAATAATATTTTACATTGAGTAACCTATGTATCTTTATAAATTAAGTATATTAGGTTGAAAGTTGAATATATTGGCATTAAAAGTAAAATAATTTGATACTCATGTAGTAGAAATTGGATAACTTTCAAGATAAAGTAGTTTTTATTTTGAGAAAATCATATAAATCATATATATATATATATATATATATATATATATATATATATATATATATATATATATATATATTAAGAAGTTGTGATTCTAATAAGGAAAATCTATAAAAAAAATCCCAAACATTTAGGAAAAGTTTCAAAAAAATCTTAATGTTTTTTTAACAGAAAAGTCTCATTGCTTTGACAAAATCATATAATTTGTCATTTTTTGTTCAAATAAAAAAAAGAATTTTTCGTTAATTTGGGTAAAATGTTAAATAATCGGGACTTTTCTGTTCAAAAATTTTTTTAGGACTTTATTTAAACTTTTCCCAAGAGTTTGGGACTTTTCTATAGATTTCCCTTCTAAAAAATGTCAATTTTATCACATGGTTCGCAATAGTTAAAACATTTATATCACCTTAGTGTAAAATTTATTATTTCATAGTTACTAAGACTCATACACACACATATACATACACACATATGTATATATATACATACACATACACACACACACACACACACACATATATATATATATATATATATATATATATATATATATATATATATCAGTGTTGAAAAAATCCTGACTTGGTCCCGATTAATTTTCAATTAGTCCCTAGGCACTACTCGACCGATTAGAAAGTGCATAACTGTCACAATTAGTAAATTTAGGGTTGAGATGGTAATTCACGTACAAAACAATTTCCTCTATGTAACCTTGTCACATCAAAATAGTGAAATATAAACTACAATGTTATTTGAATTCATATGTGCATACATTGAGAATCAAGTTGAAATAGCCTCTTGCAAGCCCAAAACATGATCTAATAGCTAAGCCCAATCTATTTTGGGCCTTTACTCGAACCTTTTGGCCTAATTATTTTAGGCCGAAAACCCATTTCCTTTGGGCCTTATTGGACCGAAAACTCTCCTATTGGGCCCAATTAAGTCCAAAAACTCCTACACACTCCAAACCGAAAATCCATTAATAACATAGGGTGTTTTCGGCCACCATAAAACCTAAAACCCCCTTGGGAAGCCTCTATGGCCGAAAACCTCCTAGGATTTTAGTTGGGAGTCAAAACAAACAAAAAAAACAGAGAAAGAAATGGTAAAAGTTGGTGACACCTCATAGCTTTGCACTCCATTACCCATCAAACAACTAAGCATAGCACACAAGATTATTCACCATGCATCCAAGCCACCATCATTCCATTCCTTTTTTATTCTCAGCGAACCCACACTCACCCACACCAAGAATCGTTTCATACACTTTACTCTCAAGAAACTCACTCCCATCTTCTCCTCCAAAGATTTCGTGTGCCATCCTCAAGGGTTTTTCTCTCAAGAAACTCATAACAACTTGGTAAGTCTCTTGTAAACCACTACTGTTTTTGCATATTTAAGTTAAGAACTCCATGTCTACACACATTTTGTGTGTAGCTTCTTAGAACAACATCCATTTTCGAGTGACCATCAAGATATACAAGCTAGGCTAAACAACTTCTTTCTTCTTCTTTCTATCACATGAAATCAAGGTGAGCTTCACACACTACTATTTTCGTGTTTGTCATACTTGGGGAGGGGGGAGAGAGGGGGAATACAAGTCAAGATTCATTTAACCATTGGATAATTGCATGCACCTACATGGTTATGTAACAATTTGAGATTATAATGTTGAATATATCATGTTGATACACCATAAACTCGAGATTTACAAGCCTCATGACTGGTAGATTAAGTTTATCTTTTGGACAATTGCATTCATCATGGTTATGTGTAAGGAACAAATACTTGTGTAAAAAGGTTATTTTCTTATGTAGCTTCATAAAAATCGAGATGAACATGTTCATTAACATATTTGTTATACAAAAATTTGTGGACATGGATTGCTCACTCAAAATTTTTGAAATCATAGTATATATATATATATATATATATATATATATATATATATATATATATATATATGTGTGTGTGTGTGTGTGTGTGTGTTTACTTTTGGATACATACATACTCCCCTTAATAAAAACCTTGCACTAGTATTTGGATAAAATATTGAGTTATAATTTATGGTGTTACAAAAGTTGTGACATATTTTAGTTAAAATTAAACAACATATTTGGTGTTATAAACTTGCAAAAACCGGTAAAAATGATGTTAAACATAAACACTAAGTTTGATATTTTACTAAAAATAATATTATTAGTGAAATACTCTTAAACTTGTCGTCATCATTTTTTGGATGGTTTATAACCCAAGATAATACACTATTCTTGAAACATATATTACAACTAGACATATTCACTAAAGTCTATTTTTAGAAAAATGTTGTAAATAGTTTAACCAAAATCATATACAACACAATTTTATAATAGAAAAACTTGTGTGTCATAAACTGACTGTCATAAAAACTCATATTGCACGAGTAATAAGTTGTGTCATGAAATCTATAAAATGTGTGTCAAAAAAATATATGTCACGAATTTACAGTCGTAAAGTTATTTCATTATACAATAAAGAGATTCGAAATTTACGTAAATCCATTAGTGCTCCAGTGAGACACTATCTTCACCATACCTACCTAGTGTACACTCTAAGTCCTGTAGTTATAACCAGAGTCTCCTAGAGGGAGAGCGAGATAATTGTATATAGATCTATACTGTGATTGACACCCCTACACCTGAGCTGTTCACTACAGCTAGACGGGGCTAATCTAGGGTGACAAATATCTTACCGCATCCGATGCCTAAAGAACGTCATGACAGGCATAACAGTCACATCAAGCATGGTTATAATGACTCACATAGGGATTAACAATACTATCTTAATTTACGAATAACTTACACTTCTTTGGTTTTATATATTATAAAACGACACACCATTTCAGTACTCTATTGACACTAATCCAGTCTTGGGGTTTAAGACTATAGTTTCATACAATCAGATAATATGGGATTTTTTGGGAACTTACATTCACATGATTCCAAGGAATGTGCATACAAATATTCATGGTTTTTGGAAACAAACAAACAATTCATTTTTATGTAAAATATTGGATTTTCCGGAAGCATACAACATTTTTACCAAACAAAAGAGATACAAACTATTTTCATACAAAAATGCTTATGAACTCACCAACATTCTATGTTGATGCTTTTCAAAAGGACTTGTATTCTCAGGAAAGCAGTAAGTAGATACTCGAGCCATGGATTTTGGATACCTTGCCGCATTATGAAATTCACAATTTTGTCACTTTTCGGTAGCATTTGAACAGTTATAAATTGTGAACTTATGAAGATTGTAATCTTAATGTATGTTGTGTGGTTGCTATGTCCATCTATATTCAATTGTGAAGATAAAATACAATGACGTCATCCGCCCCCGGACATTTCCGTCGTCCTAGTTCGGGGGTGTGACAGATTGGTATCAGAGCATTGTTTATCGTGAACTAGTATATCTAACCATAGAGGATATACAACTATAAATACAATGGGACAAAAACACTTTGAATAAAAGTATGCTTTAAAAATATAAGTATTTTATAAAAAAAAAAATTATACCTGCATGTGAGTACATTAACAGTAGAGTCCTAATATAGAAACAAATAAAAAGTCTTTAGAGGAGTTGGACATCGCGACTAAACTTAGACATTTATGTAGTCATATCTTGGGTAAATATAGTCTGATCAACTATATTTATTCGAGTTATGACCAACATGTTTTTAGGAGTGGTCGAGGTGGACAACAAAATCTAAAACACACCGACTTTAAATCAAAAGGGTCTAAAAACAATAATAAAATAAATAAAATACTATAGGGGTATTTTGGTATTCTCACTACAAGAAAAACGCGATTTTGCTACGAAAGGAATCCATTGCGAAAAGCTGAAATTACGAGCAAAAGACGAATAGCGACAGAATTTGCAACGACCTATTTTCGTCCCTAAAAACGCCATATCAAGGAGTTTGCAACGGAAACGATAATTTTGTCGTAATTATGACAACTGAATGAAATTCTTGGTAGATGGTATTTTGTCGTGTATTCCGTAGTAGGTTTCCATCACAAATTATGTGGTAGTTCTTCCGTCACAAATTTCGTTGTAGTTAATCCCTAGCAAAATCTGTGGTGATGAATCCCTAGAAAAATCCGTGGTGATGAATCCCTAGATAAATCTGTGGTGATGAGTCTCTAGCAAAATCCATGGTGATGAATCCCTAGCTAAATCTATGGTGATAAATCACTAGCTAAAGTCGTTTGATGATCTCCTAGCAAATTATGTGGTCATGAATCCCTAGCAATTTTAGTGGTGTATATATTATATACCAGATTTAATATGGACCGATTGATAATTTATAAATTATATCCAAATAATTTTGTAGTAATATATGAAACACAAAAAAAAAAAGAACAAAAAATTCATAACCATTATATCATAAAATAACAAAATAATTATTTATTACATGGAAAAAAGAAAGTTGCTACTCTAAAATACATAATCTTCAATAAACATATAACAACCTACTACTCGTGTTGTTTTCTAACGACATTAATAAGATCCAATGCCATTTGAAGTTGTTTTTCAAGATTCCCGACCCTTGCTTTCTTTTCCTCTTGTTGGGTGTTCATAATTTCTTTAAGCTCTTTGTTTTGCTGTTTTTGTTTAGCAATAAGCTCCCTCATTTCTTCTATTTCATCATTTTTTTCTGGAATGTAAGATACATCCGTTTTACCATTCCTATTGGGAACCGCCTTTGCAAAAGAGCCTAATCCATAAAGTATTCTTTTATTATCATGACCACCACCAACAACATAAAATAGCTTGTCCTCAAATACAACACCTTCAGCTTCCAACTCATCCCGTTTTTCTGTATAGGCCGCCTACAAAATAAAAATATTATAACTTAAAAGATATCAAATTTAGTAATGATATTATGGAGTACCTACAATATAAAATTTAATTTAAACTGAAATGAATATTACATGAATTTGTCTATCTTTTTCATTTGTTAAAGTGACTCCATCATGATTCTTAGTGTGTGTATACAGGAACAATTCACTATGGGGTGGCTTATGTCCTAATTTCCTCTTCTGCATAAATACCATATAAAAAGTCAAATATACAGATAAACATATGCAAACATGATACAATGTACCATTTAAAAAATTACCAAATCAAAAGTTATCTTCAAATGACATGTGAATTCAGCGTTATGTGTGGGTTTTGTTACTCCATCAGCCATACCGTTATGCCTATTCTTCTTGTTTTGCTCAGATTTTAGCTTGTATTCTTCTGTATTCCATTTTAATTGCTAGGAGTTCCAGACTTCCTGTGGAATATGAGTTGGTTTAAAGTCATGTTTGTTTCTGTTTGAGCTCCTCATTTTGAAGAGATATTCACCATAACTTTGTGAAGCTTTCCTTGCCCAAGCTTGCCTCACCAGCGAGTCTATTGTCTCATCCCAACAACATTTTTTCTACACATTATCAATATAAACATAAGTTGAAGTGTAAATGTTTACCAAACAACAATTTATGACTTATAGTTACCTGAAACTCCTCCCAATATAATTCGCGCATTTCTTTGCTTAGTTGTGTGCAAGCTGTAATGCCTGTGTTTCTGGGCTTGTCATTAATGTTGATATAATAGTCTAGGTTAACCTTTGTAACCCGTTTTGAAATAATAGAAGTGTAGTATTTGAGTATTATGTGTTATGTGCTTAATTGTGTGTCTTAATTTAATTAAGAATAAAAATAAGCGTCAAAATGAAATGTTAGATAAAGTCGATATATATGGATAATGTTGTAGTAGTTGAAACTAGGTATCCGAATATATAAAGAATGCCGAAATCCGAGTTATAACGAAGAAGTTATGACCTGTCGAAGTTTCGCGACATTTAGTCTTAGTGATCTAAACGAAATTCATAGAGTTCGTTAAACCAAGAGCGTGCGTGAAAAGAACGCCCAAATTTGACATCGTATGAGGAAGTTATGATTTTTTGAAGTTTCGACTTAGCGGTATGCAGCCCGAAAAGTTATGATTTTTTGAAGTTAAACCGAGAGCGTGCCTGTCCCGACCTACTAAAAATAATATATAAGTAATATAGTTATAATATATTAAAAATCAAGTCAAAATTGGCTGGAGTCTAAACGAGAGTTGTAGAGCATAATCTCACCTTCGCATTCATATAAAGAACGTCGAAAACGGAGTTTGTATGCGAAAGTTGTGAATTTCTAAAGTTCGGGGCGCGAAACCCCAAAACTATCAGATACCAGGATGTGGCAAGCAGTGCCACGACGTGGCCAGTCTTCTAACACCTCCGGGAGTCCATTAGATGCAACATACGATGACGCATGCAGTGACGACCAAGCCCACGACGTGGAAAAGGGTGCCACGACGTGGCAAGGGTCAGTTTTGCCCTATATATAGATTTGAAGGGCCAGCCGAGTTTGGTTACTCATTCTCTCATCTCTCACATGTATTGCATCGATTTACGTGCAAAGAAGTACCCCTGAAGCCCCGATGTCATCCCGAGTCCTGAAGCAAGTCCCGAAGCCCCGAAGATCCCGAGAAGTGCAATTCCCAAGCCAAAGCTCTGCCCGCGAGGAGCCCGGTTTTTGTGAAGATCTTCCAGATCTACTGAAGAATACTACTTCTGCAATTCGTAGTGCTGTCCGATCATCTTCTGATTAAGTGAGTGTGTCGTTACTTTCTTCTAACGCATAACTATGAAGTATGCAGCCCGAGAGCGTGTGCTTAGGCCGTAAACACCCCCAAACCTCACCAAATGAGAGTTTAAACCCCCTAATTGGCATTATACCTTCACTAGAAAATGCTAGGGTTGAATGAAGGACTTAAAATCAAAGTTTAAGGGGGGTATATGAGAATTCACGGCCAAGCCAAGACCTTACGGCCGTAAACTCTCAAGGAGTGGTCATTTGGACCATAAACTCCAAAGGAGTGCACTCTTGGAACCCCCAAACACCCATATAGCCTTGAATAATTACTGGGATTGAAATAAGGGCCTTAAACTTCCATGAAATCAAGAGGGTAGGAGTTCACGGCCGTGAACTCCCATAGGGGTGGTTCATGGGCCGTAAACTCCCATATGGTCCCTTTAAACCCCTTAAATCCACACATACAAGTTAGATTTGGACCTAGCAAATTTCCACAATCGAAATGAGGCTTTTAAACACCCTAGAACACTCTCACCATGAGTTTACGGCCGTAAACTCATGGGGAGTAGTCCCAGGGCCATAAACACCCTATGGTCAGTTTACTCTTGGAAAGTAAACTCCATTCCTAAGCCATTCAAGCCCTTAAATGTTACCCGGGACACCCCAAACACTTAACCAAAGTGTTTTCTGCTCGTTAGAGTGCGTATACTTGTTTAATTAGTATTAAATGTACTAATTGTATGTGAACATATGTTATCATATTTCAAATAGGTCACTAAGTGTTTCCAAGTCTTTACTTGACACCGAGCACCCAACCGGCACCTTCGTCGGATCCACGTACACCAGGTGAGTTCATACCCCTGAATGAACCTTTTAATTGTTTTTACATGTTTTATAGGGGGGGAATACAAGTTAAACATGCCAGTTATCATATCAATCATATGTGATTGATAACCCACATGCACAAGGATTTACAGCACTGTAAACTGTTTTACCGAGTAGGATACTATAAATGGTTTTCTAAAATGTTTTCGCTTGTTCAAACTCTTACTTATACTGTTTTATCAAAGTTCATTTTTAAACTGGTTTATGAAAGGTTTCCAAAGAAATTTTAAAGGTTTACAAACTTATTTTACCGAAGAATACCAAGTTGTGATTTTCTTAAGTATAAAGGTTTTTCCAAGGTTTTTATCAAAGTTTCTCTTTCATGTCGTATACTTTTACTTTTACTTGTTAGATACCGCTGCTTCGGTTTTACCTAGTTTAAACTCCTACTCGATAGCGCTTCCACTTCATGATACACTTACACTTCACGATTCGATTATCCCACACTATACGCTTATACTTCACGACTCGGTTATTCTACTGTACGCTTATACTTCACAAGTCGGTTATTCCACTATACGCTTATACTTCACAAGTCGGTTATTCCACTGTATGCTTATACTTCACAAGTTGGTTATTCCACTGTACGCTTGTACTTCACAAGTCGGTTATTCCACACTGTACGCTTATACTTCACGATATGATTCCACTTGATACACACTCAAGTGTAGTTAGATGTATGTCTGTGCTTGTATAGATGCATATAAATAATGATTGAAGGGCTTAGGAAGGCTTGTCCGCCCTATTTCCTTTTCTTCGTTGAGATGTGGTCTGGTGGGATCGGATGTCCATTCGAAGGTCGTTTGGTTCATCAGTTATATATTATGTACACAAGCATAGACATATAGGATTTCTTTAGTCACTTCAGTTATGAGTCTCTACCTCTAGTTCAACAATGTATTGGAAACACACTACCCACTATTTGGGATGCATCTTCGGGACACGGCCTTCTCCGTCGTCTAGTTGGTAACCAGAGTCTCCTGTAGGGAGAGCGGACATTGTGTGTATAGATCTATACGGGATTGACACCCCCGCACCCTGACTGCTAGCTACAGTCCACGGCCTACCAAGCCAAGGGGTAACAAATGTCATATTCTCTAGACGCTTGTAGGGTGTCAGGTACTTTAGTGTCGTTTAGTATGGTTACGAGTATCCCAGGTTACCTTATAATTCATGTCCTTAAGGTAATGGTTTTTCACCAGCAATTTACACTGTATGCTGGAACCCACTCTCAGAGTCACACTGTTTTGGACCTTGCTAGACGTATCTTTCATTTGATACTGTTTGGGGTCTATATTCACTGTATTCACTATATTTACTGTTTTAGACCTTGCTAGACGTATCATTCGGTTGACACTGTCTGGGGTCTGTGTTCACTGTTTTAGACCCTACTAGCTATACCTTTCATTTGGTATTGTCTGGGGTCTGTGTCTCTTTCTGTTAGACTGAGCCAGGCGTGTCGTTCATTCGATAATCTCCTGGAGTCTATGACTCCTTTGCGTTAGTCAACAGTCCTCACTGCTGAGGCATATGTTATTTTCCCTGATATTCTCCGACTTTCTTAAAAAGCAGATCCCGTATTTTGAAAATGAAAGTGTTTAAGGGAAACTACTTTTTACCACATAACTCTGACCAGTCTTGGTAGAGGACTGCATTTTAAATAGAAAATATAGGATTTTCTGGAAAGGACACTATTTCACTGTATACTTGAAAACTACTACTTTTATTAAAGTTATTTGAATAAAATGTCACTAAATGCTTATGAACACCAGCATTTGTAAAAATGCTGATACTCGCTTTTCAAATAACTTGTATTCTCAGGTCGGCATTAGACAGGTACAATCCAGGAGCATTTGATGAAGATAGTTTAGTACCAAGCTGCGCGTATTATTACTTGTATTACTTTGATGTATTGAACGTAAACCATGTAAAACTATTACTATTAATGCAATGTTTTGTTGTACTTTGATTACTATAATGCATGTGTTGTGATACTTTACATGACGTCATCCACCCCAAAACATTTCCGTCGTTCCGGTTTTGGGGTGTGACAGATTGGTATCAGAGCATTGTTTATAGTGAGCTAAGTATATCAATTCATAAAAGATATACAGCCTATAAATACAAAGGGATAAAATACTCTGACCAAGAATTATACTTTAAAATATAACCATATTTTACAAAAGTATAAGAACATCCAAAACCTAAACACTCGAACAAAAGTATCACAAGAAGAACAATAATAAAAGTCTTCGAATGTTGAGCACTACAGTCAAACCTGGGCAGTTATGTAATCGTAAACTGGAATAAATGTAACCTGATCAACTACATTTATTCGAGATGCGATGAACGTGTGCTTGGGAGTGATAGTGGTGTTGCAACAGGTCTGAAACTTACCAACTAGTAATGTTAGAGCCAAACATAAAGTTAAAATACTATAGGAGTATTTTGGAACACTAAAAGATTCACACTAATCCCCGAATCATAATCAGAAGGTAAGAAACAGACAAGAATTAAAATACCATAGGGGTATTTTAGGATCCATAACTAACCTTGTGTGAAGAACTAAAAAGATCCTTATTGATATACCTACAATTACAGAGAGTATACTCCCAAGGTTATATATAATAAGGATCCCATAGGCTAAGAATGTGTGGTTTCGCCCTGTTTCCTTTTCCTCGTTGGGATGTGGTTCTAGAGTAGTATCACATATTCGAAGGCCTATCGGATCTAAGCTATATATGATTTGTATACCCTGTGCAATCGTAGCAGGACTTGATATGGATCATCCAGTGAAATGTTAATAATCTCTTAGGATTCTTTAGACATTTCCATTCTCGCACGAACCGTGTAGAAAACCCTATCCACTTCAGTGCTTGACAGAAGAGTTGATTCCGGCCCCGAAGAAGTTCATTGAGAAGATTTCCAGTTCGGAAATAAATGAACTGGGTCGAGACTATTGAATTCACCAAGTGCCTATATCTTTTAGGGACAGTGGTGAGAGATTCACCTAAACTTCCAAGATTCCAGTCATCCATCATGAAGTGATGACACCCAGAGTCGGAATCAGAAGGAAGGCGGAATAGAAATTCAATATGTCCATACGAGGAGAGAACCCTAGGTAACTACCCGAAGGAAGCCAACGTCGATTCCAGTCAAAGATACGAGGCAGACAGAGGGAGCCAGTACATGGAACCCAAGAAGAGTCTTACCCTCGTGTTCGCCACGCTAATATACCCATAAAATAATACAATTTAGTGAGTTAGTGGTTACACTATTCATGCTATGTGTTAGGTAAATTGTCGTTTCCCGTTGCCAGTTACACGATTGGAGCGGATCCCCGCACCTCTGTTGAGAGTATTTAGCCATAACCCTTCATGAGCCTCTCTTTCCGCGGTTTCGTTCCGAACTATTCTCAAATCTCACCAGGCCGGAGAGTAAAACCTTTCCCAGTATAAAGGTAACATAGTAGGAATGACTCGCACCTTATGGCCTTTTTCCGATACTCATACCCCTACCTTGCGCACCAGGACTACATCATAGGGATGTAGGTCGACACTCAGACAACCAACATCCGAGGCACGGGAAAGTTTATGCCTAATACAGTTAGGACATATATGTCTAGGGCTATCCATCGTCTCTCATCATCTTGTATTCCTTTCCATGTAGGAAAAACCATGCCACCGAAGAAGCGCAACCAGCCCGTAAGCAAGAAACCTACTCTCTTATTCGATGAAGCTACGTTCCAAGCTGCAGTCTCGGCAGCCGTAGCAGCTGTCATTGGCTCACCTGAATGCTAACAACGCCAATGTTAGCAAGGGCCTTATCGGGATTTCCGATCCTAGTAGTGGACAGCAGCAACCAACCCTGCATACCCAGCCACCCAAGAACCTCACTCAAATCTACTGAAGAGAAAGATCAAGATCTAGGAGGGAAGTAGCTCGGCTTAAGGACCTTCCGAAGGGAAACGAACTGAGATGGTCAAATTCCCTAGCAACCCTTCCATCCCTACACCTAAGAGACCATACTTAGGAAATCTTCCCCATTGTAGCAAGTGCAGCTACCATCATCATGGTGTCTGCCGGGAGCTCTATTGTGCTAGGTGCCACATGTTGGGGCATACTGCTCGCGTCTGCAGAACCCCGGTTGAGTTCATTACATCAACCACCAATGTGGCGACCCATACAGTTTGCCACCTATGTGGTGAAGTGGGACACTTCAAGAAGGACTGCCCAACCGAAGGGAAAGACAAAGACACAGGAGGAGTCTAACTCTAATGCTTAGGGAGAAGCATCAAGGAACCTGGTAGATTTTGGTATGTCTCTAGATCCCAGATAACTAACGCAAAACATTAAAAGGCTAATTCAATGTAAATACTTCCCCATTAAGGCGAAAGTCGCAACACTGTTATAAATTTTAAAGTTCCTCAGGTAAAACTATAATGGCTAAACATATACATTCCGGCCATGTATAGTTAAGATGGATAGACCTAGAGTGAGTGAATGCCGCCTCATTTCCTGTTCCTCATTTGGTTGTGGATTTAGGGCAGAGTCGCTCAGTCAACAGTCCTCCCCACCTTAATTATACATGACTAGTATATGTTAGGCGATTATAGAAATGCCTTGTGAAAATCCATTCATGAAAAAAAAAGGTACTCTATTCAGAACACTTAGGACTCTCTATAGTTCCGCGTCGATTCGATCGGTCCAAGTATCCGTGGCAGTGATACGCAGGACGAAACCCAAGACGCCTAGACCTTGTGTTCCTATTCAGTGCATGACTCTATCGATCTTCATTTTATATCATGTCGAAGTGTGCCAACTTCGACGACTCTATCGATCATGGTTTAACTTCGTTCAACCATGTGTTCATCCCTAGTGTTGTGTAAAAAGAACTTTCTCCATAGCCATGTCGACAAATAAAGGTTCTTCCGAACCTAAACATAATGCAAATAACTAAACCTAATACGATCCGTGAGTCGTCACTTTTATTTCAAACCTTCCGAAGTACCCATTACCGCGCGCTGTTAACCAACCTTCCTTAGACAGATAAGAACCGAAGCAAAAGGCACTGCATGCTTTCCGAAAGACGATAACCACCCGAAGCATACCTAGTAGATTCCTTAGAAAGACCCTTCATCCTATCCCACGAAACGGGAGATAGAGTCAAGAGAACCCCTACAGAATGAGCTACTATAATGACCACAAATCTGAAGTTGTCGTCATTCCGCTTGAGCCAGCGTAGTAGCTAACGCCCTCAGTTGGTAAAGAAATCTGAGTCGTAAGAGTCAAGACCATTGACTGTGACCATCCGTTCAAGCTCAATTCCCCGATTTGAGCATCGCAGCGGATGTCCCAGAAATCCGAAAGCTGCGATGAGTTAAACTCTGAGAAGAATGGATGAGGAGATTAAAGTTCCGAGTAATGAAATCCTATACTCACTAGATTTGACCTAGACCGAGAAAACTCAGAACCTTCGGAAGAGTAGTTGCTAAAGATGTTCGCACTACTCAGGCACTTCGTCCACACTGTTACAGATATGTAGTGCATAGAATCCTCCACCCTCTCGCATGGAGGAAATCGACGTCGCCCCGTAGACGATAGACTTCATTCTCCGAAGTGAACACTAGAATGTCGAGAACCACAGGATAACCTCCGCAGCCAAGAATACTTGATCAAAGTGCGAAATTAGTTGTGTTAAGCCTCATGACCCCGATCCCGAAGAGATTATAGACTTAACGCCAGCCTTGGTGTTAGTCGAGGGGTTATGCAGGAGCATGCGCTTTCCGCACTAGCATAAACCAAAGTCTTAGAGGTTTATTGGACTATTAGGTGTTCCACGAATACTATCTCACGCATAAATAGTAGAACCACCTCCCGAGATAGTCCAACACTCGTCTGGTGAAACCCTATCTCCCCGACCTTGAGGGTTTCCATATCTCAAGAATTGTTAATGCAGGTTCATTTTGCACGAGCTTGAGATAGACACTCTACAGCAGACAGATAACCGTAGATACGCAACCCATCCGATGATCTAGAAAACCTCTAAAAGCCAATTGATAGGAAACGCGAAACCAAGGACAACCCGAGCTTCCTAAGAACCAACCTGAAGAACTACACTACCAGTATGAGAGAGAACGTTAGGAACTTCGGAATGGCGATCACGCCAGTGATGACCTTGCCATAGAAGTACACTATCTTCTAGGTACTGAAAAGCTCTACATGGCTATTGAGAACGAATCAAATCAGATGGTTCTACTTTCTGACTTGCTCCTACGGAACCAAGATCGAAACGACTTTGATATCTCTTTTTTAGTTTCTCTCGAGAAAGTCTTTGTGAATCCATACAACTTTATATTGATTGTAGTGAAATCTTGCATAAGAGGATAGTAAGTTACAAATTCTATTTTGTTTTTTCCTTCCTTTCTTCTTTTTCGTTTCGGATTGAAAGAGGAAGAGTTGAGGATTTTTTTGGAAGACAAGGCATATTTCATTCCGAATTAAGACATAATAAACTTCCAAATTATGGAATGAATCCATGGAAAAACTGGTTAAGAGGTCATTATCAATACGATTTATCTCAGATTACATCGTCTAGATTAATCCCCCAAAAATGGCGAAACCTTCCGAGAGCTTAGGACCATCCTTCGAATCCCACTTGATAGAAACCATTGAGAACCCTAACCTCGTAGATACACCAGTCGGAACCTACTAACTACACAAGACGGAATCCGCATCCCGTAGGTGAAGGTTTGTTGGAATGACAAACACAGACCAAAGATTCACAGGGGAATGCGAGGACAAACAGAATAGGAAGTACCCTCCTGCCTCTACTCGGTCATTCATACCTAATTCCTTGCCTAGACCTGAATTTCGGGACGAAATTCCCTCTGACAGGGGGATGATGTGACAACCCAAAGTTTATTCCGTTACATCACCCCGTTACCATTAACGGAATATTCCATTTTATAAAAGTTCCGTTAACTAGAGGTCGCAAAATAAATAAATGTTTTATTTATTTATATTATGTCGTTATAGTCGTAATAAAGTAAATAAAAACACTTAAGTTGCATTTCCATTTAATTGGAAAAAAAGTTAGATTTTATTATTACGACCACTAAATCGGGTGCGACCAAAAGCCCCGTTTAACGACAGTATCGGGTAGAATTCCACTGAGCTCCAACTCCAAACCATATATAAGGGGGAATGGACTTCATTCCACCCCTTTACTCTCTCTCTCTCTAAACTCTCTCTCTCTCTCTCATACAAACCCAATTTCGCCTCAAATCCGCAACCAAACGCCTCCAAATCGTAAGTCCCCTTACCTTAGTTTGTTCTAAACATCATGGATTGTGGTTTAACCACAAAAATCGACCATATGAGCTATTAAAGAGGATTTTACGGCCTAAGATCCTCCTTAGGCCGTAAACCCCTTAAATGAGGCCAAAATGACCCAAATTTGTCCCTTTGAGCCTAGGAACCAATTAAGGATTTAGCCTTGGAGTGTTTGGAGCATAAAACAATCAGTCTTAGGGCATAAAAGAGAGTTTATGTCCCAAGCACATGCTTAGGCCGTAAACACCTCTAATCCTTGCAAAAATGCCCCAAAACACTCCCAAACCACCCTTAGGCTTAACACATAAAATAGGGACTTAATATTTCGGGTTTGGAACAATTAAACACTAAGAAATGAGGGGTAAAAACGATTTTACGGCCCAAGCAAGTGCTTAGGCCATAAACACCCCCAAACCTCACCAAATGAGAGTTTAAACCCCCTAATTGGCATTATACCTTCACTAGAAAATGCTAGAGTTTAAACCTCACCAAGAGCTTACGGCTATAAACTCCCAAGGAGTGGTCATTTGGACCATAAACTCCAAAGGAGTGAACTCTTGGAACCCCCAAACACCCCTATAGCCTTGAATAATTACTAGAATTGAAATAAGGGCCTTAAACTTCCATGAAATCAAGAGGGTAGGAGTTTACGGACGTGAACTCCCATAGGGGTGGTTCATGGGCCGTAAACTCCCATAAGGTCCCTTTAAACCCCTTAAATCCACACATACAAGTTAGATTTGGACCTAGCAAATTTCCACAATCGATATGAGGCTTTTAAACACCCTAGAACACCCTCACCATGAGTTTACGGCCGTAAACTCATGGGGAGTAGTCCCAGGGCCGTAAACACCCTATGGTGAGTTTACTCTTGGAGAGTAAACTCCATTCCTAAGCCATTCAAGCCCTTAAATGTTACCCGAGACACCCCAAACACTTAACCAAAGTGTTTTCCGCTCCTTAGAGTGCGTATACTTGTTTAATTAGTATTAAATGTACTAATTGTATGTGAACATATGTTATCATATGCCAAATAGGTCACTAAGTGTGTCCAAATCTTTACTTGACACCGAGCACCCAACCGACACCTTCGTCGGATCCACGTACACCAGGTGAGTTCATACCCCTGAATGAACCTTTTAATTGTTTATACATGTTTTATAGGGGGGAATACAAGTTAAACATGCCAGTTATCATATCAATCATATGTGATTGATAACCCACATGCACAAGGATTTACAGCACTGTAAACTGTTTTACCGAGTAGGATACTATAAATGGTTTTCTAAAATGTTTTCGCTTGTTCAAACTCTTACTTATACTGTTTTATCAAAGTTCATTTTTAAACTGGTTTATGAAAGGTTTCCAAAGAAATTCTAAAGGTTTACAAACTTATTTTACCGAAGAATACCAAGTTGTGATTTTCTTAAGTATAAAGGTTTTTCCAAGGTTTTTATCAAAGTTTCTCTTTCATGTCGTATATTTTTACTTTTACTTGTTAGATACCGCTGCTTCGGTTTTACCTAGTTTAAACTCCTACTCGATAGCGCTTCCACTTCATGATACACTTACACTTCACGATTCGATTATCCCACACTATACGCTTATACTTCACGACTCGGTTATTCTACTGTACGCTTATACTTCACAAGTCGGTTATTCCACTATACGCTTATACTTCACAAGTCGGTTATTCCACTGTATGCTTATACTTCACAAGTTGGTTATTCCACTGTACGCTTGTACTTCACAAGTCGGTTATTCCACACTGTACGCTTATACTTCACGATATGATTCCACTTGATACACACTCAAGTGTAGTTAGATGTATGTCTGTGCTTGTATGGATGCATATAAATAATGATTGAAGGGCTTAGGAAGGCTTGTCTGCCCTATTTCCTTTTCTTCGTTGAGATGTGGTCTGGTGGGATCGGATGTCCATCCGAAGGTCGTTTGGTTCATCAGTTATATATTATGTACACAAGCATAGACATACAGGATTTCTTTAGTCAGTTCAGTTATGAGTCTCTACCTCTAGTTCAACAATGTATTGGAAACACACTACCCACTATTTGGGATGCATCTTCGGGACACGGCCTTCTCCGTCGTCTAGTTGGTAACAAGAGTCTCCTGTAGGGAGAGCGTACATTGTGTGTATAGATCTATACGGGATTGACACCCCCGCACCCTGACTGCTAGCTACAGTCCACGGCCTACCAAGCCAAGGGGTAACAAATGTCATATTCTCTAGACGCTTGTAGGGTGTCAGGTACTTTAGTGTCGGTTAGTATGGTTACGAGTATCCCAGGTTACCTTATAATTCATGGCCTTAAGGTAATGGTTTTTCACCAGCAATTTACACTATATGCTGGAACCCACTCTCGGAGTCACACTGTTTTGGACCTTGCTAGACGTATCTTTCATTTGATACTGTCTGGGGTCAATATTCACTGTATTTACTGTTTTAGACCTTGCTAGACGTATCATTCGGTTGACACTGTCTGGGGTCTGTGTTCACTGTTTTAGACCCTACTAGCTATACCTTTCATTTGGTACTGTCTGGGGTCTGTGTCTCTTTCTGTTAGACTGAGCTAGGCGTGTCGTTCATTCGATACTCTCCTGGAGTCTATGACTCATTTTCCTTAGTCAGCAGTCCTCACTGCTGAGGCATATGTTATTTTCCCTGATATTCTCCGACTTTCTTAAAAAGCAGATCCCGTATTTTGAAAATGAAAGTGTTTAAGGGAAACTACTTTTTACCACATAACTCTGACTAGTCTTGGTAGAAGACTGCATTTTAAATAGAAAATATAGGATTTTCTGGAAAGGACACTATTTCACTATATACTTGAAAACTGCTACTTTTATTAAAGTTATTTGAATAAAATGTCACTAAATGCTTATGAACTCACCAGCATGTGTAAAAATGCTAATACTCGCTTTTCAAATAACTTGTATTCTCAGGTCAGCATTAGACAGGTACAATCCAGGAGCATTTGATGAAGATAGTTTAGTACCAAGTTGCACATATTATTACTTGTATTACTTTGATGTATTGAACATAAACCATGTAAAACTATTACTATTAATGCAATGTTTTGTTGTACTTTGATTACTATAATGCATGTGTTGTGATAGTTGACATGACGTCATCCACCCCAAAACATTTCCGCCGTTCCGGTTTTGGAGAGTGACACGGTGAGTGAGTACAAGCAAGCATTGAATCAAAGTTTATCCATTCCTTTTATCCAAAGTAGGATGAAAGAAATATCTTTGGGCCCGTCGATGATTTTGTGATGACACTAAGTGCTTGGCCAAGCCGGGACTAATTTAATGTGTTCAATTATAGTCTGTTGTCAGTCGTCATAGATCGGAAATCGAGAAACAACACATAGACAGAGAGAATGATTTAAATCCATGTCTCAGTCTATACAATATCTAAAATGGAGGAATATATGATCCCTTATCTAAAGGGGGCGTATCTGATAAGATCAGAGTTGACAACGGCTTTTGAAAGCTACGATTGCAGATCAGGATCTGAAGTCATACGCAGAATAGTTATTAGACTTATCCAAGTGGGAGACTGTTGGATTAGTGTCTAAGTCCATAACTATTTTGGTATGTACTTGACCCAATGGTGCATGGTCCTTTTGGGTTGCCTTCACCAAAGCAACTTGATAGGATGAATTATGGAGAGAGACGATTAATTATGATTTATTAATATATTATGAAAATAATATAATAAGGAGAAATCATATTGCTTAATTAATATTAGTCAAGAATTAATTGATAATTAATTTTGTGGCTAAAAGAGATTAATTAAACTTAAGGGCCTGGAACTATAATTATAAGATAATTGCATTTGGGCTATGGATTACCTTGGGATAATAGGTTGGACGAATTTAATGGGGAAACCCATTAGAAATTGTCCAAGGGTTATTCTAAAAGGGTCCATGGGCTGCTTAGGGCTTAAGCAATCATATTAGGGTTTCCTAGTTGAAAACCCTAATAGCCTACATGTATATATAGTACCCTTAAGCCCCAAAAACGTGGCTAAGAGTTTCGCTAGGGTTTCTGGACGTTTTGGGCATCCTCCTCTCTCCTTATTCTTCATCCTCTTGCTCTTGGTGTTTGTGAGCCATTAGAGGAGTGACACTTGTGACTCTAAGCTTTCTAAAGCCATTACAAGGAGGATTTGAGATTGTTATTGCTACATAACAATCAAGGTAATATCTAAACCCCATTCTTATGTTAATATGATTAATAGTGTGCTAGATCTAGGGTTTAAAGTCTTGGATGAATTGCATATACAATAGAGAAACCTAGATCCAAGCATTAGGGTTTGCATGAGCACATAGAATGTTCTTATGGCTAAAACCCATCAAGAAAGACCCAACATTCCGCCAAAGCCGAAGGCGAGAGCATTCCAGGTGACACTGGAAGTTGCTAAAGATAAAGCTAATGTCGCTTCAGGTACCTTTCTCGTAAACAAATTGTCTGCCCAAATTTTATTTGATTTTGGAGCCAACTACTCCTTTATTTCGCATGAATTTGGTAGAAAACTAGCTTTGCCTGTTAATAGACTAGATAATGTCTTATTAGTCGAAGTTGCTAGTGGCAAGTTTGTACCTGTTAGCCATCATATGAAAAACATCTTAATTGACTTGAATGGGAATAAATTCCACGAGGAATTATTGCCTATTGAGCTAAACGGTTTCGACATCGTACTTGTAATGGATTGGCTTAGCACCAATGACACCGAAATATTGTGCAAGAAGAAGATAGTCAAAGTAAACCCACCTGGGAAAGAGTCGTTTATGGTGTATGGAGATAAACACAGAGTAAATTCTGGAATCATTTCTTTGATGAAAGCCAGAAAGTGTTTGGCCAAAGGATGTACATCGTATCTTGCATTCGTGATTGATGCTAAGAAGTAGAAAAAGGCGATGCAGAGCATTCCTGTCATATGTGATTATCCAGAAGTATTTCCCGAAGATCTTCCCGGATTACCGCCTGATAGACAAGTGGAGTTTAGAATAGACTTGTTACCAGGGATGACGCCGATAGCAAAAGCACCTTACCGATTAGCACCGACAGAGATGAAGGAGCTGATGATGCAACTTCAGGAGTTATTGGACAAAGGTTTCATTAGACCTAGTTCATCACCCTAGGGAGCTCCAGTGTTATTCGTGAAGAAGAAAGATGGAAGTATGAGAATGTGCATCAATTACAGAGAGCTGAACAAGGCAACAATAAAGAATAGATATCCATTGTCGAGGATTGATGACATTTCCGATCAACTACAAGGTTCGAGTTATTTCTCGAAGATCGATCTTAGGTCAAGATATCATCAGCTGAAAGTAAGAGAGCAGGATATAGAGAAGACTGCATTCAGAACATGATATGGGCACTACGAGTTTTTGGTTATGTCGTTTGGACTAACTAATGCTCCATCAGCATTCATGGATTTAATGAACTGGGCTTGTAATCCGTTCATAGATAAATCTGTGATAGTGTTCATAGATGACATTCTGATTTACTCGAAAAGCCAAGAGGAGCATGGCAGACACTTGCAAGAAGTGTTGGAAGTGTTGAAGAAGGAGAAACTATATGCAAAGTTCTCCAAATGTGATTTTTGGATTCGAGAAGTCCAATTCTTGGGTCACGTGGTCAACCAAGAAGGGAAAATGGTTGATCCAGCGAAGATTGAAGCTGTGATGAAGTGGGAACAACCAAAAAGTCCCACGGAGATCCGAAGCTTTTTGGGATTAGCCGGATATTACCGAAGGTTTATCCAAGGCTTTTCTTCGATCGCTAGTCCATTAACATCTTTGACCCACAAAGGAGATACTTATGCTTGGAATGATAAGCATAAAGAAGCATTCGAGAAGCTAAAGAAGAAACTATAAGAGGCACCGATACTTTCTCTGGTTGATGGAATTGAAGACTTTTGTTGTTTATAGTGATGCATCTGGGGTTGGATTGGGTTGTGTATTGACCCAAAGAGATAAGGTGATCGCATATGCGTCTCGACAATTGAAAGAGCATGAAAAGAACTACCCGACTCATGATTTGGAGTTGGCAGCGGTAGTTTTCGCTCTAAAGATATGGAGGCTTTACCTCTATGGCACGAAGTATAAACTTTTCACTGATCATAAGAGTCTCCAATATCTCTTTAATCAGAAAGAGTTAAATATGAGGCAACAACGCTGGCTAGAGTTACTCAAGGACTACGACTGTGAGATACTTTACCACCCCAGTAAAGCTAATGTTGTTGCTGATGCTCTCAGTCGGAAAGTCAATGTTGAGAGAAAAGGGCTAAGAGCGTTGAGAATAGAAGTTGTCTCGACAATTGTGGAGAGTATAAAGAAAGCTCAAGAAGAAGCTTCTGAAAAAGAATGACCGGAAGGAGGAACGTTTGGGCAAAACTTTGGTGTTTGGTACAAACGGTCATGGACTGAAGGTATTCCAGGATCGTATTTGGGTACCTAAGTCAGGAGGAATAAGAGATCTTATGATGGAAGAAGCTCAAAAAACCATGTACTCAATTCATCCTGGCAGCACTAAAATGTATATGGACCTAAAACCCTACTACTGGTGGCCGACAATGAAGCTTGATGTTGCAAAGTATGTGGCCGAGTGTGTGACTTGTGCAAGAGTCAAGACACAACATCAGAAACCATATGGGAGTTTAGAACCTTTTCCTGTGCCTATGGGTAAGTGGGAAGACGTTGCTATGGATTTTGTCACTAAACTGCCCAGAAAAAAAAGTGGTCACGACATGATTTGGGTGGTCGTTGATTGATTCACTAAGAGTGCGCATTTCATAGCAGCCAATTAGAAATGATCTATGGAAAAGCTTGTGAATTCTTACGTGAAGGAAATTGTGAGGCTTCACGGTGTTCCGTTAATGATTGTATCGGATCGTGATAGCCGTTTCACCTCGAGGTTTTGGAAAAGTCTACAAGAGGAAATGGGTACCAAGTTGTGTTAAAGTACAGCTTACCATCTGCAGACTGATGGTCAGAGTGAAAGAACGATACAAACACTTGAAGATATGCTGGGAGCATGTACCCTGGAATTCCTAGGTAATTGGGATGAACATCTACCGTTGGTAGAATTTTCCTACAATAATAGTTTTCACTCGAGCATAAAGATGGCACCTTATCAAGCTTTGTACGGACAGAAGTGTCGTACACCGTCTTGTTGGCTTGAGGTTGGGGAAAAGCAGTTTATGGGACCCGAGATGGTTCATTAAATATGCTGACAAAAAACGAAGACCGATGACTTTTCAAGTTAGAGATTCGGTTTTGCTTAAAGTCCCGCCGTCGAAGGGACTTATAAGATTTGATAAAAGGGGAAAATTAACTCCAAGGTTTATTGGACCGTTTAAAGTTCTTCAGAGGGTTGGGAACCAATCTTACAAGCTCGAACTACCAGAAGAACTGAATGGAATTCATAACACTTTCCATGTGTGTTATTTGAGGAAGTTCACGGGAGAAGTTCCCGACATGATTCCACTTTCGGAGTTGAGAATCGATGAGAACGTTGATTGAAGAACCAGAGGCAATCGTTGACCGAAAGACTAAGAAGTTGAGACTCAAGATGGTCAAGTTAGTGCATGTCCGATGGAAACACACGAATGGGCCAAATCTCACCTGGGAAACGGAGAGTGACACGATGAGTCGCTACCCGCATTTGTTTGTTGATGTGTGATTCCGGGGATGGAATCATTCTAAGGTGGAGAGAATTGTAATTCCTATGTTTCTGGGCTTGTCATTAATGTTGATATAATAGTCTAGGTTAACCTTTGTAACCTATTTTGAAATAATAGAAGTGTATTATTTGAGTATTATGTGTTATGTGCTTAATTGTGTGTCTTAATTTAATTAAGAATAAAAATAAGCGTCAAAATGAAATGTTAGATAAATCCGATATCTATGGATAATGTTGTAGTAGTTGAAACGAGGTTTCCGAATATATACAGAATGCCGAAATCCAAGTTATAACGAAGAAGTTATGACCTGTCGAAGTTTCGCGACAGAACCGACAACGCCGAATGACGTAAAAAGTGAAATTTACGTTAGAGTGATATTTAGCCTTAGCGATCTAAACGAAAGTCATAGATTTCGTTAAACCAAGAGCGTTCATGAAAAGAACGCCCAAATCTGACTTCGTATGAGAAGTTATGATTTTTCGAAGTTTCGACTTAGCGTTATGCAGCCTGAATACCTTAAATAGAGATCGAGTAATATTTAGCCAAAAATTTCTAAATGAGAATTAAAGATCTCGTCGATAGTAGTCCAATGATAAAAAGACAGACGAAAACGGAGTTCAGATGAAGGAGTCATGAATTTCGAACAGAGTTTTCCTGTCCCGGCCTACAAAAAATAATATATAAGTAATATACTTATAATATATTAAAAATCAAGTCAAAATTAGCCAATGGAGTCTAAATGAGAGTTGTAGAGCATAATCTCACCTTCGCGTCGATATAAAGAACATCGAAAACAGAGTTCGTATGCGAAAGTTATGAATTTCTGAAGTTCGGGGCGCGAAACCCCGAAACTATCAGATACCACGATGTGGCAAGCAGTGCCACGACGTGGCCAATCTTCTAACACCTCCGGGAGTCCCCCGGACGCAACATACGATGACGCATGCAGTGACGACCAAGCCCACGATGTGGAAAAGGGTGCCACGACGTGGCAAGGGCCAGTTTTGCCCTATAAATAGATTTGAAGGGCCAGCCGAGTTTGGTTGCTCATTCTCTCATCTCTCACCTGTATTGCATCGATTTACATGAAAAGAAGTACCCCCGAAGCCCTGGTATCATCCCGAGTCCCGAAGCAAGTCCCGAAGATCCCGAGAAGTGCAAATCCCGAGCCGAAGCTCTGCCCGCGAGGAGCCCGGTTTTTGTGAAGATCTTCTAGATCTACTGAAGAATACTACTTCTGCAAGTCATAGTGTTGTCCGATCATCTTCTGATCAAGTGAGTGTGTGGTTACTTTCTTCTAACGCATAACTATGAAGTATTTTATACGATATATGTGTTAAGTGTATATTTTTTTGATATACGTGTGAATGTATATTCACTTTCTTCTATCTCACAGATCTGATTTATTCTCTATGAAATGTGTGTTATGTGTGTGTGCCTCGTCTGTTATTTGGAATATGTATTGATTGAACATGCTATATAGGTTTTAAACTATGTATAAAATTATAGATTTTTATCTACTAATATGTTGGGTAGAACATGGGTAGATAGTTGATGTGTGATAAACAGATGAGAGGCCTCGATGTTGTTATTGTTGATCTAGTTATTCAGTGGAGTATCGATAACGACCACAGACTCTTTCTAGACAGTCTTGTGGAACGCTAGTAGGTTCATAACTTGTAGGTGTTGTGAACGATGTGATCATCGGTGTACTCTATCCCCCTCGTGGTTGCCTTTAGGATATCTATTGTTGAGGAAACCCCTTAGCAATAATGTCCATCCCAATGAAAATCCTAGATTAGGTCCCTTGAGATAGATGCTATTTTAGGGACGTAAAGTGAGGATAACGGGAATGGGTAATCGGGTTATTGTTGGTTGGTGAAATTAAATATAATTTATTTATTGTGGGTTGAAAACCCTATATGCTCACCAGGCTCCCAAGCCTGACCCACTCAGTCTTATTTGCATTACAGGAAGTGGCGCGAGGGCATAAGATGGATGAATCATCAAGTTGTTTTGTTTACAAGTCTGTATATGTATATATTTGTTGAATGACTTGTAATGTTATCGTTTATGCTTTATGGTCTGTATCGGAACATGACATCCCGAGTTTTGATTATATAATGAAAATGCATCTCTTGATGAAATTCTTTGATAAATATTATTTTATCATATGTTGTTTTGGGAACAGATTCCGCAACTCTTTTAAATCAAAAGGATTTACTCTGAAATTATTTCAAAAAGCATAAATGAAATCGGTCTTTTCTGGCCGAGATTTTAGGGATGTCACACAAGCGTACCCTTCTGGATCTACTCTTTGTTTAATGGACTGACTAATAACGTGTGCACAAGGGCATGGTGGCATTAACCTGAAAATAATCATGTGATGTGTTAAGTTATGAATTGATATGTAGGTTTAAACTAAAATTTAATATATAAAAAAGTTGTAATTAAGATTTGAATTGGTAACTCACGTATTTTTCCAAACATGAACATTAAAACGTCCATCTGGTCCACAATCTTCATAGGAATTATTTTCACCTTCTATACTTTCCACTACAGATCCATTCATGGGTGGTTGTGTTTGTGATGGGGTAGATTCAAGGATAGGTGTTGTTGATGGGTATATTATGGGTTAGGTATTGGGATAGATGTATATGTTGAGGATGTGGTAGTTCTTTTACTTAAGGAGGATGTGGTAGTTACTGTTGTTGTGGAGGATGGTAGTGTAGATGCAGGTTTTGAGGTTGTGGTAGTAGATATAGGTGTTGATGATGTGGTAGTGGGTGTTGGTGTTGAGGATGGTTTAGATAATGTAGGTCCTAAAGTTCTCGTTATTGATGTTCTTGTTGACGATTTTATTGTTTCAGTTTCTAAAGTTTTAAATGTTTTTTCTAAGAAGGGTGCGGATGATTTAAGTGATGCCGAGGAAATGGTAGTCATGGGTGATTTTAATGATATAGGTTTAGGGGTTTTGTTGGTAGATGTTATAGGTGCTTTGGATGTGGTTATTGGTATTGGCTAGTCGATTTCTTCATCTTGTAACTTTCTATTTAGGAATTTTGCAGCAGAAATCCTGTTGCGTTTCATAACTTGTGGTGCAATGAATTTAGTTGGCTTCACACCGGATGCTTCTTTTGGTTTCGAGGTCGACATCTTTTTGACATAAACAATAAAAATAAATTATATATGAAGGCAATACTTTGCATGCAAACTACTGAATACAATCAAAACCAATTTACATGAAGGTGATCAGAGAACAAAACACGATCAATCATCACGACAATAGTAAATTAAATAAATATAAATTTTAGAAGAGTGACAACCTATGTCGCCAAAGTCAGTGCAAAAATGTATAATGAACAAATATTTCGATCAATAAGCCGCCAGAGATGATGATTACAGAAGATGTAATCGCTATTTCTAATCGGTAAACTTAATTAGCCTAATATGCAGCATAAACATGTGTAGGTTGGAGGGAAACGAATTGTAAAATACTTTGAACCTCTGCTAATAAAACATTCGAACTGTGCTAATTACCGCCAAATATTTAGTAATTCAAATTTATTTAAATTAGTTACAAATTGATAAATATGGTATATACACATATATAGCGTCAAGAAAGAACATGGAGTAACGATGTTTTCATAGTATAATATTAACATAAAATTATATACAAAAACTAAATATTAATAAACTATACACCTGTATGCTTTTCTGTTTAAACCGAAATTTATATACAAAAGACGTACGGGTCATGTCAATATATATGATAGTGGTGTTTGGTGTCCATGGATGACATATGGGTCATTGATCGACATGGTAGTGGCTTATTGTGTCCATGGACGATATATGGTTGATTGGTCCACATGGTAATGGCTTATGGTGTCCATGGTTGACATATGGGCCATTGGTCCACATGGTAATGGCTTATGGTGTCCATGGATGAAATACGGGTCATTAGTCCACTTGGTAGTTGATTATGGTGTCCATGGATGACAAATGGGCCATTGGTCAATATGGTAATTGCTTATGGTGTCCATGGATGAAATACAGGTCATTGGTAAAAATGGTAGTCAATTATGGTGTCCATGGAGGACATTTGGGTCATTGGTCAACATGGTAGTCAATTATGGTGTCCCTGGAGGACATATGGGTCATTGGTCAACATGGTAGTTGCTTATGGTGTCATGGTATCACCCATGGATGAAATATGGGTCATTGGTTAGCATGGTAGTTGCTTATAGTGTGATGGTATCACCCATGGATGAAATATGAGTCATTGGTCAACATGGTAGTCGATTATGGTGTCCATGGAGGACATATGGGTCATTGGTCAACATGGTAGTTGCTTATGGTGTGATGGTATCACCCATGGATGAAATACGGGTCATTGGTCAACATGATAGTTGATTATGGTGTCCATGGACGACATATGGGTCATTAGTCAACATGGTAATTGCTTATGGTGTGATGGTATCATCCTTGGATGAAATACGAGTCATCGGTCAACATGGTAGTTGGTATGGTGTCCATGGATGACATATTGGCCATTGGTCAATATGGTAGTTGCTTATTGTGTCCATGGATGAAATACGGGTCATTGGTCAACATGGTAGTCGATTATGGTGTCCATGGAGGACATATGGGTCATTGTTTAACATGGTAGTTGCTTATGGTGTCATGGTATCACCCATGGATGAAATACGAGTCACTAGTCAACATGGTAGTTGCTTATGGTTTGGTGGTATCACCCATGGATGAAATACGGGTCATTGGTCAACATGGTAGTTGCTTTTAGTGTACCGTGGATGAAATACGGATCATTGGTCAACATGGTAGTTGCTTATGGTGTGATGGTATCACCTATGGATGAAATACGGGTCATTGGTCGACATGGTAGTTGATTATGGTGTCCATGGATGACATATGGGACATTGGTCAATATGGTAGTTTCTTATGGTTTCCATGGATGAAATACGAATCATTGGTCAATGAAAGACCTTCACTTTCGTAATACTAAAACAATTTGTTACTCCAAAACATGCTACATGCATATTCACAAATAATATTTTACATTGAGAATATATTTACAAACGACTGGATACAAACCGACTAAGTTTAAGTTTATTAGAAATCTACCTAGGATATTGTATATTTTATACATACTAAAACTTAAATACAAAAGTCATATTATAGACTATTTTAATTCTTCCAACGATATAAAGCTATACTGGGTGCTTATTGACTGCAATATATTAAAACATTGAGAGGATAAGCGGTGATGCTTAGTGAGTTCAATAATAGATACAATTTAACGTTATGCCATATATATACTTCAATATGGCAGAAGCAAAGAGGAATAAGGAACAACAAAGGCATATGTGAATCATGTGACAAACTTTTCATATTAATCAATTCCTTGATTCAAAGATATACAATCAATGAGACATAACAATTTCCAAACTTGATATACATCAATAAAGCTTCGGCCCAAATGGCACAGAAGACATACAATTTCTGATTAACATTTTGGTAAATTTCAGGCTTATAGCCCTGTCTAACCATTTGTCAATACCATAGAATAGAAGTCATTCTCTTACGGAGACATGCTCTACATGGTCAGAGGCTACATACCAGTACCACCGTGAATCTAAGACCTTTCACTGATCACATGATCAAAGGTATAACTTTGCTATCATAAATAGAGGAAATAATGACAACTGAAAAGCACATAGCACATATAGCACATAACATACAATTGTTCATATATATTGAAACTCACTTTGAAATAATCGGGGGGTTAAAATAGTAATTTGTGCAGCACTTCGTTCCTATAAATAGCTTTCTTCTATAAAAATTAGGAGCTTTCTTGAAAACCGGGCTCTGCGAAGGTAGAGCTTCAAACCGAAAAGATAAATTTCCCGGGCTTCTCGGGCACTTCGGGGCGTGTTTCGGGTGTTAAAAATAATATCAGGGCTTCGGGGGTAGTGGAAATAGCCAAAATATGGAATAAGGGTGAAAATGGCAAAAATCCAAAAGTAGTCGAAAGATCTCACAGCCACCCTTTTATAGGGCCAAGGTTCGGACCGGAGAGGGCAGTGGCAGCAGGTGCGAAGGCCACGCAGCAGCAGCAGCCCGAGGCTCGCATGCGAGACACGAAGGCGAGGCGCGTCGGAAGGCTACTGGTCGCGATGTCGGTCGAATCCGGAAGCGGCACGCGACTAGGCATGCGTCGACTGCATGCGAGGATGACTCACGGTGTCGGACACGAGGCTGATCGCGAGAGCGGTGACGTGGCCGACCTATTCATGCGAAAATTCTCGAAAATTGTGCCAAAATCTTCTAAAATCCATAACTTTCGAATACAAGCTCCGTTTTTTACGTTCTTTATATGCATGTGTAGGTGGAAATATATTCTACAAGTTTCGTTTAGACTTCATCAGCTAATTTTGAATTTAATTTTAATATTATTATTTTTAACAGACCGGGATAGGAAAAATCCGTTAAAAATTCATAACTTCTTCATCCAACGTCCGTTTTCGTCAGACTTTTTACCATTTTACAACTATTGACAAGACCTTCAATTCTCGTTTAGGTTGTGTCGGCTAAATATCGCCCGATCTTTATTTCAAGTTTTTAGTTGTCTACTACTATTCCGAAACTAAGAAAAATCATAACTTCCTAATATGAAGTCATATTTAAAAGTTCTTTATATGAAAGTTTATTATTTTAACGAGTTCTACAACTTTCATTTAGATCACTAAGGCTAAAAAGTAGTTTATCGAAAACTCACTTTTTACGCGACATAGTGTTTGCTGGTTTTATCGCGGATCTTGGATTGGTCATAACTTCTTCGTTATAACTCGGATTTCGACGAGGTTTTCGCCTAAACTTTTACAAGATTATCCACAACTTTCAATAATAAAATTTTACTTATTTCAAATTTTATATTTTCGCTAAATTTCACTATTTGGCTTTTAATTGGAATCTCATAAGACTTCTAATACCTTCTGAATAATTCTAAGCATAGTTTTACTTCATTTCTAGTTAAAACCATCTCTTAGAACTCAACATTGAAATTCACATAATATTTCGTAATATTATTCACTTTTATAATTTACAATACACGATAACTGAATGTGGATGTTACAGTCAACATGGTAGTCGATTACGGCTTTCATGGAGGACATATGGGTCATTGGTCAACATGGTAGTTGCTTATGGTGTGATGATATCACCTATGGATGAAATACGGGTCATTGGCACATGGTAGTTGCTAATAGTGTGATGGTATCACCCATGGATGAAATACGGTTCATTGGTCAACATGGTAGTTGATTATGGTGTCCATAGATGACATATGGATGACATATGGGCCATTGGTCAATATGGTAGTTGCTTATGTTGTCCATGGATGAAATTTTTGGATAAGGTGTGTAAGTCCATAACTATTTCTGGGGTGTACTTGACCCGACCCGGCATGGTCCATTTGGGTTGCATGGCACCATGCAATTGGATAGACTAAATGAGAGAAATAATACTTAGATATTATTAATATATTATAAGTTTTAATATATTAATAATATTATTTGATTAGTTTGATCAAAGAATTAATTTGGAATTAATTAAGTGATCAAAGGATAACTAATTAAATATATGGGTTGATTATGTAAATCATTCATATCTTGTATAGTGGGCTAAAAGGCTCCATGGATTATCAAGTTGGGCTTTACCCATAGGATGCTCCATGGGAGTTACAAACCCATGGGTCATGAAAATGAAGAGTCATGACACAACACTATATAAAGGTCCCATTCTCCACAAATTGGCAACACACACAAGACATATAAGAAACTTGAGGGCTAGGCCAATTTCAAGAAGTGTGAATTCTCTCTAAAGTCTTTCCAAGAGCATTTGGTGTTGTATGAAGCATTTGAGGCATCACACTTGGGGTGCTAGGCTCACAAGGTTTCAAGGAACACAAGCAACTACAAGGTAAGTTATTCTATCTTTTATTCAAGAAAAGATTGTTCCCCATGTATGCTAGATAGGAATATAACCTTGGAATTCAACTTTGCATGATAATTAGACAAACATAGATCCAAGGTTATTAGGGTTGCATGTACACTTAGGAAATGTTAGAATGCTCAAAACCCATCATAAATATGGGTCATTGGTCAACATCGTAGTCGATTATGGTGTCGATGGAGGACACATGAGTCATTGGTCATCATGGTAGTGGCTTATGGTGTGATGGTATCACCCATGGATGAAATACGGGTCATTGGTCAACATGGTAGTTGCTTATGGTGTGATGGTATCACCCATGGATGAAATAGGAGTCACTGGTCAACATGGTAGTTGCTTATAGTGGGCTAAAAGGCTCCATGGATTATCAAGTTGGGCTTTACCCATAGGATGCTCCATGGATGCTCCATGGGAGTTATAAACCCATGGGTCATGAAAATGAAGAGTCATGACACAACACTATATAAAGGTCCCATTCTCCACAAATTGGCAACACACACAAGACATATAAGAAACTTGAGGGCTAGGCCAATTTCAAGAAGTGTGAATTCTCTCTAAAGTCTTTCCAAGAGCATTTGGTGTTGTGTGAAGCATTTGAGGCATCACACTTGGGGTGCTAGGATCACAAGGTTTCAAGGAACACAAGCAACTACAAGGTAAGTTATTCTATCTTTTATTCAAGAAAAGATTGTTCCCCATGTATGCTAGATAGGAATATAACCTTGGAATTCAACTTTGCATGATAATTAGACAAACATAGATCCAAGGTTATTAGGGTTGCATGTACACTTAGGAAGTGTTAGAATGCTCAAAACCCATCAGTGGTATCAGAGCCTAGGCTTGTTTGCTTTTTATTTGTGCTTAAAAGTTAAAAGAAAAAGTCGAAATCTTGCTGTCTGACTGATGGACTCGCCGAGTCCATGGGGGGACTCGCCGAGTCCACTTGTATCTTCAACCTACTCGCCGAGTAGGTTCATGCACTCGGCGAGTAGGGTCGACAGAGTGCAGAATTTCGACTTTAGTTGCTGGAAATGGATTGGATACATTACCCTAAACTGTTTTGGTACTTGAAAACTTGTTTTAGTTGGTGTAATGTATTTGCTAATTCATTTACAACAACTAGTTATCAAAATTACAAGTTTAAGGTGATTTTGATTCTTGAAAGTGTTCATATTCATATTCTTGTTCTTATGATGTATAGATGATCATAGGAATTATTTGTAACCTATGTGGTAGTTTAATTCTTGATCATAATGTGTTTTAATGGAGTCCATAACTTGTCCTCAAGTTATGGAAAACCAAAAGTCTCTTGGATTAAAAACCATTAAAAGAACACAAGAGTTAGAAAAAATGAAAAGTCCTCATTTTATTACTCTATTAAACTCATAAGTTACAAGAAATGAAAAGTTTTGAAAGTTTACAAAACTTGCCCTCAAGTTTTGGAACAAGTAAAGTTAAGTTAAACTTTAGTTCCAACCCTTAGAATTTTAAAAGTTAAAATTCAACCCTTATACTTATAGTATGATGATTTAATAATTATATATATGTATAAGAACAAAGTCATCTTACCGCTAGTACGCCTCATTCACGAAGCCAGTCTATAAGGTGGGTATAAGGTTGTTGCCTATAAAATGGTGACTTAATGGGTGTCTATTCTCACCCACCGCTTGCTTGACCGGTGGAGGGTCGTTAGCCGAACGGGTAAGACAAGGACTTATAAATTCTCATTCAAAGTATGATGAATATTATAAAGTAACTAAATGTTTTTATTAAATTCCCAATCTTAGTTACTTTAGGAAAATGTGAATAAGGTGCTAATCCATGAAATTACACTTTACACTTTGATTAAGTCGTTGGTGGAGCGTGTGTGGTTAACCGGCACACTAACTTGGACTTAACAAGGTAGGTAAAGGGTGACTATGGGTTTATTATAGTATCGATGGAGCGTGTGTGGTTTACCGGCACATTGATTGAGTGATAAACTTTAAGGGTACCAAGTGATTTGCATGGTTACTTCACACCTCGTTTTGTGATCCTCGGCATCCCAGTCACAAAACTTGGAGGGCACATTCGAGATTGAAACATGCCTTTGAAAAGTTCATTGAATCTCAAAGAATCTAGGAATTTCTAAGAACCAAATCAAAAACATAATATTTAAATATTTCGGTTTTCGTGATGGAAATTGGTGAATCGTCATTCACCTACCTTTCAAATATGGTATAGCTTAGATTACGGCATACCTCTTCTAAGTTATATTATATTGTGATTGGATCCTAGCCTTAATATTACATTTGGGTGTTTTATTAAGGACTCTCTTATATCTAAACTAATCTTGTCCTTTTCTTTCAGATGTCTTCAAACAATGCTGCTTCTGGCTCTAATCCTAATAGCTCCTTTACTCTTATGAGCTTGTGTGGGAAAGTCACCTTTGATGGATCCAACTTCAATGAGTGGATCAGAAACATCAGGATGATTACCCGCTACGAGGACAAAGAATATGTCCTTGACAAGGAGCTTAAGGAAATTGATGAGACCACTGCAACTCCCCAGGAGATCGCTGACTTTCATACTCATGAAAGAGATGCTACTAAGGTGGCCTGCATTATGTTGGCCACAATGACAGCTGAACTCCAAAAGTCTTATGAAGATTTCTACCCTTATGAAATGCACCAAGATTTGATGGAAAGATACCATCAGAGTGCACGACAAGAGAGGTATGAGATCATCTCCTCCATGATAACAGCCATGATGAAGGACGGGGAATCCGTCACGAGCTACATGCAGAAAATGCAAAGGTATGTGGATTGGTTGCTGAAGCTTAATGTGAACTTCCCTGAGGAGCTTGCAATAGATATCATTTTGCACTCCTTACCATCGTGCTATGATCAATTCCGCATGACATATCACATGAATAAGGAAGAGGTCACACTCAGCAAACTTCAGGGACTTCTCAAGACCGCAGAAACAGGTCTTAAGGGGAAGTCGGTTGCTATCACTCCTACTCCAAACTCAACTCCGGTTTTGGCAATCGGGAAAAGTCAAGGGAGGAAGAGAAAGAGATCTTCAAAGGGTACCAAGGCTCGGACCCTTGATGGCTCTTCTTCAAGTGGAACCAAGAAAGGTTTCATCACTCCTTCGTCTGACCCAAAAGAGGCTGAATGCTTCTATTGCCATAAAAAGTCTCATTGGAAGCGAAACTGCCCAAAATACCAGCAGGATGTGAAGGATGGGAAAGTTAAACCCAACCACGCAGGTATTTACACTATCATTTCTAATAACTCATCCCGTTCTAAATCTTGGGTCCTTGATACCGGTTGTGGTATTCATATTTGTTGTGACTTGCAGGGACTAAGAAGAAGTGAGAATGTGGATCAAGGAAGATTAAACTTGATCATGGGGAATAGGAAAGCTTCACCTGTCACCAAGATTGGAGTTTATACTTTATCGCTAAGTAGTGGGTTTAGTTTAGATTTGAATAAATGTTGTTATTCGCCAGGAATGGCAAGAAATATTATTTCCTTTCATGCTTTGTACAAACAAGGGTTTACCTTTTCATTTAATAATGAAGTTGGTTCTATTGATGCTTTCTTTAATAATGTTTTTTATTTTAGAGCATTACCCTGTGATGGTGTGTATGAAGCTGTATCTGTTGTAGATAATTTAGGAAATAATGTTTTGTGTATTGATTCTACTAATAATAATAACTTGGATAAAGCATCGTTATGGCATTGTCGTCTTGGACATATAAGCAAGAAGCGCATAGGCCAACTCCAAAAGGATGGAGTCTTGGAGTCGTTTGACCTAAAGTCAGATGATAGTTGCGAATCATGCTTACTTGGAAAAATGACAAAGTCACCCTTCACAGGCTCATGTGAGAGGGGTGAAGGTTTGTTGGACGTTGTACACACGGATGTGTGTGGACCATTCAAACATGCCACAAGGGATGCTAATCGTTATTATTTGACTTTCACTGATGATTACAGTAGATATGGATATGTCTACTTAATCAAGCATAAGTCAGAGACTTTCGAGAGGTTTAAGGAATTTAAACAGGAAGTCGAGAATCAATTGGGCAGGAACATTAAGATGCTTCGATCCGATCGAGGAGGTGAGTATCTTAGTTCAGAGTTCCTCGATTATCTTAGGGAATGTGGGATTGTCTCACAATTGACACCTCCCAGGATACCACAGTTGAATGGTGTAGCTGAGAGGCGTAATCGAACCTTGTTGGATATGTTTCGTTCCATGATGAGTCGAGTTACGCTACCAATCTCATTCTGGGGGTATGCCTTAGAGACTGCCGCCCATATTCTTAATCTAGTCCCTACAAAGAAAGTTGCCAAAACTCCTCATGAGATGTGGACTAGTAAAGTACCTAAACTAGACCACATCAAGATTTGGGGTTGCGAGGCTTTCGTGAGACGCGAGACTCATGATAAGCTCGAACCTCGAAGCGAGAGGTGTATTTTCATCAGCTACCCACAGCAATCCTTTGGTTACCTCTTCTACAGACCTAGTGACAATGTGGTCTTTGTAGCAAGAAGAGGAGTCTTTCGAGAGAGAGAATTTATAAGCCAAGGAGACAGTGGGAGGCAAATTGATCTTGAAGAAATTCAAGAGTCAAGCGGTGAAGGAACTTCAAACCCTAGCACTCAACCTGAGGAGGAAACTCCTGTTGAGCCAATTGACAAGTCCATACCTCTGAGGCGTTCCACAAGGGTTAGGAATGCTCCTGAGCATTACAATGGTTTCCATATTACTGCAAAAGGTGATACGCTTATCAGTGATGAGACACTGATAGGTCTGGATGAACCTAAAGGTTACGCGGAAGCCATGGCAGGCCCTGAGTCAGCCAAGTGGAAAGAGGCAATGGATAGCGAGATACAATCCATGTATGACAATCAAGTTTGGAACTTGGTTGAAAATGTACCAGGTCGTAAGACAGTGGGGTGCAAATGGATCTTCAAGAAGAAGACCGACATGGATGGTAATGTACACACTTATAAGGCTATACTGGTTGCAAAGGGGTTCTCTCAAATCCCTGGAGTGGATTATGATGAGACTTTTTCTCCAGTAGCCAAGATTAAGTCTATTAGCGTTATGTTAGCCATAGCTACATTTCATGACTATGAAATTTGGCAAATGGATGTCAAAACCACTTTCCTTAATGGAAAGTTGGCTGAAGATGTTTTCATGAGTCAGCCAGAGGGTTTTGTTAGCAACGAGTACCCTAATAGAGTGTGTAAGCTTGAGAAATCCATTTATGGATTGAAGCAAGCACCTCGCAGATGGAATCTTTGCTTTGATGAAAAGGTCAAGGAATTTGGCTTTTCTAGAAGTGAAGATGAATCTTGTGTGTATGTCAAGGCTAGTGGGAGTATAGTTAGCTTTTTGGTATTGTATGTGGATGACATACTACTTATAGGAAATGACATCCCAACTTTGCAGGAAGTTAAGTCTTGGCTTGGGAAGTGTTTCTCTATGAAGGACCTAGGAGAAGTTGCCTATATTCTAGGGATAAGGATTTTGAGAGACAGGAGTAAAAGACTAATTGGACTTAGTCAGAGTACATACTTGGATAAGGTGCTGAAGAGATTCGGCATGCAGGATTCCAAGAAAGGAGAGTTACCTATCCAGAGTAACGCCAGATTGAGTAAGACACAAAGCCCTAGCACTGAGGCTGAGATAGCAGAAATGAGTCGAATACCTTATGCTTCGGCTGTAGGATCGATCATGTATGCTATGACGTGTACTCGACCTGATGTAGCCTTTGCCCTAAGCATGGTTAGCAGGTATCAGGGGAACCCTGGCAAGGCACACTGGACTGTGGTAAAGAATATCCTCCAAGTACCTACGGAGGACTAGGGACTGGGTCCTTACCCTCGGTGGGAGTGATGACTTGAGAGTTGTAGGGTACAGTGATGCTAGCTTCCAGACTGATAGGGATAATTTCCGCTCTCAGTCGGGCTGGGTCTTTACCCTAAACGGAGGAGC
Source organism: Lactuca serriola (assembly GCF_051521515.1). Taxonomy (NCBI): domain Eukaryota; kingdom Viridiplantae; phylum Streptophyta; class Magnoliopsida; order Asterales; family Asteraceae; genus Lactuca; species Lactuca serriola. The sequence continues at coordinate 205,021,987 of NC_136408.1, forward strand.
AATTTCTTGGAAGAGTTCCAAGCAAGAGACAGTGGCAGATTCTACTTGTGAATCAGAGTATATTGCAGCTAGCGAGGCGGCAAAGGAGGCGATATGGCTAAAGAACTTCATTGGAGACCTTGGAGTTGTACCAGCTATTAAAGAGCCAATGGAAATTTTCTGTGATAGTGAAAGTGTTGTTGCCTTAGCCAAAGAACCAAGGGATCACGGGAGATCCAGACACATCGACAGAAAATACCATTTTATCAGACATCGAATCGAAGAAGGACTCCTCGTGGCGAAGAGGGTATCATCGGATGAGAACCCAGCAAATCCCCTCACGAAGGGACTGAGTAGGGTTAAGCATCTCCAGCATGCTCGGAGCATAGGACTGAAGGATGATATAAGTTTTAGTAGTTAGATAACTTATGAAATTTGTAAAGTGTAATTGACATTTGATGATTAATAAAAGGTGTTTTATATATGAGGAAAGTGTTGCTATCTCTTGTCGATCTTTTACTACATTTCTTTTGCATGTTTTGACTTCCAGAATAATTTTGGTTGGTATATCATATTATTCAAACCTCCACAGTCGGTCATATGTCGGAAGTAGGTATGAATCAAGACTGTCATGATTGGTTGCAGAGGTCTAAGGTGTTGGACATGGCTACAACAATCATGAGTGCTCATAAGTTCTGAGCATTGGACTCAACCCACGCTCACTGGAATCACTTCATGGAATTTTATCTCGAGTGATAATGAGACGGTAATATCATATAAGTCTTCAAACCTAGAGATATGATTTGTTACTTACGAGTTGGTTATGCATTGATTGTACGAAAACGCATTGGTAACTCGATGTTATAAAACGTGCTTTTGTGTATAATTCAATGAGTGGTAGAACAAACATATGAGTCGAAGTTTATCTGTTCCTTCTTGGATTAGAAGCTGATATCTGGGCCCCTCGATGATTTTGTTTTGACCTATGTACCGGGCCCGGTCAGAACTAAGTTGATGTGTTCAATAAGTTCTTTGTCAAACAAATCGGAAATCGGGAAACAAACTGCTATACAATAAGTAATACATTGTTCCATGTATTTGTCCGACTAATATCTAGAACAGAGGATTATATGATCTCTTATCTTAAATGGCGTACCATCATCTTCTTAGTTCCGAGAAACCTTGAAAGAGCTACGATTGCCGGTCGGTTCCTGAAGTACTAGAGTTATAGTTATTAGACTTATCCAAGTGGGAGACTGTTGGATAAGGTGTCTAAGTCCATAACTATTTATGGGGTGTACTTGACCCGACCCGGCATGGTCCATTTGGGTTGCATGGCACCATGCAATTGGATAGACTAAATGATAGAAATATCACTTGGAGATTATTAATATATTATAAGTTCTAATATATTAATAATATTATTTGATTAGTTTGATCAAAGAATTAATTTGGAATTAATTAAGTGATCAAAGGATAACTAATTAAATATATGGGTTGATTATGTAAATCATTCATATCTTGTATAGTGGGCTAAAAGGCTCCATGGATTATCAAGTTGGGCTTTACCCATAGGATGCTCCATGGGAGTTACAAACCCATGGGTCATGAAAATGAAGAGTCATGACACAACACTATATAAAGGTCCCATTCTCCACAAATTGGCAACACACACAAGACATATAAGAAACTTGAGGGCTAGGCCAATTTCAAGAAGTGTGAATTCTCTCTAAAGTCTTTCCAAGAGCATTTGGTGTTGTATGAAGCATTTGAGGCATCACACTTGGGGTGCTAGGCTCACAAGGTTTCAAGGAACACAAGCAACTACAAGGTAAGTTATTCTATCTTTTATTCAAGAAAAGATTGTTCCCCATGTATGCTAGATAGGAATATAACCTTGGAATTCAACTTTGCATGATAATTAGACAAACATAGATCCAAGGTTATTAGGGTTGCATGTACACTTAGGAAATGTTAGAATGCTCAAAACCCATCATAAATATGGGTCATTGGTCAACATCGTAGTCGATTATGGTGTCGATGGAGGACACATGAGTCATTGGTCATCATGGTAGTGGCTTATGGTGTGATGGTATCACCCATGGATGAAATACGGGTCATTGGTCAACATGGTAGTTGCTTATGGTGTGATGGTATCACCCATGGATGAAATAGGAGTCACTGGTCAACATGGTAGTCGATTATGGTGTCCATGGAGAACATATGAGTCATTGGTCAACATGGTAGTTGCTTATGGTGTGATGGTATCACCCATGGATGAAATATAGGTCATTGGTCAACATGGTAGTTGCTTATGGTGTGATGGTATCACCCATGGATGAAATACAGGTCATTGGTCAACATGGTAGTTGATTATGGTGTCCATGGATTACATATGGGTCATTAGTCAACATGGTAATTGCTTATGGTGTGATGGTATCATCCATGGATGAAATACGAGTCATTGGTCAACATGGTAGTTGGTAGGGTGTCCATGGACGACATACGGTGGATTGGTCCACGTGGTAATGGCTTATGGTGTCCATGGTTGACATATGGGCCATTTGGTCCACATGGTAATGGCTTATGGTGACCATGGATGAAATACAGGTCATTAGTCAACATAGTAGTTCATTATGGTGTCCATGGATGACATATGGGCCATTGGTCAATATGGTAATTGCTTATGGTGTCCATGGATGAAATACGTGTCATTGGTCAAAATGTAGTCAATTATGGTGTCCATGGAGGACATATGGGTCATTGGTCAACATGGTAGTCGATTATGGTGTCCTTGGAGGATATATGGGTCATTGGTCAACATGGTAGTTGCTTATGGTGTCATGGTATCACCCATGGGTGAAATATGGGTTTATTGGTCAACATGGTAGTTGCTTTTGGTATACCATGGATGAAATACGTGTCATTGGTCAACATGGTAGTTGCTTATGGTGTCTATGGATGACATATGGGCCATTGGTCAACATGGTAGTTGCTTATAGTGTACCATGGATGAAATACAGGTCATTGGACAACATGGTAGTTGCTTATGGCGTTCATGGTTGAGATATGGATGAAATGTGGGTCATTGGTCAACATATATCATTTGTGCCGGTTGTAATTTGAAATTTACAATTTTAAAATACTTAATTTTGTAGGAAATATTTATTTTTTAAATAATTTTACTAATAATTTAGAGTCCCCGATTAATCCCCGTTGAGTCTGATTAATTGCTTATCGCCAGTAAACCCCTGAGCGACGGACAAGCGATTTTTACAACCTTGATTAAAGTAGAAATTGATTTTTCTTTTAAATATGACTTTTTACAAAACTACCCTTACTAATTAAATACGAGTCATTGTATGTATTAGAACAATTATGTCATTTTATAATGGAACATATTCTAGGCGCCATAATGTTTTCCGATGAAACACGTTGTTTCAGTTCTTCACTCTTATTTCAGTCACTTGCAAACAACCCCAATATCAAAATTCTGACAATCAAAAAACCGTAAAATAATTTTCGCAGAATCGTTATCTTAGTGAATGTTTATTATTATGGAAGCCAATACTTCTTCTAAGAATCAATCAAGAAATCAATTGAAATCGCTAACAGACATGCCATTTGAAGTGATGGTGAAAATAATAGTCGACTTGGCAAAAGTTTCGGCAGTCGAGGATTTCTGGATGAAGAGTGTGTAAGTTTTTCCTTTGATCATTCTATTTCACAAGTGTATTTGAGTTGTCTTTACATTATGGAACGAATATTGTGTTTCGTTTACAGTTGCAGATTCTTCAACGAGGCAGGAAAAACGAATGAAGTATATAAACATATGGAGTTAGATGGATTAAGATTTAGTGTTTGGTCCGACCAAAAACATGCAGTTGTCAATAAATGCATAGAGATGAAAAACTCAAATATTCTATTCAGGAATGGATTGGTACGTTGTGATATATATATATATATATATATATATATATATATATATATATATATATATATATATATATATATATATATATATGCATAGTAGTTACTAATCTGTTACTTGTTTTGCATAACTTTAACTAGAAATTATGTGTTTAATGGTTTTTTCAGATGAAGTTATTTTTCTTAGAAGCTTAACATGAAGGGAAAACGATGCTTGAAGAAGCATCTGCATTGGGACATTTGGATTCAACATTTGTCCTGGGAATGATGCCGATGGCTGATGGGAGACATAGGAAGCCACGAAACTTTGTACATGTTGAACAATGCTTACCGCAGACCAAATGGTAAGTGGAATCTTTAAGCAACTTGTTCTAAGGTTCATCTCGACTTAAATAGGGAGGGGAGGAAACATGTACACTTCCATGGCTACCATAGATCTTGTGCATTGCATAAGTCTATAGTTAGTGTGTTAGACGCTTTTGTGAATGGATACAAATGGGTGTTTATGTGTGAAATTTGTTTATGGGATGCTTGTTTCGTTAGTTTTTCTAAGGATTTTGATATAATTAATGAGTAGTTTGTTGATATGTACTTTCATATTATGCAATTAATGCTTTATACATTATTTTGGTTTAATATACGAATATATAGTAATTTACTTGATAAGTAATTATTTGATGTTGTTACTTGATTAGTAAATATGTTGTGTTGTTAATAAGGGACTAAAAGAGTTAAAGTTTGGAATGATGTTTGAATGATGTTTAAATAATGTTTGAATAATGTATTTTGGACTTTTAATATTAGTGTATATATTGTATTGTGATTATAGTTGTATGTAACAAATGTTTGTTCTTTCGTAGTATTAAATACATATAAAATACAAGTGTAAAGGCATAAACAAACATGTATTTTATTTTGGACTTAGTAATTTGGTTTAATATCAACTAGTAGAGAACTCATGCTATGCATAGGGTAAAATTGTAAAGGAATAAATATAGGGACTAAAAGTGGCAACAAAAAGAAAACTATTGTGTCTAAAACATAAAGTAAATAAGTTTACTGTTAAAATCTTGTTCCACTTTTAATATGTATATTACTACATTAATATATACTAGTAATTTGGTGAAATTTTAATATAAATGTATTACATTATGGATTATGATATATATGTTATTTTTGTCTTTTTCATTTCAACAATCAAAAGTCCAATGTTACCTAGCTATAAACGGCTATAATATTTGAATATGTGTTTTGACACAAATAGCCTTAGTATTCAAATATTTGGAATGATTTTAGGGGTAATTTGGTCTTTTTGCACTCTAAATTTTTAAGGCGCCATCATACCTCTGACGTCACGGTGGCATTCCAGCTCTTCAACCATTCAGAACATCTCAACTTTTTCGGACGATAAATCTGCATACAAACACTAAAACCCCCAAATCCTCGAAGGATAATCATTCTCAAAAACGATTTTCTCTGATAATAGAGACTCATGTACTCCTCTCGACCAAATCAGCATAAAGTAAGTTTTTTTCCATACCTTGTTACACTGTCTTTCGTAGTTACACTTAATTTTTAAAAAAAAAAATTGAAATCAACTACTCCAATGTGTATCTTGTAAGTAGACTGTCGAATAATAGAAGTCGTCGTTCGTTAGATGATCTCCCACTAGAGCTTTTGAGTTAGATATTTGTAGTATTAGGGTAAGAATCTGCGAAAGACATCGTCTCTACATGACTTTGGTAATTCTCAATAAACATCAACTAATGAATGTATATTTGATGAAATAAAACTTTATTTGTTTGTTATTTACTGTGTATTTAAAATTTGAAGTTCAAAGAAGATGTATGAAGCAGGGGGTGATCCTCAAGTGTACAGAATAGCATGCATTTACATGTTTGAAGGAATGGGTTCCAAAAATCTGAAAGCTGATTTATTTATACGCACATGTGCATTGCTTAATAACATTTAAGCCATGTTCAGACAAGGAATTATATGTGTAGTTTCAGTAATTATATGTAATCTACACCATTTATTAACATTTAGTTTCATTGATGTTATATATTGATATTGTTATTTTGTCAACAGGATGAGTGCTTTTATTATGGCAATTTTGATTTAAGAATGACTTTGTTGAGACAAGTAACAGATGAAGATCATCTTGAGGCAATTTATTTGCTTGGAATGATCTACATTTCAAGAGGGCCTCATCAATGTGATGAAGGTGTGTATATATGGTGTATATTTAAATTAAATTATATATAAAGTTAATTAAGGCATGTTTTTAGTTTGGGGTTAGTATTTAGTTGTTTTGTGTTGTACAATATTTACTATTTTATTGAAAAGGGTACATTGGATTAATTGATGGATATTTTAATGTGTAGGTTTACAATTACTTGATGCCTATTTTGGCTGGGTAGTTCTAGATGATGAGGAGTACATAGGTGTTGTTGATAGTGCCAAAGAGTTGTTGTGGGTTGTTGATGTTGTTCATAGACTTACAATGAATAACATCACATTCCAATGTGAAGACCCATGTCATTCTGTTAAAGGTGCATTAGCAATAGGCCATGAAGAGGATGAGGATCGACAAAGATATTGCACGGTTTTTCATTGCTATGTAGAGTATTGATGGTTTTATATATTTCTTGAAAATATTAGTGGTTGATAATAGAATGGACATTGAATATTAGTGTTCTTATTGTATTGTATATGAATTTGTATAGTACTACTATAATTTTATTTTGGTTTTTTGTTTACCATGCCATTTTCTAGCATAAGCTTTAGTTCGAGTCTGCTTGCCAGCAATATCTACTTTATAATTCATTTTTACATTTTTTAACCATTAGTTTATGCCACATATTACCAATTCAAAAACATTTCATTCAAACCATATCTTACAAATTCCATTGATCATAATAATAAGTCATCCATAGTATAAGAATATTAATCATACAACATCCCAACAAATGTCATCACAGATTAGCTACGCGTTTTGTTCCATAGCAAAACAAGCAAACGAAATCATATTTTATAGCAGAATTCCCTAGAAAATACCTACGAATGGTACCTCCGTAGCAATTCAACTATGGAATTGGTTTCCGTCACAAACTTCATTGCATAGTAACCACGATGATGAATTCCATATCAGCAGTACAACGGAAAATGATTTGGTAACAAATGTTGTTGGAAAATGGCTACGAATTTGTGTTCCATAGAACTATCGGTAGCATAATACCAAAGGATATGGAGTTGGTAGCATTTGCATAGGAACTCCCACTCTCACTACCAGAAATAAAATTCGTAGACAATGTGGTAGCAACATTGCTATGGAACGACATTACATAGCACGATCCATTGCAGATTAACAACGAAAATACATTCCATAGTAACCTTCCCTAGCAAAATCGTGTTTTTCTTGTAGTGTCTATCTATTTTCTCGTACTTATATATTCACGTATAGACACCATGGCGGACTTCCACCACCCATGAGATCCTTTTCCCGCAAACCAGGGAAACGGGGGATGGATAGAGGAGGATCTAGAAGAGGATCCGGAAGAGATCGAGGAGGAGGAGGTCGATGAGGAGGAGGAGGTCGATGAGGAGATCGATTAGGAGGAGGAGGATTCGGACGCAGAGTCCAAATTCATTGACCCTCCCTACATGGCTAGGGCACCAATGCACTGATAGGGCTACAATGGCCCTACGCCTCTCTGGGCTTATGATCTAGAGAGATGGAGCATACACCATAGGCAGCGTCCACCATTTGGGATGGAGCAAAGGTTATATGATCTTTGCCATGGAGGACCCGCCGACTGAGCCCTTCCTTTCTTGGTCCACCGGATCTTAGATATCGGCGATCTGGCTCAGACGATACCAAACTAAATTGGAGAGATGAGAGCTGATGTGGAGCTCACTGCGGCACGCACCCAGGATCTCGCGAGGGATCTCTAGCCTATGGACCAACTTGTTGAGGACCTTACTATTGCGCGAGCGGAAGTAAGGGAACACCAAATAAGACATGCTGCCCTTGAGGAAAGGGTACTGGCAGCTGAGCACCGACTAGCTAAGCTACAGGGTGCTTCCACTTCATCCCAGACACCGCATGCGACTACTTGGCGAGAGTAGGATCTATCCTACTCCCCCGTTATGATAGAATAGATATTGGGTATCCGTTAGTGCTACCCTTTCTTTTATTTTGTAGGATTAACCCTGCGTTTAAGTGATTACACTACTCGGAGGGTCATTATGTTATTGGATTATCCTCTTGATGTACTGTATTATGTACCACTACTTTATTACTAATGAAACAAATATGTGTTTTATTTACGGACGTTGTTATCTTCTATGTTTCTTCTGTCCAATTTTATTTGGAAAAAAAGGATTTCAATTACATGTACAAAGTAATACTCAATAACCACTAGCTTGACATACATATAAATGAAATATTACAATACAATAGTGCTCAAAACATAGCTCTGATAAAAAAATTTAACATAACTTTCATATGTGGCAGTAAAATGCCGCCCCGAAAGTTCATCAAGAGCAAGAACACTACAGTAGCAGCACCACCATCACCACCGCCGCCTCCACCGCAAATGGATTCTGTAGCATTTCAGGCGGTAGTTTCAGCTGCAGTTACAACGGCTCTGGAACATATCAACAACAATGGTGCCAATGGAGGTGGAAGTGGGAATGGAACGAGCAGTTCTAACCACAGGTTTAATCAAGGGCCTCAACGAGTATGCTCATACAAAGACTTAACAAACGGGAAGCCAAGGCCATTCAACGGAAACAAGGGCCTCATAGCCTTAACTCGATGGCTTGAGAAGACAGAATCAGTCTTTGAAATGTGCAAATGTCCGGCAGATAGCAAATTGAAATTTGCAACATGTACTGTCACACCCCAAAACCATGAATGGCGGAGACATTCTGGGGTGGAGGACGTCATGTACAGTATCACAACAATGAATAGTAGTAAACAAGCAACAACATCATCCATTGCATTAATATTATAATTTCATACATGTGTGTTCTGTCAAAGTTATAGACACCAAAAGTATACATATCAAAATAAAAGTGATGGGTTTTGAGCATTCTAACACTTCCTAAGTGTACATGCAACCCTAATAACCTTGGATCTATGTTTGTCTAATTATCATGCAAAGTTTAATTCCAAGGTTATATTCCTATCTAGCATACATGGGGAACAATTTTAACTTGAATGAAAGATAGAATAACTTACCTTGAACTTGCTTATGTTCCTTGAAACCTTGTGAGCCTAGCGCCCTAAGTGTGATGCCTCAAATGCTTCACACAACACCAAATGCTCTTGGAAAGACTTTTGAGAGAATACACACTACTTGAAATCGGCCAAGCCCTCTAGTTTCTTATGTATAGCCGATTTCATGGAGAATGGGACTCTTATATAGTGTTGACACATCTAGGGTTACACCATGTAAACCCTAATGTGTCATGACTCTTCATTTCCATGATCCATGGGTTTGTAACTCCCATGGAGCATCCATGGAGCATCCTATGGGTAGAACCCAACTTGATAATCCATGGAGCCTCTTAGACCACTATACAAGATATGAATGATTTACATAATCAACCCATATATTTAATTAGTTATCCTTTGATCACTTAATTAATTCCAAATTAATTCTTTGATCAAACTAATCAAATAATATTATTAATATATTAGAACTTATAATATATTAATAATCTCCAAGTGATATTTCTATCATTTAGTCTATCCAATTGCATGGTGCCATGCAACCCAAATGGACCATGCCGGGTCGGGTCAAGTACACCCCATAAATAGTTATGGACTTAGACACCTTATCCAACAGTCTCCCACTTGGATAAGTCTAATAACTATAACTCTAGTACTTCAGGAACCGACCGGCAATCGTAACTCTTTCAAGGTTTCTCGGAACTAAGAAGATGATGGTACGCCATTTAAGATAAGAGATCATATAATCCTCTGTTCTAGATATTAGTCGGACAAATACATGGAACAATGTATTACTTATTGTATAGCAGTTTGTTTCCCGATTTCCGATTTGTTTGACAAAGAACTTATTGAACACATCAACTTAGTTCTGACCGGGCCCGGTACATAGGTCAAAACAAAATCATCGAGGGGCCCAGATATCAGCTTCTAATCCAAGAAGGAACAGATAAACTTCGACTCATATGTTTGTTCTACCACTCATTGAATTATACACAAAGGCACGTTTTATAACATCGAGTTACCAATGCGTTTTCGTACAATCAATGCATAACCAACTTGTAAGTAACCAATCATATCTCTAGGTTTGAAGACTTATATGATATTACCGTCTCACGATCACTCGAGATAGAATTCCATGAAGTGATTCTAGTGAGCGTGGGTTGAGTCCAATGCTCAGAACTTATGAGCACTCATGATTGTTGTAGCCTTGTCCAACACCTTAGACCTCTGCAACCAATCATGACAGTCTTGATTCATACCTACTTCCGACATATGACCGACTGTGGAGGTTTGAATAATATGTTATACCAAACAAAAATTATTCTGGAAGTCAAAACATGCAAAAGAAATATAGTAAAAGATCGACAAGAGATAGCAACACTTTACTCATAAATAAAACACCTTTTATTCATCATCTAGTGTCAATTACACTTTACAAATTTCGAGGTTATCTAACTACTAAATCTAATATCATCCTTCAGCCCTATGCTCCAAGCATGCTGGAGATGCTTAACCTGAGTCAGTCCCTTCGTGAGGGGATCTGCTGGATTCTCATCCGATGATACCCTCTTTGCCACGAGGAGTCCTTCTTCTATTCGATGTCTGATGAAATGGTATTTTCTGTCGATGTGTATGGATCTTCCGTGATCCCTTGGTTCTTTGGCTAAGGCAACAGCGCTTTCACTATCACAGAAAATTTCCATTGGCTCTTTAATAGCTGGTACAACTCCAAGGTCTCCAATGAAGTTCTTCAGCTATATCGCCTCCTTTGCTGCCTCGCTAGCTGCAATATACTCTGATTCACAAGTTGAATCAGCCACTGTCTCTTGCTTGAAACTCTTCCAAGAAATTGCTTCTCCATTTAGGGTAAAGACCCAGCCCGACTAAGAGCAGAAATTATCCCTATCAGTCTGGAAGCTAGCATCACTGTACCCTACAACTCTCAAGTCGTCACTACCACTGAGGGTAAGGACCCAGTCCTTAGTCCTCCATAGGTACTTGAGAATATTCTTTACCGCAGTCCAGTGTGCCTTACCAGGGTTTGCCTGATACCTGCTAACCATGCTCAGGGCAAAGGCTACATCAGGTCGAGTACACGTCATAGCATACATGATCGATCCTACAGCCGAAGCATAAGGTATTCGACTCATTTCTGCTATCTCAGCCTTAGTGCTAGGGCTTTGTGTCTTACTCGGTCTAGTGTTACTCTGGATGGGTAACTCTCCTTTCTTGGAGTCCTGCATGCTGAATCTCTTCAGCAACTTATCCAAATAGGTACTCTGACTAAGTCCAATTAGTCTTTTACTCCGATCTCTCAAGATTCTTATCCCTAGAATATAGGTAGCTTCTCCTAGGTCCTTCATAAAGAACCACTTCTCAAGCCAGGACTTAACTTCCTGCAGAGTTGGGATGTCATTTCCTATGAGTAGTATGTCATCATACAGCACCAAAAAGCTAACTATACTCCCACTAGCCTTGACATACACGCAAGACTCATCTTCACTCCTAGAAAAGCCAAATTCCTTGACCTTTTCATCAAAGCAAAGATTCCATCTGCGAGGGGCTTGCTTCAATCCATAAATGGATTTCTCAAGCTTACACACTCTATTAGGGTACTCGTTGCTGACAAAACCTTCTGGCTGACTCATGAAAACATCTTCAGCCAACTTTCCATTAAGGAAAGCGGTTTTGACATCCATTTGCCATATTTCATAGTCATGAAATGCAGCTATGGCTAAGAGAACCCGAATAGACTTAATCTTGGCTACCGGAGAAAAGGTCTCATCATAGTCCACACCAGGAATTTGAGAGAAGCCCTTTGCAACCAGTCTAGCCTTATAAGTGTGTACTTTACCATCCATGTCAGTCTTCTTCTTGAAGACCCATTTGCACCCTACTGTCTTACGACCTGGTACATTCTCAACCAAGTTCCAAACTTGATTGTCATACATAGACTGTATTTCGCTGTCCATAGCCTCTTTCCACTTGGCTGACTCAGGGCCTGCCATGGCTTCCGCGTAACTGTTAGGTTCATCTAGACCTATCAGTGTCCCATCACTGATAAGTGTATCTCCTTCTGCAGTAATATGGAATCCATAGTAATGCTCAGGAGCATTCCTAACCCTTGTGGAACGCCTCAGAGGAACAGACTTGTCAATTGGCTCAACAGGAGTTTCCTCCTCAAGTTGAGTGCTAGGGTTTGAAGTTCCTTCACCGGTTGACTCTTGAATTTCTTCAAGATCAACTTGCCTCCCACTGTTTCCTTGGCTTATGAACTCTCTCTCTCTCTCTCTAAAGAAAGCCCTCCTAGCTACAAAGACCACATTTTCACTAGGTCTGTAGAAGAGGTAACCAAAGGATTGTTGTGGGTAGCCGATGAAAATACACCTCTCGCTTCGGGATTCGAGCTTATCATGAGTCTCGCGTCTCACGAAAGCCTTGCAACCCCAAATCTTGATGTGGTCTAGTTTGGGTACTTTACCAGTCCACATCTCGTGAGGAGTTTTGGCAACTTTCTTTGTAGGGACTAGATTAAGGATATGGGCGGCAGTCTCTAAGGCATACCCCCAGAATGAGATTGGTAGTGAAGCTCGAATCATCATGGAACGAACCATATCTAACAAGGTTCGATTACGCCTCTCAGCCACACCATTCAACTGTGGTGTCCTGGGAGGTGTCAATTGTGAGACTATCCCACATTCCCTTAGATAGTCAAGCAACTCTGAACTAAGATACTCACCACCACGATCGGATCGAAGCATCTTAATGTTCCTGCCCAATTGATTCTCGACTTCCTGTTTAAATTCCTTAAACCTCTCGAAAGTCTCTGACTTATGCTTAATTAAGTAGACATATCCATATCTACTGTAATCATCGGTAAAAGTCAAATAATAACGATTAGCATCCCTTGTGGCATGTTTGAATGGTCCACACACATCCGTGTGTACAAGGTCCAACAAACCTTCACCCCTCTCACAAGATCTTGTGAAGGGTGACTTTGTCATTTTTCCAAGTAAGCATGATTCGCAACTATCATCTGACTTTAGGTCAAATGACTCCAAGACTCCATCCTTTTGGAGTTTGCCTATGCATTTCTTGCTTATATGTCCAAGACAACAATGCCATAGTGATGCTTTATCCAAGTTATTATTATTAATAGAATCAATACACAAAACATTATTTCCTAAGTTATCTACAACAGATACAGCTTCATACACACCATCACAAGGTAATGCTTTAAAATAAAGAACATTATTAAAGAAAGCATCAATAGAACCAACTTCATTATTAAACGAAAAGGTAAACCCTTGTTTGTACAAAGCATGAAAGGAAATAATATTTCTTGCCATTCCTGGCGAATAACAACATTTATTCAAATCTAAATTAAACCCACTACTTAGCGATAAAGCATAAACTCCAATCTTGGTAACAGGTGTAACTTTCCTATTCCCCATGATTAAGTTTATTCTTCCTTGCTCCACATTCTCACTTCTTCTTAGTCCCTGCAAGTCACAACAAATATGAATACCACAACCGGTATCAAGGACCCAAGATTTAGAATGGGGTGAGTTATTAGAAATGATAGTGTAAACACCTACATGGTTGGGTTTAACTTTCCCATCCTTCACATCTTGCTGGTATTTTGGGCAGTTCCGCTTCCAATGTGATTTTTCATGGCAATAGAAGCATTCAGCCTCTTTTGGGTCAGAAGAAGGAGTGATGGAACCTTTCTTGGTTCCACTTGAAGAAGAGCCATCAAGGGTCCGAGCCTTGGTACCCTTTGAAGATCTCTTTCTCTTCCTCCCTTGACTTTTCCCGATTGCCAAAACCGGAGTTGAGTTTGGAGTAGGAGTGATAGCAACCGACTTCCCCTTAAGACCTATTTCTGCGGTCTTGAGAAGTCCCTGAAGTTTGCTGAGTGTGACCTCTTCCTTATTCATGTGATATGTCATGCGGAATTGATCATAGCACGATGGTAAGGAGTGCAAAATGATATCTATTGCAAGCTCCTCAGGGAAGTTCACATGAAGCTTCAGCAACCAATCCACATACCTTTGCATTTTCTGCATGTAGCTCGTGACGGATTCCCCATCCTTCATCATGGCTGTTATCATGGAGCAGATGATCTCATACCTCTCTTGTCGTGCACTCTGATGGTATCTTTCCATCAAATCTTGGTGCATTTCATAAGGGTAGAAATCCTCATAAGACTTTTGGAGTTCCGCTGTCATTGTGGCCATCATGATGCAAGCCACTTTCGTAGCATCCCTTTCATGTGCCTGAAAGTCAGCGATCTCCTGGGGAGTTGCAGTAGTCTCATCAATCTCCTTAAGCTCCTTGTCAAGGACATATTCTTTGTCCTCGTAGCGGGTAATCATCATGATGTTTCTGATCCACTCATTAAAGTTGGATCCATCAAAGGTAACTTTCCCACACAAGTTCATAAGGGTAAAGGAGCTATTAGAGTTAGAGCCAGAAGCAGTATTGTTTGAATACATCTGAAAGAAAAGGACAAGATTAGTTTAGATATAAGAGAGTCCTTAATAAAACACCCAAATGTAATATTAAGGCTAGGATCCAATCACAATATAATATAACTTAGAAGAGGTATGCCGTAATCTAAGCTATACCATATTTGAAAGGTAGGTGAATGACGATTCACCAATTTCCACCACGAAAACCGAAATATTAGATATTAGGTTTTTGATTGGTTCTTAAAAATTCCTAGATTCTTTGAGATTCAATGAACTTTTCAAAGGCATGTTTCAATCTCAAGTGTGCCCTCCATGTTTTGTGACTGGGATACCGAGGATCACAAAACGAGGTGTGAAGTAACCATGCAAATCACTTGGTACCCTTAAAGTTTATTACTCAATCGATGTGCCGGTAAACCACACACGCTCCATCGATACTATAATAAACCTTAAGTCACCCATTACCTACCTTGTTAAGTCCAAGTTAGTGTGCCGGTTAACCACACACGCTCCACCAACGACTTAGACAAAGTGTAAAGTGTAATTTCATGGATTAGCACCTTATTCACATTTTTCCTAAAGTAACTAAGATTGGGAATAAAACATTTAGTTACTTTATAATATTCATCATACTTTTAATGAGAATTTATAGGTCATTGTATTACCCATTCGGCTAACGACCCTCCACCGGTCAAGCAAGCGGTGGGTGAGAGTGGACACCCATTAAGTTGCCATTTTATAGGCAACAACCTTATACCCACCTTATAGACCGGCTTCGTGAATGAGGCGTACTAGCGGTAAGACGACTTTGTTCTTATACATATATATAATTATTAAATCATAATAATATAAGTATAAGGGTTGAATTTTAACTTTTAAAATTCTAAGGGTTGGAACTAAAGTTTTAACTTGACTTTACTTGTTCCAAAACTTGAGGGCAAGTTTTGTAAACTTTCAAAACTTTTCATTTCTTGTAACTTATGAGTTTAATAAAGTAATAAAATGAAGACTCTCCATTTTTCTAACTCTTGTGTTCTTTTAATTGTTTTTATTCCAAGTGACTTTTGGTTTTCCATAACTTGAGGACAAGTTATGAATTCCATTAAAACACATTATGATCAAGAATTAAACTACCACATATGTTACAAATAATTCGTATGATCATCTAAACATCATAAGATCAAGAACATGAACATAAGCACTTCCATGAATCAAAACTACACTTAAAGGTTTGTAATTTTGATAACTAGTTGTTGTAAATGAATTAGCAAGACATTACACCATCTAAAACAAGTTTTCAAGTACCAAAACAGTTTAGGGTAATGTTTCTAATCCATTTCTAGCAACCAAAGTCGAAATTCTGCACTCTGTCGACCCTACTCGCCGAGTGCATGAACCTACTCGGCGAGTAGGTTGAAGATACAAGTGAACTCGGCGAGTCCCCCCATGGACTCGGCGAGTCCAGCAGTCAGACAGCAAGTTTTTCGACTTTTTCCTTCAACTTTTAAGCACAAATAAAAGGCAAACAAGCCTAGGCTCTGATACCACTGATGGGTTTTGAGCATTCTAATACTTCCTAAGTGTACATGCAACCCTAATAACCTTGGATCTATGTTTGTCTAATTATCATGCAAAGTTTAATACCAAGGTTATATTCCTATCTAGCATACATGAGGAACAATTTTAACTTGAATGAAAGATAGAATAACTTACCTTGAACTTGCTTATGTTCCTTGAAACCTTGTGAGCCTAGCACCCCAAGTGTGATGCCTCAAATGCTTCACACAACACCAAATGCTCTTGGAAAGACTTTTGAGAGAATACACACTACTTGAAATCGGCCAAGCCCTCTAGTTTCTTATGTGTAGCCGATTTCATGGAGAATGGGACTCTTATATAGTGTTGACACATCTAGGGTTACACCATGTAAACCCTAATGTGTCATGACTCTTCATTTCCATGACCCATGGGTTTGTAACTCCCGTGGAGCATCCATGGAGCATCCTATGGGTAGAACCCAACTTGATAATCCATGGAGCCTCTTAGACCACTATACAAGATATGAATGATTTACATAATCAACCCATATATTTAATTAGTTATCCTTTGATCACTTAATTAATTCCAAATTAATTCTTTGATCAAACTAATCAAATAATATTAATAATATATTAAAACTTATAATATATTAATAATCTCCAAGTATTATTTCTCTCATTTAGTCTATCCAATTGCATGGTGCCATGCAACCCAAATGGACCATGCCGGGTCGGGTCAAGTACACCTAGAAATAGTTATGGACTTAGACACCTTATCCAACAAAAAGATGAGTCTTGAACGAATTTCATCTTCTCAAAAGCCTGGCACCTGTACCTGTCTAGTGGTGACCTGAGAATACAAGTTATTTTGAAAGCGAGTATCAGCTTAATGCTGGTGAGATCATAAGTATATTAATGTCTGAGTTTGTATGAAAACATTTGAAAGTTGTTTCTGTAAAATGTTTTGTATAATGTTTGAACTCTCCTAGAAAACCCTATGTTTTCTACTAACTGTAGCCTTCTACCAAGGCATCTCGTGTTCGTGTATATGTCTCTTGTTAGCGTGTGTGTTTCCCAAATTTTGACTATCATTAACCAAAAATATAGTTACTACATTACCGTGCATCGTGTGAATATTCACGAAGTGAATGTAATGGGAAAATATTATTGTACCGTAGTATTTGTAATAAGTGACTACCGTGGTACTAACTACCTTAATACAAAAAGGTGTTTTCAAATAACATGTGATCGACTTGTATCCTACTACCGACTCTAGTAAAACGACGATGTAAGACGCCGTAAGAAATGACATTTGGCACCCGTAGACTTGCAAGTCCCACTGTAGCGATCAGCAAGGTGTAGGATAGTCAATCCAGTATATATCTATACACAAACTCATACGTTCTCCAACAAAGGAGATTCGGGATACAAGAATGGTCATGACAGGAAGGGCCATTACCTGCTCAATGGTTCACATAACTGCATAAATATATATGAAATGAATGTGCTAACTGAAAGTGTAATCTTTCTCTATCTAGTCTGTGTGTACTGAAATGTTCTGCGTGTGCTAGCTGTAATGTACGTTCTCTCTATCTAGCATGTATAGTAATGTACTGTGTGTACTACTCGAACTGACTCCTGAATGAACTGACTCATTGTATGTTCCTTTGTTCTAGTTATAGTATTAGTATTCTCCTGTGCTACCCCTATGGTAACTTACTAATGATGTAACTGGTACGTATGAACCTAGAAGTATACCCTTGCTGCCCAAGGGTACTGAATGAACTGGAAGGACCTTTATGACTACATATGTACACATGATATATAATTAATATTTAAATAACCTTCGGACGCATACCCAATATCCCACCAGACCACATCTCAAGCGCGAAAAGGAAATAGGGCGGGCAGGCCTTCCTAAGCCTTTTAAACATTTATTATATAAGTATACATACTTAGACATGCAATTGATAATAAGTATTAAATAGTTTAAGTAAAAGTATTTGATAAGTAAAAGAGTTTGTAAAACAGTTTGAATCAATACGGTTTGATAAACAGTTTGAACGGTAACAAATCACTGGTTTTGTAGTTATTAATCACATGTGATTGATGTAATAACTATAAGTATCTAACTTGTATTCCCCCCCCCCCATAAAGCATTTAAAAAAATTTAAATCATTGGTTAAGGGGTATGAACTCACCTGTAGTGAGTGATATGGATGAACTGAAGATGTAGGATCGCTAGGTGACAAGTGAAGTCTTGAACACACTTTATAACCCTAGTTAACATATAATACCACATATATGTATCCAATTAGTCTTAAACTACTAATTGATAATGTTAAGACATCCTAGAACATAATAAAGAATTTATATAAGTGTTATATGCCCTAAGAATTTCATCTAAGTTGTTGTGGGACAAGGCAAATGGGTTTAGGGTTCCAAAGGACCCTATACATGAGTTTACTCTCCCATAACCATCACACAAGGAGTTTATGGTCGTAAACCCTTGTGTTTATGGCCGTGAACTCCTAGACTTAGTGTCATTTTGTGTTTTGAAGTCCTAAATGATTTCTAGAAGCAAGTTGACTTGGTGGTTTAATCATTGGAAGGATTTAGGGCAACAAAACAATCCTTTTAGGAGTTTTCGGCCCAAAGACCATTTTCTTTTGAGTTTACTGCCGTAAACTCATATGGAAGTGGATATTTTTGTGTTTTCAAGTCCCAAACTCAATCAGGATAAGTTCTATACATTTATCTAAGGCTAATGAAGGCCTTAGGCACTCATTGGTGCCCTTCTTTCATGTTTACGGCCCAGGAGCCTTTTCCCTTCTTAATTACGGCTGTATTCTCTCTTTGGGAGGGGTTTATGATCTTTTATGGTCCCTCAAATAGCTAGGAGTAAGTCTAGGTAATTGTCCAAAGCCTTAGGAGTGTCAAAAACACCCTTTGGTCCTTGTTTGTGGAGTTCACGGTCCAAGAACTCCTTGGGCCGTGAACACCTAAACTTGGGTGTTTCTTTGATGTTTTCTTGTCTTAAATACACTTACATACTAGCCTAAGGTCGTTATTTAACATGTGGAAGGGACTAGGCATCATATAAGCCTCGTATAGGAGTTTACTCCCTAAGATGTTCTTGGGCGGTAAACTCCCGAATCTTGCAGTTCTGCTATGTAATCGAGGTTATTAAACATGTTATAAGCCATATAATGTAACTAGAGAAGGGTACTCATGATTTGGGATGAAAACCCGAAGATCCGTGAGAGAGAATTGGCTTTTCTCTAGTTGGAATTGTCAATAATGAATGAATATGGCTCAAAATTCTATATATAGTCCTGAGATTTTTGGCAGAAAATATTTTATTCCCGTAATGAACTCTAATGTATTAGAGTTTTGGAATAACAGTGTTGCACAAAACCCTAGTGCATCCACTCTCCTAATATCTCCTTAAGTGTAAATCAAGAAATACTCAAACTTATGCAGAAAAGTTTGAAAATTTACTGTGATTGTTATAACTTCTATTGACCTGATAAAGTTCGTACAGAATGGAAATTTCGGGTTGTCACATGTACCTTTGCTGATAGAGCCCTTTCATGGTCGAATGGCCACATCAAGGCTCTAACACTTCCAGTGGCGAACTCGATGGATTGGGAAGACCTCAAGATCATGATGCTTGAAGAGTAATGTCCTAGAGGGGAGGTATAGAAACTAGAGCAAGAATTATGGTATCTCACTGTAAAGGACTCCAACATTGAAGCTGTAACAACCCAATTTTAACGTCCAAAAATTTCGTTTTTAAAACATTTCTTTAGTAAACATTAATAATTAAAAACTTCGTTTGATCAAACCGCATCACAATGTAAATCATGTCTAAAAGCCAAATCATACAACCAATCAAAATATCAGAGCACAAATCCCAGAAAATCTAGTAAATGTGGAAACCAGAGGGTGTGCATGATGTGCCGCTACCGTGCCAGCTCCTTCCCCTTTGATGAAGAGGTACCTGAAACCAAAGCTGTAAACTGTAAGCACAAAGCTTAATGAGTTCCCCCATCGTACCACATACCATACAAAGACATAACACACATACTGCCAGGCTATTCTGGGGTACCTGTCTACCCGGTACGGCCATTCTGGGGTGCCGACTACCCATGCGGCCATTCTGGGGTGCCGTCCTACCCATGTCAAGCCATTATGGGGTGCTGACCTACCCATGTCGAGCCATTCTGGGTTGCTGACTACCCTTCGGTCCTAACAACCGAAACTCGGGGACTAATCCCCTCCTACTACCTCTATCGCATAAAACATAACAAGCCAGCATGCAAACATATCATCACATACTGTCAGACGTATCTAGGGTGTCTGACTACCCTTTGGTCCTAACCACCGAACTCTACTACTATCACATACAACATATCATGCTAGCATATAACATATCAGGTAGTAGCGATCCTAGATGATATCACAAAGACCATCATCTATCATACGAACCCTACTGGTGGGCCGGCATTGTGGCCGTAGACCCACCGCTACTAGAAGGTAACTCACCTCGGTGTAGCTGTTGATCTGATCGGGAACTGACTGTCTACTGCTGCTGATGCTGCTCCGGAAATCCTCCGGCTGCAATTCCCACAAGATACTCAATCAAACACTGCTAACTGTCCTTTGGGTAAAATGACCATTTTACCCCTGATCATGCCATAAGTCAAAGTCAGAGTCAACTTTCAGTTGACCCAACTCGCCGAGTTGGCTCTCCAACTCGCCAAGTCCTTATCCAATCGATTGTCTTGGATCCCGTCCCTACTCGTCGAGTTAGGCATTGACTCGATGAGTTCTTCTTCTAAATTGAGGTTCAAGTCCTTCATCCTACTCACCGAGTTGTATGAACAACTCGCCGAGTTCATCTTCATCCGAAGAACACTTATGCTGTGACTCGCCGAGTTGTATGAACAACTCGCCGAGTCTGTTCTTGATCTAAGAAGATTGCCTTGAACTTGCCGAGTCAGGGCATTGACTCGCCGAGTTCCTCCATGGGTGAGTTCGGCTTCCAACTCACTGAGTCACACCCTGTGACTCACTACTCAAACTCGACACAAGGAAAAGGGGACAACTCGGAGACTCGCGAGCAGACTCGCCGAGTCAGATGAACGACTCGCTGAGTCGTCGCCATGCAATCACTAAATACGCAATTTTGCTCGATTCCAGCCTATGCCATTCACAGATCTGGGTTCCTAGAGCATGAATCACACGTAAAGTTTCCAACTTTACGTGTAGATATTCACCAATGAGGGATTTAGGGCTCAAAATGCCTCAAAAGGGTAGATCTAGGGTGAACAAGCAACAATGGTCCAAAAAGGTAGCGGATCTGAGCTCCTGGAGCTTAATCTTGCCTAGATCTAAAGGCCAATCAACTTATTTCGACTTATATTGCACATACAAGCTTGGGGAAGGGCTCAAGAAAGACTTAATGGAGCAATAAGCATAAAAACAGAGGGAAAACGGGTTATACCTCAAAGAAATCACTGAGAGGACACTAAGATGCTTGGCTTCCTTCCCTTCCTCTTGATCTACTCCTCTTCCTTCACAAAATCTTCAAGGAAACACACTAATAAGCTTCAAACTCACAAGAACAAAGGCTAGGACGTATGGAGAGCTTCTGAGGGTGAATGAGGCGGATTTGGGGCGCAAATGGTCGTTTAAATAGGGTGCAAACCCTTGGAAATTAGGGTTTCATCAGATAGTGCGGACTCGCCGAGTCCAGGATATGGACTCGCCGAGTCACCAACTTAAACGTGTCCCGGGTCCCCTCTCTACTCGGCGAGTCGAACCTATGACTCGCCGAGTCCAAGGCTAAAAATGGAAAATACTCAAATAAGATTTACGCACCAGGAACCAGGTGCTACAAATCTCCCCCACTTATTTTAGACTTCGTCCTCGAAGTCTGCTGCTCGATCCTGAAACAGCTCCGAGTAATGCTCCATCATTTCCACCACCGGCTCCCAAGTCCACTTCGAACCCTTGCGGTGCTGCCATTGCACCTTCACTAGCTCCACCCTCTTGTTCCTCAAATCCTTCGACTTCCTGTCGAGGATTGCGACTGGGCGCTCAATGTAATTCAGGCATGCATCAACCTGAATATCCTCCAACGGCACTACTGCTGTATCGTCCACTAAGCACTTCCGCAACTGAGAAACATGGAAAGTGTTGTGGATCTGGCTGAGCTCGACTGGCAGATCCAGCCTATACGCCACCTTGCCCACCCGGGCTACAACCCTGAATGGCCCAATAAACCTCGGGCCCAACTTGCCCCACTTCCTGAATCGAATGACGCCTTTCCAAGGCGACACCTTCAGGAGAACCATATCCCCGACTTGGAACTCCAAGTCGGATCGACGCTTGTCGGTGTAACTTTTCTGCCGAGTCTGAGCAGTCTAAAGCCTGCTCCGAACCTACTGGATCCTCTCAGTCGTCTTTAGCACCACCTCGGTGCTCCCCATGACCCTTTGGCCAACCTCACCCCAGCATATCGGGGTCCTGCACTTTCGTCCGTACAACATCTCAAATGGGGAACTGTCAATACTCGCGTGGTAGCTGTTATTGTATGAGAACTTGGCCAAGGGTAGATAGGTATCCCAGTTACCACCAAAATCTAACACACATGCCCGCAACATATCCTCCAAAGTCTGGATGGTCCGCTCGCTCTGACCATCCGTCTGCAGGTGGCAGGCAGTGCTAAAATGCAAACGAGTGCCCAACTCGTCATGAAATCTATTCCAAAACCTAGAAGTAAAACGCACATCCCTTTCCGAGATAACCGATACTGGTACCCCATGCCGCGCCACAATCTCTCTGATATAGATGTCGGGTAATTTCTCGGCCGATATACTCTCCTGAATCGGGATAAAGTGAGCACTCTTGGTCAATCGATCCACGATGACCCAAATCGAATCTACTCCACGCGAAGTCCTGGGAAGCTTCGTGATAAAATCCATCGTGATATCTTCCCATTTCCACAACGGGATGTCCAACGGCTGCATCTTCCCATGCGGTCTCTGATGTTCGGCCTTGACCTTTCTGCAGGTCAAGCACCGCTCGACATACCATGCCACATCCCGCTTCATGCAGGGCCACCAATAATCTAGACGAAGATCCCTATACATCTTCGTCGCCCCGGGATGAATAGAGAATCGGGACTTGTGCGCCTCCTCCATCAAGATTTGGCGCACGCCTCCGTGATACGGCACCCACACCCTGCGGTGTAGTGTCAATAATCCTCGGCTATCATAATCGAAGGAGGAAACCTGACCCACCACGCGCTCGCTCTTTCGATGTTCCTCCTTGATAGCTTCCTGCTGAGCCTCCCGAATTCGCTCCAATAGGGGAGTCACTACGGTCATCCTCATGCAAACTTCCCTGATCGGCGCCGCCTTGCGGCTAAGCGCATCGGCCACTACATTGGCCTTCCTCGGGTGGTATAGGATCTCGCAATCATAATCCTTTACCACGTCCAACCACCGAAGCTGCCTCATGTTTAGATTCGGCTGATCCATGAGGTACCTCAAACTCTTGTGGTCCGTGTAGATGGTACACCAAACCCCGTAGAGGTAATGTCGCCAAATCTTGAGGGAAAAAACCACAGCCCCCAACTCCAAATCATGCGTCGGGTAGTTCACCTCATGAGGCTTGAGCTACCTCGAAGCGTAGGCAATGACATGCCCCCTCTGCATCAGTACCGCGCCCAACCCTGAAATGGACGCGTCACAATAAACCACAAAATCCTCTACGCCCTCTGGCAGGGCTAAGATCGGTGTCTCGCACAATCTCTGTCTTAGTGTCTCAAATGCAGCCTGCTGCTCGGGTCCCCACCGAAAGACCACGGCTTTCTTCGTCAGTCGCGTCAGGGGTACAGCTATCTTGGAGAAATCCTGGATAAATCTCCGATAGTAGCCTGCTAATCCTAGAAAACTCCGAATCTCAGATGGAGACTTTGGAACCTCCCATCTCATCACGGCCTCGACCTTGGCCGGATCGACCAGAATTCCGTTCTGGTTGACAAGGTGTCCGAGAAATTGCACCTCGCACAACCAAAACTCACACTTGGAGAACTTGGCATACAAGCTCTCCCTCCTCAGGGTCTCCAACACCTCTCTCAGATGCTCCTCATGCTCCTCCTGGGTCTTGGAATAAACCAAGATGTCATTGATAAAGACTATCACAGACCGATCCAGCATCGGTCTGCATACGCGATTCATGAGGTCCATGAACGCGGCAGGAGTATTGGTGAGCCCAAACGGCATCACCACGAACTCATAGTGGCCATAGTGCGTCCGAAATGCGGTCTTCTGTGTATCCTCCTCCCTGACCCTCATCTGATGATAACCCGAACGCAAATCAATCTTAGAGAACCAAGATGCTCCCTGAAGCCGGTCAAAGAGATCATCAATCCTCGGGAATGGGTAACGGTTCTTCACCGTTACCTTGTTCATCTCTCGGTAATCTATGCACATCCGGTATGACCCATCCTTCTTCTTCACAAACAGGATCAGGGCTCCCCAGGGTGAACTACTCGGACGAATAAATCCCTTGTCTAGCAGCTCCTGCAGCTGCGTAGACAACTCCTGCATCTCGGGAGGAGCCAACCGATACGGTGCCTTGGTTATCGGAGCCGCACCAGGAACGAGGTCAATCCTGAACTTCACCTGTCACTCTGGAGGTATCCCAGGAAGCTCCTCTGGGAAAACATCCACGAAATCTCGAACCACCGGAACCTCGCTCACTGTCGCCTTACCCTCCTCCCGGGTATCCGTCACATATGCGACATATCCTGTGCATCCCTGCTGAAGATATCGCCTAGCCCTCGCTGTTGAACAAACCGAGGGTCAACATTGTGGTCTCTCACCACGAATCACTAACTCTCCCCCACCTGGGGTCCGGACTCGCACTAGCTGTTGTGCGCAATCTATCACCGCCCCATTAGGGCTCAACCAATCCATGCCTATAATCACCTTGTTCCCACGCAACGGAATGGGAACCAAGTCTACTAAGTAGCGCTCCTAAAACAAGCGCAATACGCAATCCCGAAACACCATCGATGCTCGCACCGAACGATCATCAACAATCCCTACCTCCAAAGGGCAATCCAACATGCCCGAAGACTCAGGAAACTTCTTGCTAAGTGCAAGGGACACAAATGATCGGGATGCACCCGAGTCGGATAACACTTGAACTAGGGTACCGTTCACATGGAACGATCCTAACATGTATACACATACCAAGCACATATCAATATCATAACATCATAAATAAAAGTAGAGGGAAAGAATCATACCCGTCACCACATCGGAAACATCTCAATGGATTTTTTGATGATTGTTTTGAAATAACCATTTGGTTGAAACTTTGTTTGAAAATACCAAATATAGAGTTTTTTTTGTTTTGTTTGGTATTTCTTCAGTGAGTGATTTGGCTTTCTTGTTGATTCGTCTTTATCTTGATTCGTCTTTGAAGATTAGATGTGGAAAAATCTTTGTTTATCTTGGATAAGTGATTGTTGAAATCCTTTTTGTTTCGTCTTTTCTTGTTGATGGATCATGGGATCTCAAGAGTTCATTTTTGGTTAGCTTATATCTAGGTGGGGATTGGTGGCATAAAAGACAGTTTGTCTAGTATGTAAGAAATGAATGTATCGTCCCTGGTCATTTTGATATCTAAGCAAAAATGAGACCGTGACAGGGTATAATCGGATATACCTTATAAGAAATAGTGACACACCTAAGCTCATAAGAAATGAATTCCACAATGATTCAGATTGACGATGCACAAATTCTCACATGGGTTTTTGTTTTCATCTGAACCTCCTAACCTTATGTCCCTTTTTAAAATAATCAATAATGAAATAAAATTGAAGGAAATAAAGTTATGTACATTATGAAAAGTAGGAGATTTGAACCTTCACTCCAATTGAGAATCAATATGATTTAAAATCTTCATCGAGCATAAGCATCTGAAAATTAAGTCAAGAGACGATTAATCACAAGGTTCTATAAAAGCTTATTATGGTAAGTTTTTTATTCTATTTTTGAAGATTTGTTTTTCTTAATGTTTTTGGAAGTTTTTTGGATATTTGAATGTTTTTGGTATTTTCAAAAGGAAAGCAATTTTTAATTGTTTTTGAATTTTATTTTTGAATGAAAGTAAACACACTTTTATACAAACAAAAAGCAAATGTTTAAGGATGGATGTTATCTGGATTTAAAATTCCTAGACGGCCTAGGAAGTATTGAAACTTGGTTTCATCGAGAGCCTTAGTGAAGACATTAGCAATTTGATCTTCGGTATTGATGAAGTGCAATTCGATATGACCCTTTTGAATGTTGTCTTTGATAAAGTGATATCGAATGTCGATGTGCTTTGTCATGGAATGGTGAATGGCATTGTGAGAAATGGCAATTGCACTGGTTGAGTCACAAAATATGGGAATTTGTGAGATTTTGAAGCCATAGTCGCGCAGTTGAGTTTGCATCCATATGACTTGTGAACAACAACTGGCAGCAGTGACGTATTCAGCTTCTGCTATTGATGTGGACACACAAGTCTGTTTCTTTGAAGTCCAACTCACTAATCTACCTCCTAGGAATTGACAGCTACCAAGTATACTCTTTCTATCTAGCTTGCATCCTCCGTAGTCTGAGTCGATGAAAGCGTTCAGCTGAAAATCGGATTTAGCTGGATACCAAAGGCCAAGTTTGGGAGTGCCTTTAAGGTATTTGAAGATGCGTTTCACAGCAACTACATGGGATTCCATAGGATTTGCCTAGTATCTGGCACAAACACATGTAGAAAACATGATGTCAGGTCTGCTGGCAATGAGGTATAAGAGTGATCCGATCATTCCACGATATCTTTTCTAGTCAACAGGTTTGCCATTTAAGTCTGCATCGATTTTGTATCCAAAAGCCATTGGGGTTTTTGCAGTATTGGATTTGTCCATTGAAAAGCGAGTGAGTAGGTTTTTGACATAATTCTCTTGGTTGATGAAAATGCCATCAGTTGACTCTTTGATTTGAAGTCCGAGAAAAGTAGTCATCTCCCTAATCATGCTCATTTCAAATTTGCTCTTCATTAGATCTGCAAACTTAACACTTAATTCATCGGTAGAACCGAAAATAATGTCATCAACATACACTTGTACAATTAACAGATGTTTATTAAATATTTTATGAAAGAGGGTTTGATCGATTGAACCTCTTTTAAAACCTGATTCTTCGAGAAAGATTGACAACGTGGCATACCAAGCTCGGGGTGCTTCTTTCAAGCCGTGACAGCTTTCTGCAATTTAAAGTTATTATCTGGAAATTTGGGATCTTCGAAACCTGGTGGTTGTTGGATGTATACTTCACGACCTATCTCTCCATGTAGGAATGCATATTTAACATCCATTTGGAATACTTTGAAATTCTTATGTGCAACATATGCAAGAAAGATGCGAATTGCTTCAATTCAGACAACTAGAGCATATGTTTCATCATAGTCTATTACCTCTTGTTGTGAATATCCTTTGACTAGAAGACGTGCCTTGTTTCGACAAATGATTCCTTGATCGTCAGTCTTGTTTCTATATACCCATCTTGAACCTATAACAGTAACATCGGGTGGAGTAGGAACAAGATTCCATACGTCGTTTCTTTCAAATTCTGCTAGCTCTTCTTGCATAACTTTTACCCAGTCTGGATCTTTTATAGCAGAATGTATTGTTTTGGGTTCAGTTGTGGATAAGAAGGCTCCAAATAAACATTCATTTGTGGATGCGGCTCTAGTCTGAATGCCTAAGTTGGGATCTCCGATGATTTGGTATGTTGGATGATTTCTAGTCCACTTTATTAAGCGATTCTCTTCCGCTATAATAATTGGAGTTTCAGTGTCCCATTGTTCTTCTCCGGGTGTTTCATCTTGGAATAGGTTTGAAGCTTCCCCCATAAATGATACATCAGGATTGTTTTGGCTATTTGGGGATGGGGTGTTCAAAGGAGGATTTGGTGGTTGTTCCAAAGAGGAACTATGTGTTGGTAGTTCCCTCTCGAATTGATCTGCATCATTTTGGATTGTGTAGGATTGAAGTAACGTAAGTAGTTCCGGTTTCCTCTCATATGCTTGGAGCAACCACTATCAATGTACCATGTATCATCATTGGGCTCTCCAGCATTAAGTATCTGCAATCAGACAAAAAGTCTGGGTACTTAAATCTGAATGGGTCCTGGTTTTTCAGTTCTTATTTTGGGTTCTTTGCTTAATGAATTTCTAGCATTTAACTTCGCGTTGTTGTAAGAGTTTGGTTTATGAGGATGGAATGGTTGAGGTTTGATTTGATTTATCAAGTTTACCCAAAATGTGATTTGTTTTTGAAAATCTGTGGGTTGATAAGATCTGTGATTTGGCGAAAGATATCCTAGATGTGAAGGTTTGTTTGAAAAGTTTTCTTCATATCTGAGATGTGATTGGCGGTTTTGAAAAGCTTTTTGATGATAAACTTTTTCATGTGATGGTTTTTGAAAGTTCCTTGAATGATGAAAAGTGATATCTTGAAAGCGGTTTTCAAAAGGATTTCAAAAAGGTTTTGGTTTTTGTTTAGAAACCTGTTTATGAGGTAAGACGTAGGGTTGAACTAGATTCTTTGGTTGGTTGTAAAAAACGATTGGCTTGATAAAAGGGGTTTTGGTGACTTGAATGGATTTTTTGCATGTTTGTTGTTTCTTGGAGTATTTTTGTCCCAAACTAGTTTTTCCAACAATTGATGAACTCACTGTAAGAAAAGGAGTTGGTACAGAAGTACTACCATCCTCATAAGAGGAATTTTCTCCATTCAAAAAGTTTTTGAGTTTAGTGGTTCCATCGGTATGTTTGATTTGGTGAGTTAAAGAACTTGCAGAGTCTGTTTCAGTATTTACAACTCTTTTGAAATACTTTTTGGAAACACTGAAAGCAGTATCATCTGGACTACAGTTGATAATTGTTTCTTCATCTGAATCTTCCTCATTAACAGATGTGACAAGATCTAGTAGAGTAGATTCAGAGTTTTCACAATTCGTCATGTTTTCCTATTTTGCTTGTTCAATTTCAAAGGATTCTCTTCCAATTCTTGGTCTATAAATTGTATCAATTTTGCCAGTTCCTAAGGTGTTTGCCTTGGTGAAAATATCATCACTTAGTTTTCTAGCAACTTTGATAGAATCCATATTCCATATCAGTCTTTTATTCTCGGTTTCAAGAGAATTGATTTGGTTTAAAGAATCAGTCAAATTTTCATTTAAAACATTGTATTTTTCAGTTGATTCTTGAAAGTCTTGTTTCAACTGAAGGATTTCCATTTCTAAAACATCTTTTATTTCAGAAGAAATGACTAACTGATTTTTTTGTTCCAAATCCCTTTTCTGAATTAGGGACTAATTTAATTGTTCGAAGACGTGATTATAATCTTCTATTTTTCTTTCAACGTCTCTTTCCAATTTGCTTTTTGTTCTTGTTGATTCTCCAAATTTGAGTTGCTAGGTTTGTAACTCAGATTTGCAAATATCATAATTGACCATTGTGTCATGATATGTTTTGAGATCAGCTTCCAGACTAGTCTCAATTTTGGTTATGTGGGACTCAAAATTTTTTTGGAATAACCAAGTTCAGAGATCATAGACCATACCTGTTCTATGACTTTGGGAGCTCTTGAAGGTATATCAACACCAGCTACAAAGCAGAAGCTTGATTGTGTTGGTTCATGTTCAGCTTCGTCATCAGAAGTTTGCCAGTATTCGACGCTTGGTTCATGGATATCCATCAATGCTCTTTGCTTTTCTTGGTTTTCCAGTTTTCAATTCATTGGCTCTTTGAGCATAGTATGTTGAGTCTTTGATTTTGGTTTTGTTTTTGGCTCGGCATTCTCTGGCATAGTGAATTGTTCCTTTGCAGTTGTGACAAATGATCACTTCTTCATCACTTTCATCCTTTTGACTCTTAATCGGAAGTCTTTCAGGTGCTTGAGTTTGGATTTGTTGGGAAGGTTGAGAATGGTTTTATTGGAATCCAAAATTTTGGTTGTTTTGAAAACCATTGTTTTGATTGTTGTAACCTTGATTTTGGAAACCTCTATTTTGATTTTGAAAACTGTTGTTTGGATTGTGGTTATGACCTAAATTGGGATCATTTTGAAATCACAGGTTTTGAAAACCTTGGTTTGAGTTATTATGGAAAGAAGGTCTTTGAGAATTTTGTCCAAAGTAAGGTCTAGGTTGAAAACCTGAGTTATTTCGTACAAAAGATGGTCTTGGTTGAAAACCTGAGTTATTTTGTGCAAAATATGGCCTATTTTGAAAGTTTGGTCTAAAATTTCATTGACCATGATTTGGGAGAAATCTCTGGAGATTTATGTTTGCAACCAACGCGCACAGTTGTTGATAGTCTACTTCATCATTCGAATCAGACTGGAAGGCGTGGTTTTGAAAAGATGTAGCCTGATTAAAATGATTAAAGTTTTGATCATTAAAAGGTGTTTGGTTTTGTGAAGTTGTGGACACAAGAGCAAGTGGTCCTCCAAAAGCTGCAGTGGTTGGTGGGTCAATCGAGGATTCATACGATTGAAGTTCTCCATATAAGTTGTACAAAGTTTCAGTATGAATAGCTAGATTTCCCTGAATAACGAGTTTAACCATTTTCCAGCTTTCGAAAAGATTGTTTAAAAACATGAGATTTATCTCGTGTTGTGTCTTTTTGATACCCAAATTGTTCATTTTAACCATAATAAAATTGAACCTATCATGAGCATCATGGATGGTTTCTGATGACAGCATTTTGAAATTATCGAATTCATTTAAAACAGATGTTCTTTTGTTTCCGATAATTCTTTTATTTCCACAAAAACGATTTTTCAAATTTGTCATCCATTTGACTTAGAATACTGTGAGGTATTCCAGAAACAAGTTCCTTTTTGGCTTGGAGTTCCAACTTTTTTGTGATTTCAGCTTGAGTGGCTTGATTTGTAGCAAGAGTAGCCATATTTTCTGGAGTAACATATGTTCCTTCTACACACTTCCAGACATCTTCATTTATAGCATTAAGATGAAGATTCATACGGCCAACCCACGAATTATACTCTTCAGTAATAAGTATGGGTGCCCGTGAACCATATCCTAAGCTATTTGCAATGGAGACAGAGCTCATGTTGGAGTAATTTGCCAAAGACATTTTTTTGAAATTTTTGAAAGGATTTTGAACAAGTGATATTACAAATGAAATTTTTAAAGAAAAGCTTATGGAAGGTTTATAAACTCTATAACCAAAAGTTTTTCGACAAAAATTTCAAGGTAAATCACACAAGCTCTGTTACCAATTGTTGGATATTATTCATTTTATATATCAGCTTAGATACCGATTTGTTGGAAAAATATAACAATCTGCTCACCACAACAAAACGCCGGTTACCAAATACTGTGTGACAGATATATAAGTTTAAGATATAATATGTATATATATATATATATATATATATATATATATATATATATATATATATATATATAAAGAATAATAATTGCGGAATAAGTATAAATAAGAAAGCTATAAATGACTGAAAGCTATAATAATATAAATGACTGTATTTAAATGACGTAAAGTTATAAATAATATAAATGACTATATATAAATGACAGTATTTAAATGACATAAAGCTATAATAAAGTATATAAGTATATAAATATATATCAAGTAGGTTCGTCAGTAAATTGACCGAACTGGACTCATGGAACGATTGGTCGATATTTGAACTCTTAGAATGACTGGTCGATATTGGGACTCTTGGAGCGAATGGTCTATATTGGGACACTTTGAATCGACTAATCGATATTGGGACTCTTGGAACGACTAGTCGATATTTGTTCAAAGATCAATTCGGCATTGGATAAGTAACAAAAAGTTCATTGAAAGCTCGATTTATGTAAAACAAGTTGTTTACAAAAGGGTACAAAATACATGAGTTTATGTATTTGTATTTGAGGTATTTTTGGGTAAAAACATGCACACGGGTCGTGTAAGATAAGGCACAAGCGACACGGGTCGTGTAGGAAGGTTTAGGAGTGTTTTAGAGGGTTTTCTTGATAATGATGCTGAGCACGGGCCATGTTGGATTTAGCCTTGGATGAACACGGGTCGTGTTGATGTACCAGAGGCAAACATAAGGGTACACGGGCCGTGTCTGATATAAGGCATGCTGAACACGGGCCGTGTTCATGCAGCTGTCAATTTCGGGATTTTTGTGATTTGAAGGTATGTTTTGTTTGTGATGTTTTGGCAAGGGCAATGGTGTTAAGGTGTTTTGAGGATGTTTTCAAGGTTGTTTAGAGGATAGAAGGAGGTTGATATAAGGTGGTAATGGTGGTGAAAGTTCTATGAAGATGATGATGAATAGTGATGGGTTTTGTGGTTGATCTTGATGCAGAAGGTTTTTGGTTGTTTCATGGTTGTGTTTTGGTGTTTTGATGTAAGGAAAGTGTTTGGTGGTGTATGGTGTGATGAACAAAGGTAGTGAAGTGGAAGAACCTTGAGTTTCAATGAAGAAGATGAAGATGGTTGATGGTGTTCTTCATTTCATTGTTGATGATCTTGATGTTCTTCACTTCATTGTTGTTTGATGATGGTGTTCTTCATTTTCTCCGGGGATGAAGATTGAGAGGGGGTGGTTTTTACAAAGGAAAACTCACTATATCATATGAAATTCTCTTGCTAGCTTCTATTATCACCAACACTTACACACACTACTTACACATGTATATATACATGGTGAAACAAATATCTAGTAGCACTTGAGTGTAAGTTGAAAGGAAGGGCTGATCATGCAAGTTGAAGTAGAGGTCTAGGAGGCAAATAACGTGGGTGTTCATTTGCTACTTCATTTCCTTGACTTGTTGACTCTTCTTTGTTGACTTTTCAACACCACAACATATATAATACATATATACATATATAATACATACATACATACATACATATATATATATATATATATATATGTATATATATATATATATATATATATATATATATTGTTGAAACTGTTTAGTCACACATATGTGTTTTCGTATTTTCCGTTTTGATCACGCATTTATGCAACCTGAAATAACTGATAATATTTGTTAGATAATACAAAGACAATTTGTCTTATTTCAGTGATGGTCACATACAAGGTCACATACAAAATCATTTTTTAACAGGGACGTTACCAAAAAATTAAGATTATTGGTATAATTCGTTTTTTAAATAAAAATAAACTTAAGCAGTGAAAAAAAAAACAACACGAAGTGAATTTTTTTTCGAAAAAAAAGCTTTTTATATATCAATATGGATCTTTATGGAAAGATGATGAAAAATCGTAAACAATGATATATTCGTTTTTTTTTCAATAAAAAACATGGTCTAAGAAAATTAAATGAAAAAAATAGGTGAGTTTTTTTAGTTAAGATGTGACTTTTTAGGTATAATCTGGTATATATACAAGTGTATATCAAGTTTTTTGATCATTAATCATTATGATTTCCGATGCTCACGAATGGTTCCTTAGTTACTTGTTAATAATAGTTTTGTATTGAACCTCACACTTTATATATATATATATATATATATATATATATATATATATATATATATATATATAAAGTATATATATATATATATATATATATATATATATATATATATATATATATATAGAGAGAGAGAGAAAGAGTTATGTTCATATATAAACACAATATCTTGTGTGATTGTATAACCAATTTTTGACCAATAATTTAATAAAGGTATGATAGTAATTAACATATAAATCAATAAATGCATTTTCAGCTATAATTTTATAATTATTGTAACTCATTTCATTTAACTTTGCACGTATAATTTTGGTAAGTATTTTAAATTGAATTCTTTAATATACATATAAAGAAAGTTGGCGACTAAAACTCATATATAGTGTCGAATCCAATGTTCATTCTTTCAGAATTCATACAAAGAATATATTAGTTTATTGAATATTCTTATAGATTATGTTACATACTATAAGATATTTTTATGTGTAAAAATAATATTTTCTTACTCTTCAAGAATTTTCATTTGGCCTATAGTTTTGGTGAATCTGTATAAAAAGAATATTACATACACTTCAAAAATATATGTTATGTAGTATTCATTGATCGTTCTTAAAGAATGAATTTTTTTACATATCTCACTAGTTTTATGACAGTAATTCAAAAATATTTATTAGTCAGTGTATTCTTAAACAATGAAATGTGATTCTTAAAGAATGGAATAAGTTTCAAGCAAATTCTTGATTTTTAAAGAATCAAATCGTCCGATTCTTTAATTTTGTACCTTTCTAAACATTGTATAAAAACATTGTGTTAATATTTTGTAAAACTAGTAGTGAAATCGCCTAATTTTTATAGAATGAAATATGTTATGAAGCTAAGTAATTCTTAAAGAATGAAATATATTTCATTTTATGTGATTATCGTGTAAAAAAATATTGTAAAATTTTCAATACATGATTTCCTATGATTTGGTTTTAAAAACAATAATCTAGATTTTATTGGTATATTTGACTTGGTTTCCTAAAATATGAAATACTTCTTTTTTATCTCACTTAATAAATGTCATAATTACTCTTTAATACCCTTAGAATTAATTGATTGTAATTATATACTTATTATCCTACATTAATACAATGCACCATAAAATCATAGTCATTAATTTTTTTTAATACAATGATCATAATTTGGTCATACATTCACACAATATTTGCAGTTTACATTTAATCCTAACCCTATATATAGTTTAAGGAAACATGTTTTGTTGGAAAATACACATGTATTTCTTTCCCATTTCAGCCGGTACGATGAAGACTTTTACGGCAAAATTAAATGAGTGACTGAGAATGATTCTCACATTCTCAACCTTTATAATTTTCTCAATTAAACTTACCACTATATATATATATATATATATATATATATATATATATATATATATATATAGCATATAATAAACATAGTATATTCATATTTAAATATTAGACAATGCATTCACTTGTAAATATTACATATTATATTTACTTGAGAATATTAAATGTGATATTCACTTATGAATATTAGATGATACTTTCTGATGTGAATATTACATAGTATTACATGGTATATCACATGTGAATATTACATAGTATATTCACTTGTGAATATTAGATGGTATATTCACTTATGAATATTACAAGGTGTTTTCATAAATATATAAAAATTTTATATGTTATTCACATATGAATAACATATAGACTTGCATATTCATTTTGTGTTTTAATAATTATATATTGATTCAGGTGAAAAAAAAAACATATTCATATGTAAATATAACATGGTAATTTAGTTTATGCATTTCATCAAACTGTTGGAGTACATACAAGTGAACTTTTTTTTTAAATATTAAAAACATAATACTTTAGCTATTTAAATCTTATAAAATAGTAGATTGATAGAGATTTATATGAGATTTTTCGAAAAAAACGAATTGATCTTTTTCTAACCTTAATTTTGAAGTTTTATGTGATGATCGATGTTGAATGAATGATATGAAATAGATTTTTTGTTGATTATCGATGATGTTGATCTAATGACGCTGGGATTATAATTAAACATAGATGTTGAATATATGAGCATATTTAAGCAAAATTGAAGGTTGGATTAAAAGAACCAAAAACGAATTTTTGGTTAGTTTGTTGACGAACCAAAAATTGAAGAAGATCGATGATTGATTAACACTGGATGACGTTGATGAGGGTTTAATTTAAGAAATCTGGATGATTGTTGAAGGTTGAAGGAGAAATTTGGATGATGAATGATCGATTAGTAATGAATTTGAACTGTTATCTAATTCTCTACAGTTACATATCTGAAATTGAAGATTATTATCATATTTACAAGTTTGTCACCGTGTTTTTTTATGCTTAGATTAAATGATTGGCTGAGAATGATTCCCTCATTCTCAATCTTTTCTTTTCTCAATTGAACCCTCCTCTATGTATGTATGTATATATATATATATATATATATATATATATATATATATATATATATATATATATTGATATTGCCATATATATGCGTGTTTTAAGGCAATATTTACTTATATTTTTATACATATTTTGGTTATTTGCATTGAATAATGATACTTATAAGTTTAAATTATACTTTGCAGCCAAATAGAAGCATTCTTGAAGAAAAGGGAATAAAAACGACAAAGCTTCGAACTTTGGAGGCTTGGAGAATAAAAGAAGAACCCCACGTAAGAAGCTAAACTCACGACGTGAGGGTTGACTACTCATGACGTGAGTTAGAATATTCCAAAAGATTAGCATAGCGTAGAGGAATCCTTGTCATACACGGATACTTACGAATTCATGTCGTGAGACATACTTGCTCACGACGTGACTACGGTTAATTCAGAAAACTATATATATATATATATATATATATATATATATATATATATATATATATATATATATATATATATATATATATATATATAACCTTGAGTATTATATTTTAAAGAGCTTTTGGCTGACTTGGAGAGTTGCTGGAGATGAAAATTACAGAGTTCAAAGGCCTAGAAGTTGGTTTATATACCTAGGAAGAAGGAGAAGCTCATAATTAGCTTAATAGTTTGGTACATTTAAATATGTCTTTGAATATGATTTGTGTTAGTTTTTTTGTTAGCATGTCCAGCTAAATCTAGTTGCTTCTTTTAGCTAGATGAAACTGGAACTCGTGGTTCTAATACTTTAGCTTTGATTTACTTGTTGGTTATGACTTGTGTTTGATTGATTGAACCTAGCATGTTTGATTTAATATTTGATTGCTTTAAATTCTTGTTTTGTATAGTTAGTGAATATGAATCTGCATGAATTTAAATACCAAATAATTCAGTGAACA
Source organism: Lactuca serriola (assembly GCF_051521515.1). NCBI lineage: Eukaryota > Viridiplantae > Streptophyta > Magnoliopsida > Asterales > Asteraceae > Lactuca > Lactuca serriola. The sequence goes on from NC_136408.1 coordinate 205,059,152, forward strand.
CTAGTTTATTAGAGCTAAGATCAAACCAATTTTAGATAAGTAATTGAACTATTGAATTAAGTTGTGCTAGAGAACTCATATTATGACCGTAAGTGTATTTTTCAAATCAATCTTACATGGCTCCAATTCCATTTAATAATTCATTATGTGTTAAATATTGTGTGATGATACATAGACTTACATGAATTAATTAATGTTAGTAAATTTAGAACTGGATTGCTAATATTGTCTTAATTGGTAACCAGCAGTAACTGTCATAGCTAATTTATAAATTATTGAGGGAAAGTGGATTCGAACTAACATAAGTGTTTTGTTTATTGATTGAATTTGTGTTAAAGAATTAAGTTCCTCTAAACTTGCATAATTAGATAAAACCCCTTTCCTTTATTAGAAATTAGGTTAATTTAATAGTAGATAGATTAATTAGTTAAAATCGTTCCCTGTGATTGACACCCGAATTACCCAAACTATTCTATAATTTGACTAGGTACATTGCCTAGGTGCATTTTTGTTAGTTAAGTAGTTAGATTATAAATTTAAAATTAGGTGTAGCTACTTGCACGCATCAATTTTTTGGCACCGTTGCCGGGGAACGACGTATTTAATTGTTGATTTATTCGCTTTAATTTAATCGATCCTTTTTGTGGGGTAAAACCTACAAAAAGTTATTTTACAATTTAGTTTATTTTCTTCCAGTACTGAATTCATGACGTGAGCTTTATTGGCTCGTGGCGTGAATCCACTAATTTCCAGTTTTCTTTGTTTTTTTTTTGTTTCAGCTTTACATTTTTATTTTTGGCTATTTTGAAGAAGTTCATAACCAGAGGCTCGAACACACCTTTGGTGCCACCACTTAAAGATCTAGAGTCGGCCATTGAAAAGAAGACGGATAAGAACGCAGGAGTGAACGGAACACCAACAAAATCATCTTTCAAAGACCTCAAATCAGTCTTTGGAAAGAGGTCGGGAAAGAAAGTGGGAGATTCGAGTACATCATCAAAGGACAAAAGCAAGATACAAAGCCTTGAGCAAGATCCAAACCCAAAGGATTCCGAGTACGAATCTGAGGCTGAATTTGCATTACATAAAAGTGAATCCGAAGACTAGTCTAATAACGAGATGACAGATATTACGGATATGTCCATAGGAGCTTACAAAAACTGAATTATAGATGATGATGGTCCTGGCCTAATACAACCTGCAATTCCTGCAACTACCGTATTCGAACTGAAAGGACACATCCTTGCTGCACTTAAGGATGTACCATTTTATTGAAAGGATCATGAGGATGCTTACAAGCATTTGGATGAAGTAAATGACATAGTATATTATTTCAATATCCCAAATGTTCCTAGAGATACAGTCTTGATGAGGATGCTACCAATCACTTTTAAGGGAGTTACTAAAGACTAGCTAAAGGCACTACCACCTGGTGCAATCACTACTTGGGCTCAAATGTGCGAACAATTTTTGGACCATTTTTTCCCTTCCAAGATAGCTAAACTCAAAAAGGCAATAGCAAATTTTGAGCAAAGTCCGAGTGAGTCACTTTATGAGGCATGGGAGCGCTATAAGGGATTGTTGAGAAATTACCCTCAAAATGACCTCAATATACAACAAGAAGTGTCAATATTTTATGATGGTGTTAATGTCATAACAAGTCAACTCCTTGATTCTCAAGGACCACTTATTAAGAAAAATCTAAGGGAAGTCAAGGAGTTAGTTGAAGAATTTGCAAAGCATGCTTGTGAGTACCATAATCCAAGAAATGAGGGAGTTAAAGGAAGTGGGGTGGAAATTCTACAGACATGGCTGTCGTAATGGCCATGCTTGATACAATGGATAGGAGAATGATAAAAATAGACCAAACAATACATGCTATAAGTGTAGGATGTGAAAGGTGTAATGGTCCACACTTGACTAAGGATTGCAACTTAGATGATAATGGGTATAAGAAAGCTCGTTTTACTATTCTAGTGGGGATAAATATGATGAAGATTAGAGAAAACCAAAGAAGGAGTGGCTACCATATGACGAATACAAGAAGAAAAAAGAAGAAAAATATAAGCGGACAGGCCGAGGCTTCTACCAAAAAGAGCAACCACCAGCCGAGAAGAAAGTTGACTTCGAAACCATGTTGACCCGATTTATGGAAGCTTTCGAGAAAAGGCATGATGATACCGATGCAATGCTGAAGGAGCACATGAAGATGATGAAGGAACAACATTCAATGATTATTGATCAGCAAACTTCATTAAGAAATCATCAAGCATCGATCTATAATCTCGAAACCCAACTTGGTCAATTAACAACTTTTGCGAACAACAAATTATCCTCACAAATTCCCAAAAAAACAAACTCAATCCCATATCATGATGATCGAGACTGAAGACGAGGCTATTTCTGAGTTCTTAGAAGCATTAAGAGGAGGAGCCAAAACCAGCCGAACCAAAACCGAAGCGGTCAAAAATTGAAGATATTATTTTTGCTGAAACACCGAACTCACAATGTGAGCCCTCTATGCTCACGACGTGGGATCGGTCTGAACAGAAAACTTTAGAAATTGTTTTGGCTTATCGTCCGCCTTCACCATCTCCGTCCCGAGAAAATCTTAGTCCACTGGAAAGGGAGCATTTAGAGTTTATAAAGCACGTAAAGGGTATTCCTATAAATACTCCTTTTATTGAGTCGTTATCAAAAATTCCCGAGTAAGAGAAGTTCCTACAAGATTTAATAGACACTCATCAACAATTGAATAAAAATTCAAAGGTTATTTTAAGTGAGCAAAGTTCAAAAGTAGTACTGGGAGAGTTACCTAAGAAGATGGGATATCATGGACGCCGCACTCTTCCATGTAAGTTTGGGAATAATATGAAAACTTATGCTTTAGCCGATTCTGGGGCCAATATAAATTTGATGCCTTATTCATTTTATCAGAAGTTGAATATTCAGAAGTTGAAGGCTACAAAAATGACTATTCCCATATGTGACATCCCCAAAATCTCGGACAGAAAAGACCGATTTCATTTATGCTTTTTAAAATAATTTCAGAGTAAATCCTTTTGATTTAAAAGAGTTGTGGAATTTATTCCCAAAAATAAAATATGATAAAATAATATTTATCAAAGCATTTCATCAAGAGATGCATTTTCATTATATAATCAAAACTCGAGATGTCATGTCCCGATACAGACCATAAAGCATAAACGATAACATTACAAGTCATTCAACAAATATATACATATACAGACTTGTAAACAAAACAACTTGATGATTCATCCATCTTATGCCCTCGCGCCACTACCTGTAATACGAATAAACTGAGTGGGTCAGGCTTGGGAGCCTAGTGAGCATATAGGGTTTTCAACCCACAATAAATAATTATATTTAATTTCACCAACCAACAATAACCCGATTACCCATTCCCGTTATCCTCACTTTATGTCCCTAAAACAACATCTGTCTCAAGGGACCTAATCTAGGATTTTCATCGGGATGGACATTACTGCTAAGGGGTTTCCTCAACAATAGATATCCTAAAGGCAACCATGTGGGGGATAGAGTACACCGGTGAACACATCGTTCACAACACCTAGAGGTTATGAACCTGCTAGCGTTCCACTGGACTGTCTAGAATGAGTCTGTGGTCGTCATCTATACTCCTCTAAATGACTAGGTCAACATCAACAACATCGAGGCCTCTTATCTGTTTATCACACATCAACTATCTATCCATGTTCTACCCAACATATTAGTAGATGAAAATATATATTTTTATACATAGTTTAAAACCTATATAGCATGTTTAATCAATATATATTCCACATAACAGACGAGGCACACACACATAACACACATTTCATAGAGAATCAATCAGATCTATGAGATAGAAGAAAGTGAATATACATTCACACATATAACAACAAAATATACACTTAACACGTATATCGTATAAAATACTTCATATTTATGCGTTAGAAGAAAAATAACTACACACTCACTTGATCAGAAGATGATCGGACAGCACTACGACAGCACTCGCGGGCAGAGCTTCAGCTCGGGAATTGCACTTCTCGAGATATTTGGGGCTTCGGGACTTGCTTCGGGGCTCGGTATTGATACCGGGGCTTCGGGATATTTCTTGCACGAAAAAAGATGCAAAAACGCAAGAGAAAGGGAAGAAATGAGCAAAGAACTCGGTTGCCCTCGATTTCCTTTTATAGGGGGCTGAAACTTGAATTACACTGGGCGTAATTCTATGTTACGCTGGGCATAATGTGGATAAGGCCGGTGACTCCCCCCTCTTTCGGATAATATCGAATTTATATTTAAATTTAAATACCGAAATTATTAAATAAACTTCAAAAATTCATATCTTCCTCATACGAACTCTGTTTTCAATGTTCTTTATATCCCCGCGTAGGTGAGACTACGCTCTACAACTTTCGTTTATACTCCGTCGGCTAATTTTGAATTTATTTTTATTATTTATTTTTAGTAGGTTGGCACAGGAAAATTCCGTTATAAAATCACAACTTCTTCATCTGACGTCCGTTTTCGCCTATCTTTTCATCGTTTCACTACAATTAACGAGATCTTCGATTCTTGTTTAGATTGTTTCGTCTAAAAACCGCTTGGTCTTAAATCGAGTATTCGGGCTGCATACTGCTAAGTCGAAACTTTAAAAAATCATAACTTCCTCATACGAAGTCAGATTTGGGCGTTCTTTTTACTTACGCTCTCGGTTTAACGAACTCTACGACTTTCATTTAGATCACTAAGGCTAAATATCGCTCTAACGTAAATTTAACTTTTTACGTCATTCAGCGTTGCCAGTTTTGACGCGAAACTTCGACAGGTCATAACTTCTTCGTTATAACTCGGATTTCGGCATTCTTTATATATTCGAAAACCTCACTTCAACTACTACAACATTAACCGTAGATATCGAGCTTATCTAACATTTCATTTTGACACTTATTTTTATTCTTAGTTCAATTAAGTCGCACAGTTAAGCACAAAACACATAATACTCAAATAATACACTTCTATTATTTCAAAATGGGTTACAAAGGTTAACTTAGACTATTATATCAACATTAATGACAAGCCTAGAAACACAGGCGCTACAACATGGCAAACCGTTCAGTGACACAACCCTAGGGCATTGTAGAAGATATTCTAGTGAAAATTGGGAAATTCGTTCTTCCAGTAGACTTTGTGATTTTAGATATGAAATAAGATCCCAATGTTCCGATTATTCTTGGTCGCCTATTACTTAATAATGTTGGAGCCTTGGTTGATATTCGTGAGTCCATGCTCACTTTAAGAGTTGGAGATGACAAGGAAACTTTTGGAATAGAAGAAGTTTTCCAAGGGAGTGATGTTCAAAATGAGGTTTGTAATGGAAGAAGAAATTAAGACAATTAAACAAGTCAAGTGTACGAAACCAAGAGCATTCGTTCCATTTTTGGTTGAAGTGGTTGCTTTTACAACACCAACTTCTTGGGTAAGTAAGGAAAGCGACGATTTAGCGAGTAATGAGGATCAACACGAGGTTACTTCTAAGGACATGACTTCAGCTGATGAAGAAAAGAAACTTACGTTAGATCTTAAAAAGAATGAAGAAAACATAGAGAATAAAGGGGCCAAAAGAAAGCTTGATGCAAATGAGATGAAAGCTAAAAAGGAAAATTTGAAAAAATCGTATAAAAGACGATCTCAAGCTTATAAGAGGCGATGGAAGGAGAAAAGAGTTTAGTTGGTGATGGATTCTTCAGACAACTCAACGTGAGGAGGCACGAAGTGCGGCTCACGACTCCATCAAAAAGAAGCGCTTCTCGGGAGGAAACCCAATCCCGGTTTGATTTTCTTTCTAGTTTTTAGGAAAATTAATCATCTCATCGTCCAAGTAATCATATGAATGGTAAAATAGTAACTACAGGGTCCCTGAATTAAGTGGTAATTAATTAAGATTTATAGTTAATAAAAAATTTAGATGCATTAAGTGAATATTTGATCATACCAAACTCACAACGTGAGCATGAGTTCCTCACGACGTGAGTCTAGAGGACATTACGGATCACTATTCTGTTAGCGCAATAAGTATATAGGCCTACTTGTTGATTAATCGAATGGCCTAACTGATAACTTTAAACTCACGACTTGACTCATTACAAATTCACGACGTGAATGTCAAATTACACTGGACCACAAATAAAGGACCGGAACCCACTTTGACCTAATCACTTCTCCAATTCCACGAAGTGAAGCCGTTTTTCCTGGTCCTCCATTCCGATTGCGGCCAAACACAATTCCATACTCCACTTTTGCTTACGTAATTTGCACTTTAAGGTAATTACTTCTTACTTCTAATGGTTAGTTTTGCTTTATTTGTGGAATAAAGGGCCAGGGTTTGTGCTTAATCAAAATGACCGAGTTTTTCCCTAAAAGTTGTGTTATACCCATTTCATGTTACTTGTTTAAGCTTAGAATCAACTTAGGAGAAAACCCTAACAACAGTTTCGAATTGATTTGTGCATAATTGTTACTGATTCGTTTGGCTTCATGCAACCTGTTCTGTTGATGTTCTAATGTGTTGGAAATTTTGGTTTTGTTTTGTTGTTTATTTGTTTTTTTAGGGAATGGCTCCTAGGCATGAAATTCCAGCTGGGATGGCTAACTTGCATCCATTTTATGTATTTCCAACGAATATGTCGAGGGATGTTTATACACACTATAGCAATCGTTTGGGTTGGTTACACAACCGAGAATTTGCGGTTTCCCCGACTGTGGGCAAAGATTAAGAGAAGTTGGATTGTTTGATAGGCTGAACCCATTTCTTACGAAACTATTTATGGGGAATGGGTATTCTTTCATGTGGAAGGGGTGGAACAATCTTTTTGCTATTCAAGAACAGGTTTATAAGGAGTTGTGCGTGGAATTTTTCTCTACTGGGGCATTTCATGGAAATGTCTAAGATCCCACTTTTCCATAAGCATTAGTTTTCCGTTTAGGCGGAGAATACCGGGAGTGTATCTTGGTTGAGTTTTCGTGGAGAATGGGTTTGAATGAAGCTCTCGAGGCCATGTCTCCCGATTTCGGTATGTTTTTACGGGAGGTTGTCCGTGGTTATGAGGGAGAAACATCAAGGCTTCAATTATGGAGCAATATCGCATCGGGAGTGTTCAATTCCGAGGTGTCACCGCAAAGTAGTATCATGTCGCCCATTCACCGTCTTATCCGCCGACTCATCTCCTTTTCCATCTACCACAAGCGCCATGGGGACAAATTTACCAAGATAAATTTGTTTTTCTTATGGAGTATTTTGCGGCCAGGGTGTGTTGTAAAATCCCGTACTTTTTGGCACGCTACTTGGCGGAGTATACAGTGAGTTCCTGCCTTGGGAGCCCGATATGTGGAGGACATTTTGTCACCCGTTTGGCCCGATCTTACGGGGTGATAGTTCCTGACATTACAAGGTCACTAACTTGTATGGAGGTAACTGAATTTTCCTTGGGTTATTTGGAGACAATGAGGGTGGTGGCCAATTATGGGTCACATTGGGGTATCATGCACACTGATGATAATGAAGAACAACCAATCGCATAACTCGAGCAACAACCGCAACCGAGACCTCACCGACGAAATATGCGAACATGTGGAGAAACAGGACGAGTTCATGGATTGAAGGAAGAATGCCCACCGACCCATTCCAAAGTCGGGTGCATTCTTATTTGGACAAACTTCGTGGGGGTGTTAATTATAATACCCAACTTGTCGAGGGTATCTATTCCCACATGGATGTGGTTAGATCACCCATCGTGCCACCGCAATGTCCATATATCCCGAAGTGGGAGGAACATTGGATACCGAGAGGAGATGGGGCTAGAACAAGCGGAGAAAATGAAGATGAAGATGATGATTAATTGTTTTTGTTTATTTTTATTTATTAAAGTTTGCTTTAGATTTATTTTGTTTTGAATGCTTTTGGATTGTAAAACTATTGAAGTTATTATGTTACTTGTCTTTTCTTTGGTTGTTATTCTAGATTTGCTAGGAGTCACGGGAGAGAAATGTTGAGATACAAAAAAATTAATGTTTAGCCGAGAGTCTAGAATCGAGAGTCGAGACCCACGATTTAAAATAAGTGTGAGGTGAGTCGAGAGAGAGGATAGAGTTAGAGAAGAGTCATAAAAATACTTCATTTATAAGAGTCTTAATCCATTGGGACATTGGGGTAAAGTGCATACTTCAAGGAAGAAGAATAAGCAGATTCATTTTCTGTTGCCCAGTTTTCATGTCATGAGGCCCTTACCTTCACATCGTGAACCCGGTTACAAAGGTTTCCAGATTGCACATATTTGCCACCACACATCGTGATCCTTATCCCTCACATCGTGAGTCTTATATTTTCACAAAATTGAAGCCTTTTCATTCATATTTACTACATAGGTCACCACCATTCTTTTTGGTGTTATTATGAAGATTATTATGGCTCCTTTGCTCTACCATGTAATGTGGCGTATGCTTTCCCACATTTTTCTTTCCGTTTTGGATAGTTCCACCGCATTTGTTGAAGATTGAAGTTTCGATTCCATATTCTTCCGGAACATTACATATCTCGCGTGAATAAGATCCAAGTTCCTATATAGAAGAGTTCGTATTGAGATGCATAATTTTTCCACACATTTGAAGTTCAATCTCGACACTACTATCCCAGGGGAGTCTATTCCTTTTTCTCCCTTTTATTGCTTTTAATTTATATTATGCATACAATGAGGGCTTCGTATGTAATAAGTGTGGGGTAGGAGTCGAAAAAGTAAACTGCTAGAAATAGGTAAATTTAAAATTTTTAATAGGTTTAAAATAATAATCTAATAATTTAATCTAGTGATAATAATTTTAACTTAAGTTGCTAGTATTATATGGGGTGATCCGATGAGAGCTCAAATGTTTAGTTGATCCAATATACGTTATAGTGCATTTGTGGCCCCTTTTATTCTAGTGAAATCATGAGACAAAAACACAACCTTGCTTAGTTTAAGGATCGCAATATGTTTAGCATCGTGTACCACAAAAGTATCTAGGAAAGCTTATGTAGTCAATGCACTTAGGCTAATACCTTAACCAATAAAGGGTGAAGTTAAGTGCCCCTGCTTGGGCATGTAGCTTTTTGAGTGAAAAAAAAAGAGTGAGTTACATTTAAAAAAAAAAGAGATAGAATTACAAGAAAAGTTGCAAGAATTTTGAAGCAATCGAGTGAAAATCAAAAGATCAAAGTTCTGAAGAAATTCAAAAGTTGGAGATACCAAAAATCACACAAAAAGGTGGTGAATTCAAAGAAATTAAAGATCCAATATCAAAGAAGTGAACAATTCCAAGAGGTCCATTGTGGTATCAAATTTTGTAATTTCTAGATTATGTATGCTTGGGTAGCTTTACAAAAATACCTTGAGGTTAGAAAGATTTATGCGGATGGATTCGAAGGGATGCATAAAATGAGCATTGCTCAAAAGAAGTGGGCGAGTGTTTATGAGGATTGTGAGTATTTAGAATTAGGGGGTCCTTAGGAAAATTTTGGACACAAATGCATGCGTTGCGGTCTTAGCATAATGGTTGAGTTTGAATTTCATTGCTTTATGTGATATTAGTGACAAGAGTTTCAGTCTAAATAATTAGATTTGCTTTGTAACGTCCCGTTTATTAAACAAATAACTAGATGGGGTTGATATGAATAGAAGCCCTAAAATCATTAATGATTTAGGAAAGTGTTGGTTTCGAGGAGTTAACCGCCATAATTTTAGAAATTTGGGTGTTAAAAGTGTAAGTATCGGATTGGTTTTATAAATATTTATGAAGACAGGGGTTGCATGGTAATTATTGGAACTTAATTTGAAAAGATTTTGAAGGCTAAAGGGTTGGTTGGTAATATATGGACTGCAGTTTAAAATAATTTATAGAGAAGGGGCTGATTGGTAATTATTTGGGATTATTTTGAAGAGAATTATAAGAATAGGGTATAATGGGTAAATTATGGGATTCATTTGAAAAGGGTTCTATGGGGAGGGACCGGTCTTGTAATTATGCAATAGATTTTGAAATGGTCGGGGTTTATAACCCGCCACCCTCACCATACTAACCCTAACCCTAAAAGTGCACCATCCGCCACTCATAGCTCCAGCCACCACCATCTATGCCGTCGTCGGACATCGGGTATTGTCAGGGAGAACCACCGAGGCGATGTTGTCATCGGGGAGGACCGATAAAGGGTACTAAGTTAGGTCTCGTCACTGCCATTGCTGGCATGTGGTTGTATCATCGAGTGTTGCTGCCACGACCACCATTTTAGAGGTCACAAACCAACCACCGGGGATCGTTGAGACTCCGACGATGGACAAGACTAATTCCATGGCTATTGTTGTTGTTCTAATCTCCATTATTCTTCTCCTTCTACTCATTACGCCGCCTGCCGCCTCGTAGGTTTATGAACTCATGACGTTTCTGTTACCACCGGAGAATGGGGGCACGGTTCTGGGCTTGCGACGTGGGTGTGCTTGCGTGTGAGCATTCAGTCGAGTTGGATTCACGAAGAACCACCGTGGCAACTGGCCATGGTGGCTGCTGCCGTCAACACCGCTATTAGCCGCTGCTGCCCGCCATCTCGCGTCATCGCCACCGCCATACGCCACCAGGTGGGTGGTTGGGTCCTTTGAGCAAACTGGAGTGTATGTGTGTGTGTGTTTATTACATGTGAAGCGATGTTTGAGGGTTTATTCAGTCGCGAAGCCATCACCACCACCGTGAGGTGGTGGCTACCACCCTCTAGCACTGTCGGCCACCACAAGGGTGACTGTGTGGGCATGTTTATCCCTTTGTTTGTGGGTTATTTCGATTTATTGCATGACGTAATTGTAATTAGTGACTAGTTTAATAAAAGAAACTCTTAACCACCACCGTGAGGTGGTGGCTGCCACCTCCTACCGTAGTGTTAGGTGGCAGTGTGCTTATGCTTGTGGTTAGCTTGTTTTTGGATGATTGGACATAGTGGAGTTAGAATCAGAACCACCACCGTGAGGTGGTGGCCGTCGCCGTGAGCTACCGTTGACCACCACTATCCGAGGTGGTAGTGGGTGGTGCCTGCCTAATGAAATCCTATTTTAAGAATGGGCCTTGAGTTGGTCCTTCTTGTTGGACTTTGGCGATTAGGCTATTATTGGGCCATATAAGAATAACCAAATGGACTAGAATATCTAGATGAGCTTTAGGGTAAGGACTATATGAGGGGTTCGGCCCAATTTGGAAAATTGGGCGATAGATGGGCCATAATTTTGACCTTGATGATTATAAGATACTGGGCCATAATGGGTCGTTAATGGACCTTTGTGGACCATTTTGGTCTTGGGCCTTGGTGGGCTCAATGAGTTGGATCAGTAGTGGGCCTGGTTTGATGTGCCATCTATAGAGAATAATGTTAAGATATAACCTGGTATAGCTTCTGATTATAGTGTTGGGTAGTTTTGACTCAGTTCAGGAGCCAGTGAGTTGCAGCGGTGACAATGTACGGTTTCTCGCATACAAGTCAGGGTGAGTCTTCTCACTGTACTTATATGTGTGGTAATTTAGGTGTGACCGGAGGGTCTTATTCGTATTATTGACCGGAGGGTCATTTTTACACTATTGACCAAAGGGTCTTAGTATATTATGGACCGGAGGGTCTTAGTACATTATGGACCGGAGGGTCTCAGTATAATATTGACCGGAGGGTCGTATCTGTTTGTAATGTGATATGTTTTATCATGAGTACTGTCTTTGTGACTTATGCTGTTATAGTAATCTATTTATATGTTGATCTTATGTGTTTAAAACGAAATATGTGATATCATGCTTTCTGTTTTTTGATTTATGGTGTGTATTATCCTCTGCATCATTGTGATAGGACCAGAGGGTCCACCCGAGTTGTGGAACCAGAGGGTTCCACTGAGGCACATTGACCGGAGGGTCTTATTCGAGATATAGCCATGAGAGGCTAATGAGATGTGTGTGGTACTTTGGGGAACTCACTAAGCTTCGTGCTTACCGTGTTATGTTTATGTGTTTCAGGTACTTCTCAGAATCACGAAAAGGCGCTGGTTTGATTGTACACACGACATGAAGTTTTGTTTTTGAGGATCCTTGATTTTATTCAAACCACTATGAACTTGTGTTTTGATAATTTGATATTTTGGTTATTTTGTGACATGGTTGATGAGATTTATGTGATTTTAAAATGAAAATTTGGCTTGAAAATTTACGGTGTTACAAGTTGGTATCAGAGCCTTGGTTTGAGGGATTCAGATGTGCTCTCGGGTACGTCTGAACTCAAACTAAGGGTTTGAGAAATATTTCCTAAAAAGAAATGATTATTCTAAAATAAGTAAAAGCTTTAAGGAGAAAACGAGATGCAGCAGTGTGTACAATCAGCAAGATCCCAAACGGTGATTTCCCAAAATACCATTATTTTTTTGTATTATGAGAAATTTATGAGATATTAGAGCTGCATGCTAGATGATAGGCTAGGTATTTCAAAAAAATAGGGCTAGAGTTGCCTGATTCATGATGCATGAGCCTAGGGGATGCTATTAATTGATATTATCTGCTATTTGTTCTGTATGTGCTGAGTAGAAGTACCTAGCTGGAATTTTTTTTAGAGAGAGTCTTGAGTAGAGGAGTAATCTAGGATAGATACCTAGACGAGCATTTAAGGAATCTATTGAGAGAGTAGCTAGAGATCCACGAGAGGTAAGAATGCCTGAGTTTAGTGATGCCTTTGGAGTTATGAGAAGAGCGAGTGGAGTGATATACTAGAGTGGTTTCATGTGATGGTTATTTGATGCCCGAATGTTGCTTGCTTTGTGCTTTGTGGAACTCTCGAATGATGGGAGTCAGCTACTAAGTGAATATAATGATATTCAGGAGGTAGATTGTTGGTATCACGAGGAGTTCTTCAGCAGCTGATGGCAGAGAAGTGTGAGAACCTAGAGAGTAATCCTAGTTCGAGGAGTACACTGTTTAGAGGTGAGTATTCGCTACAGAGCGAGGATGTGTAATGTGAATGGTGATCAAGAAGGTTGAGCAGTTACTTAGAAAATTTGGGACGCTCCGTATGGAAAGTATGGGTAGATGTGGCAGGTAGTATGGGCCCGTAGTACTGAAAGCAGAGGACCTATACTTGAAATAGGGAGAATTTTGGAGGTTCTAAGTACCAGGATGAGGAGAAATAAAATAGTTTGGGTACCATGATTCGTAGCAAAGTGTTTTCGCCTTTATTAGTTGTCCAGTTGTGATTATTCAGACTGGTAGTGGATATGGGGGATTGTGGGGCCAGAGGGCCATTTTGGTTGAGCTTAAATGGAGTATGCCCTGGGTGGGAAAATTTGAGTTTAGATCTCGAGGGTTTTGACTGGTAAGCTGCCAGTTGGAGTCGCAAGACTCAAATAGGGGTGGAGATGATGAATCATGGAGGATTATAGTCTGAGTAGAGTGGTCGGGAGATGGCCTATGATGTCAAGGTTCTATTTTGAGGATTACATCATTCCTTTTTCCCATTTTGAAAGGATGGGTGAGTGAGTTTCTGATGTTAGAGATTAGAAGAAGACCCTGTGGGGCACCAGGGATTTGCGATATTGGCACCAAGAGTATTTTGTTGTATGAGAGCATTGCGCTACATTCTCATGTAGGGAAGGGCCATCATTGAGTATTGTAACTAGCGAGGGCTCGAGTATGCCTTGTTTGAGTTTGGTAAGTTGTATACCAGCAACTGTTCCGGAAAACGAGAGGAGTATATCGAGTTGTCGACTTCTGTGGCTGCAGTGGATCGGTTGTGAGAGTGAAGTCTTTCGTGCTAAGTCGATTCTCATAGTAGTGTGATGATTGAGGATTCAGAGAATGAAGTGTGTGATCGTCCATTATTTCCAGAAAAGGAGCAAGTGTTATTCTAGGACCGTCGGAATAATGGCATGTGCAGACGGACGAGGTTTTGGGTGACTGGAGAAGGTCACATTAGGAAGTACCGAGGGTTTTATCTGAGATTCAGAATATATGGAGTTGCTTGGTCTTTCTTTGGGAGATCATCAACTTTTATGTAGTACATTCCAAGAGTCAAGTGTGGTGTATCTGGTTAAACAGTCTGTGGAGTAGAGTGTTGATATGTCATTTGGTGATGGTTGAACATGAGTGGGGGGGGGGAACTAGGTATCCTATTGGGAGGATCAACAATATGTTCAAGTTGCGGTTAGAAGATTTTATTATGGGGATCTATGGTACGGACATATGAGACTTGGGTTTATTGGTGGACGAGGTAAGGTGCAGAGCGAGGTGATGTATATTGTATGTGTTTAGGAAAGAACGAGTGTATCCACGGAGAGTAGCCGTTGTTCAAGGATCTTAATGTGATCAAGGACACTTCGGGTTTGCAATGGTTGAGTTTGAGGCGGTTGGTTCGTTGAGGTCTGGTTTTAATTGTTGGGATTTTCCAGTTTGATGTACAATTTGTTATCTATACTCCGAGAGGAGCATCAATTGATATTTTCAATTAGTTTCGGAGTCATTATGAGTAACTTCGCATGGGTTTTGATAAGTAAGAGGACGAGGTTTCGGATGATCGTCAACGTGATCTCAGTCATTGACAATTTCTCCGTGTTTCAATTTGTGAGTGGAGTATTTCGAGGTTATGATGTCGTGAGTGGAAGATCAGAGGTTGAGGCAAACGAGCGTGAGATTTTGTGATGGTGTATCAGGGTATCCGAGTATGATGCCCTAAGCTGTTGGATTATTTGAGACTCGAGTTTACGATATGACAAGTGGTGTATCGAATAACTGTTGTTCCAGTGGGAACCCATCAACTAATTGTCATTGGGCGGGGATGGTTCAAGAATGTGAATTGTATCGAGAGAAAGCGCGTTGTGTGACAATTTCCATCAAGAGTTGGTGGGTGCACATGTCCATGATGGATCGTGGAGCATGAGTTCAATGAGCACAATATGGTGATGGCTTAATGATGAGATTGTGGGGTGGTAAGAGAGTGGAAGGATCCAGGTGGGATTAATCACTTTGTAATATCAGGGAAAAACCATGGGGAGAGCCCATGGTGGGTGAGTGACTGATATAAGCCTGCGGGGAGCCGTAGCGTTCACGAGTCAGTGTGAGAGTGTCGTTAGACTATGGGGAGCTGTAGTATTCCATAGTCAGAGCATGACACGGTGGAGTTCTTAGGCTTGGGTAGCCTTACCAACAGAGTTGTTGGGAGCATGGTGGTCGGACCAGGGGCGAGACTGGGGTCTTTATGATGGTCGGGATCTATTATATCTCGAATTGGGGAGAGGTTGTCGCAAGTCGGAAGGAATCGGAGAAGTAATGCATGCGTAGATTTGCAGATCATGGGTCATGAGTTGAGTATCAGATTGGATATGAGTGATTCCCATCTTGCTGTCAAACCAGACTCTCAAATTTGAGTTTGGCCCTACTTGTGTAAAGGATATATGAGATGAGATTTAGATTCCTGATGGATTTCATTTTGAGTGGTTATGGGTTGCATCTGCTATTCTAGACCTGGGAGGGTCGGTTCATTTGGTTTGAGAAGGACCGCAACATGCATGGAGTTAGTGAGTGTTAGACGACAGAGGTCAGAAATGATGTGTGACTACAGATCGGTTGTAATATAACTTCGAGTAAAGCGAACTTGGTGGTTGCATATACATGTGGTTGGTTGAGATAGCTCTATTGGATTGAACGGCTGGGGTTATACTTGGGCTTGTGGCCATGTCGTTCAAGTTGTTGGGCGTGTAAGGATGGTGAGGAAAGATTTCGAGGACGAAATCTAATTTAAGTGGGGGAGAGTTGTAACATCCCTTTTATTAAATAAATAAATAGATGGGGGTTGATATGAATAGAAGCCCTAAAATCATTAATGATTTAGCAAGATGTTGGTTTCGAGGAGTTAACCGCTATAATTTTAGAAGTTTGGGGATTAAAAGTGTAAGTCCCGGATTGGCTTTGTAAATATTTATGAAGACAGGGGCTGCATGGTAATTATTGGAACTTAATTTGAAAAGATTTTGAAGGCTAAAGGGTTGGTTGGTAATATATATGGACTGCAGTTTAGAATAATTTATAGAGAAGGGGCTGATTGGTAATTATTTGGGATTATTTTGAAGAGAATTATAAGAATAGGGGTATAATGGGTAAATTATGGGATTCATTTGAAAAGGGTTCTGTGGGGAGGGACCGGTCTTGTAATTATGCAATAGATTTTGAAATGGTCGGGGTTTATAACCCGCCACCCTCACCATACTAACCCTAACCCTATAGTTCACCATCCGCCACTCATAGCTCCGGCCGCCACCATCTATGCCGTCGTCAGACATCGGGTATTGTCAGGGAGAACCACCGAGGCGATGCTGTCATTGGGGAGGACCGATAAAGGGTGCTAAGTTGGGTCTCGTCGCTGCCATCGCTGCCATGCGGTTGTATCATCGAGTGTTGCTGCCTCCGCCACCATTGTAGAGGTTACAAACCAACCACTGGGGATCCCTGCGACTCCAACGACAGACAGGATTGATTCCACGGTTGTTGTTGCTATTCTAATCGCCATTATTCTTCTCCTTCTCCTCATTCTGCCGCCTACCACCTCGTGGGTTTATGAGCTCATGACGTTTATGTTATCACCAGAGAATGGTGGCACGGTTCCGAGCTTACGACATGTGTGCGCTTGAGTGACATCCCCATTTTCACGGCCAGAAAAGACCGATTTTGTTTATGCCTTATAAAAATCAGAGTACCTCTTTTAATAAAAATGTTGCGGAATTTTTTCCTAGTAAAACATGATAAATAAGCATTTCCGAAGAAAAGTATTTTTATTCACTTTAAAACATTCGGGATGTCATTGTCAATATAGAAACGTAAGCATAAACAGAACTTACATTCATTATCACTAGTGATTTATATCTCCTTAATCTCTCAGTGTAATGTGATTTCATATCGACACCTGTGATATAAATAAATTGACTGGGTCAGGTTGGGAAACCTGGTGAGTACATAGGGTTTTCAACCCACAATAATATAGTTATTATGTTTAATCATCAAACAGTTAACCCAATTACCCATCCCTATTATCTTCTTTACTCTTAAGGATCTACCCTAAGAATCAACTATTTCTCATTCATTCGTTCCTAAGGATTATCCTAAGGAATGGATACGAAGTCCATCATTGTCAATGACAGAGCTGTCAAGCACAGCTACTAGTTCTAACACTTAGGCGTACTGCCAGAATTGTGACATTCTATATGAGGCGCAACTGCCAGTATTGTCCTTCGAGCACAGCTGCTAGGGTTATCTCATTTATTGATAGTATCGTTTTCGAGATTCTACTCACAATACATGTCAATGGGTTTTTAGAGTACACCGGTGAACACATCGTTCACAACACCCACAGGTTGCAAGACAGCTAGTGTTCCACTGGACTGTCTAGAATAGTCTGTGGTTGTCATCCATACTCTGCTAGATAACGGGGCCAGCATTTGGGAACAAGGCTTATCACATCGTCCACCTCTCACCCTTACCGCATGGTCTATATCATCTCTCAACTCATCATCCATCTCATATTTCATCTACCCATGTTTTACCCAACATATTATGAAGATATAATTACATATACAATTTAAATCATATAAAACTTGTATAAAATCGTTCATCCAGCATAGATAGCAAGTATACAGATAATATGCACACATAGCACATAATTTATATAAAATACTTCATATCTATATGTAAGATGAAAGGGACCATGCACTCACTTGAAAAGGTGGTGACTCGGCACTCGGACAGCACTTCGTTACTCTTAACACAATTTTCCTTTGAAAAAACCTAGTATCATTACGACTAGATTTTAGTCTATTATTCACCGAGACTAGTTAATAGTCTAGCTATTATTACTATTATATAAACGTTAAACAATTACTTATATAACCCATAATAATAGCCCAAGTATTTATTATAAGGTCCGAATAACATTACAATATTGAATCATAAGCTATACTAAAGATAGGTTAGGCAGAGCTCACTTACAGTGGGTTTTTCTCAAAACCGGGCGCCACTGGATCAGCGTTCCCAAGTCGAAAGGCTCTTCTTCTCGGAGCCGTCAGGCACTCCGGGGCTTCTGCCTCGTGCTAGGAGGTTCCTTAGGGATTTTTGGGGGGTTTCGGGGATAGAGAGAAGTTCTAGAGAGAGAGGGAAGTGATGGGATGTGTGAGGAATGAAGAGGGCTTCACCTCTTATTTATAGGGGCTAGAGGATCACTCACGTCGTGAGGTTTCTTGGTGCTCACGTCATGAGCCGACTAGAGACAACCAGACACAGCCTGGTGCTGACACATGGCATCGCACACAGGGTGGATGTAACATCCAAAATTCTGGTATGCCTTGGAAACCCTAAGGAATGTCAAGTTTGCATATTTGGTCCCTTAAGTAAGTTGCGCATACCTAAGAGTACACTTAGCGTACTGCATAAATGTGGTTGCGGGTGAATCAGGGTACGTGGGGCGTACTATGATTTACGTTGGGCATTCGTGCAAGGGATACAAAACCCTAATGTGCCGACTTTCCCCTTATTTAAACATCTCTAAGTCGTTGGTATGAACCTTTTTCGACCTTAGAGCCTCATTTCCATCCCTTATCACCTGATATTCTTTATGAGAAAGAGTTTGAGCCTAAGGAGTGGGTTTTGTGGCCTTTGTGAAGCTCATTCAAGAAGAAGGGGATCCTAAGCAAGCTTGGAGTGGCTTGGAGCTTCAAGATTCTACACATAGTTCACCTTGGGAGGCTTCTGGAGGTATAAAGCCATGACCTTTCCATCTTGATATTTAGATCTTGCTAGGGTTTCCATTTTTCCCCTTTTGTTGAATCTAGACCTTCCCTTGGATGTGAAGCAACTTTAGGTACTGAGATGTCATGATCTGAGCTTTGTATGCATGCTAAATGTAACATCCTGGAAATTAAGAAGTATAGTTGAAGGGGTAAAAGTGTAAGTTGGAAGAGAGGGACTCGGCGAGTTGGTTCTTAGACTCGCCGAGTATGGTCGTGGATTCTTATCCGGGTTCACAGCTGGACTCGGCGAGTCCATGAGTGGACTCGGCGAGTCCATTCTGTTTAATGAAACCCTAATTTCCTGGGTTTGTAACCTATTTAAAGGCCCTAAGGGCCGTCATTTGCGGCTACCAAACCCCAGAGGGAAACCCTAAGAGATCCAGATCGTTTGTGAGGAAGGAGAGGCCATTATTGATCTTTTTGTTGATGTATTTTCAAGTAAGAGGTGAGCAAGGCAAGAGGAGGCTGAAGGAGGTGCTATTTTGGTGATCTCAGAATTCATAGACTTCATATTGAGGTATTTATTCGGACCTTCTTCAGATTTGGTTTTCATTCTTAGAGTTAGGGTTTTCTAACCTTTTTAGAGGATGGTTATTTGGAGCAATTGGTCCCTTCTCGAGTTATGCTTTGGATCTGGACCCAAAGAGGTCCAGGGACCTTAACCCTTGGAGCTTTATGGGTTATTTTGGAAGCCATGAGCTTAGGATGCTATTTTGGGGATAAAACACCAAGTTGGACCATTTGGATGTTATATGAGTGTCAAGGTCTGAACTTTACGTGATTATCATGCTTGGGAAGGTCAGATCTATGGATTGATGAAACAGATCTGACCTCAGGAGGTCTATGGAGTTTGTGCATGGCATGAACTCGCCGGGTCCAAAGAACAGACTCGGCGAGTAGGGTGAGGGTTTCCCGTAAATCATTCAGTGAGTAGACTTGCCGAGTTGGGAAATAACTCAGTGAGTCGGAGAGAGTTAGGAGACTGAAGTTCAAAGCGAAACTCGCCGAGTTGTTCTTGAAACTCACCGAGTTGTTCTTGAAACTCGCCGAGTTGTTCTTGATACTCGCCGAGTTGAGTCGGGGTGGCCCTGCGATTCATGCCAGGTGTGACTCGTCGAGTAAAGGGGGAGGAACTCGACGTGCCAAGCGGGACTAAATGAGTTAGTAGACACGTTTAGACTCGCCGAGTCGCCTTAGTGCACTCGCCGAGTCGGGTCAAAGTTTGACCGTTGACTTTGTTGACTTTTAGGGTTTGATCAACAATGGGACTTGTGGACTGTTTGAAGGCTAAAATAGTCTTTTAGCCTTCTTAGAGGACATGTGAGAGTCTAGTCTAGCCTAGAGAGTCGTTATTGATTGAGATGATTATGTTATGTGTTTAGTCAGATGCTAGATCAGTGTATACGCGAGCGGGATAACATCCGAGACATCCGAGGTGAGTCTTCTCACTATACTTTACCTTGAGTAGGTAACCAGAGTTATGAGACAGAGTATCTTATATGCTATGTATGTTATGTGTTGCATTGCATTATTTCTATGTGATTTCTGATGTGTGTATATCAGAGTTATGACAGGAAGGTCCATAGAGCTAGGACCAGAGGGTCCCCATAGTTAGAGTTATGTGCCAGTGTATTTGTATGCTATTTATATTATGAGACTTGTTGTGATATGTGATATGCATGATTCAGAGTTATCAGAGTTAGGACCTTTGGGTCCACAGAGTTAGGGCCAAAGGACCCACAGAGTTATAGCCTCGAGTGGCTAGTACGTGTTAGAGTGGTATTTTGGGGAACTCACTAAGCTTCGTGCTTACAATGTTTTGTGTTATGTGTTTCAGGTTTCTTAGGATCACGGGACGGCACTGACTCGATTGTACACACCAGAGGAAGTGTTTGTTTTGAGGATCCTGGTTTATTAATTGCTTGAACAAAAGAGTCATGTATTGTAACTTAGACAAAATGGGATTTTTATGAAAAGTGTTAAAGAGATAAGCTATTTTAAATGAAAAATTTTGTCTTGAAAATTTGGGTGTTACAAGTTGGTATCAGAGCCTTGGTTTGAGGGATTCGGATACACCTTCGGGTAAATCTGGACTCAAACTAAGGAAGTAAGAAAAGTTTTCAAAATAAATGATTTTCTAAAAGTGAATAAGAGTTCAAAGAGAAAGCGAGAAAGAGCAGTGTGTACAATCAGCCAGAGCCCGAACGGTGATTTCCCAAAATACCCTTACTTTTGTGTTGTGATATATTTATGTTACATTTTATGAGATATGATGCATGCTAGAGACAGGCTAGGTATTTCATATCTTAGGACTAGAGTGGCCTGATTTCTGATGCCTTAGCCTAGGAGTTGTTGTTATATGTGTTGTGCTTTTGAGTATGAGTGAGAGTATTCAGTTGGAATCCTTTTAGGGAATTTGAGTAGAGGAGTAATCTAGGAGAGACGCCTAGATGAGTATTGTGGTGCTTATCTAAAGGATAGTTAGAACCTGCGAGGGGTAGAATTGTAGAGTTCAGTGGTATTTTTTAGAATGAGCAGAGCAAGCAGAGTAAACCCAGAGTGAGTTCTATGTATTCTTCGATGCCCGAATGTTGCTTGCTTCCTTCTTTGTGGAACTCTCGATGATGGGAGTCAGCTACCAAGTGAATATGACGATATTCAGGAGGTAGATGGCTGACATCATTAGGAGCTCTTCAGCAGCTGATGGCAGAGAAGTGGGAGAACCGAGGAAGAGCCTAGGGAGTAACCTTAGCTAGATGAGTATGCTGGCGGAGTAGAGCATTTCGCTGAGGAGCGAGCACGCATGGCGAAATTAGTGAACGAGAAGGTTGAGCGGCTACTTAGGAGCTCTGGAATGGTCCGTGTGGAAAGTATGGGTAGATGTGGCAGGTAGTATGGGCCCGTACTACCGAAAGCAGAGGACCCATGCTCAACACAGGGAGTATTCTGAAGGTTCTAAGTAGCAGATTGAGGAGTGATTTCATGGTTCGAGTACCATGCATCGTAGCAGATTGAGGAGTGATGTTATGGTTCATGTACCATACATCGGAGCAGATTGAAGGGTAATGTCATGGTTCGAGTTCCATGATTGGTAGTTGACTGAGAGGTGATTCCATGGTTCGTATCAGATTGACAAGAGATAACATGGTTCGGTATCATGATTCATAGCAGATCGAGAGGTGGCCACGTGGTTCGAGTACCATGACCCATGACAGTTAGTGTTATCGGTTCTACCAGTTACCCCGTAGTGATTGGTTAGGCCGAGATCAGAGGTGAATGATTATGGGGCTAAAGGGCAATGATGAATGATTTTAGGGAAGCATCCCTCATTAGGGGAATCGAGTTAGCCCCGAGGGGTTATGATGAGATGCCAATTGGAGTCGCAAGACTCAGAAATGAGTAGAGATGGCGGTTATAGGGGATTATAGCCTGAGTTGAGCAACCAACCGATAGAAGAGATGTCACCTTCTATGATCTAAGTAGTGTTATTTCCGTTTCTAGTGGGAAACGTAAGAGGTGTGAGATTTCGGTTTTGGTGTTTAGGAATAAAACCCTGCGGATTGACATTTATGATGATTTTCCGCCAGTGTATCAGGCAGCGTGTCTGCCGCGAGGTAAGAATATATCATGAGCATGTAGTCGGTAGGGACTGAGGTGGTCAAGGACCACATTGCACCCTATTTGAGTATAGTAGGGCGTGTGGTAGCGGTATCAGTGGGAAATCCAGACGGGTATATAAGGGCGGCGGCTCTTCTGTCTATGATGGATATTGAGTATGGGAGTGGAGTCCCTGTTCTTGTGATGATTCAGATGTTGGATCTTGGGTTGAGAAGTCGAGGTTGAGGAGTATGATGATTTATCGTGTCAGTCTAAGAGTCAGTGATATTACTGGACAGTTGAGATGTTCGGTATTGGCATGGTGTGAGACTTTGAACGACTAGAGTCAGTCGAGATGAGAAGTTCCTAAGGACTTCTTCTGAGATTCAGAGTATTTGAGTTTGCTTGATCTCTCTAAAGGAGATTACTGGGCGTTGCGTAGCACCTTCCATGGGCAGGTGCGATATTGGTAGTAGAAATAGTCCATGGGTGTTGGTTCGAACCCTGAGTGGGGGGAGAACTGGGTATTTCATTGAGGGAACCGGAGATTTGTGCGAGAGGTTAGGGGTTGGATACAGAAATCTGCGGATCGAATTCATGAGGATAGGGTCGTTTCAAAGGGAAGACTCGAAATGATGGTATGGGCGGTTGAGAACTTCTGGATAGAAGATTGTCAAGCATACAATTTCCGGGTCGGTATGTGTTTTCTTACTTGGTTTTGAGCAGAAAGGGAAAAGGGTTTCGAAGGATCATGTAACGCCCGCAGATCCGGGCTAGTAAATTTTGAGGTAATAAGTGTCGAAAACGAATTTTCAACAAAAGATTATTTAGAATAAATAATATTAACCAAGTTGTAGAATATGTATCAAGGTTTCCGTACATATAAAGACGCCGAAATCCGAGTTATAACGAAGAAGTTATGACCCGTCGAAGTTTTACGGCAAAACCGGCACGGCACCAGGAAGCGTAAATAGTAAATTTACGATGGAGCGACTTTTAGCCTTAGAAATCCAAATGAAATTTGTAGTATATGTTAAAAAAAAGAGCATACAAAAAAAGAACTCCCCAATCTGACTTCGTATGAGGAAGTTATGATTTTTCTAAGATTCGGCTTAGCAGTGCACGACCCGAAACTCGAATTTTAGTTCGAGCGGTTTTTGGCTTACGCAACCTAAATGAGAGTTGAAGATCTCATTAATAGGAACTCAACGGTAAAAATATAGACGAAAACGGAGTCCGTATGAAGGAGTTACGAATTCTTCGCGGTCATTTAACAGTCTCAACGCCTCCTACTGTTAAATTTGAGATCAATCGAGAATTAGCCGAAGGCGTCTAAATGAAAGTTGTAGATTTTGATTTTACCTACGCGTGAATATACAGAACGTCAAAAACGGAGCTCGTATGCGAGAGTTATGATTTTTCTAAGTTTGAAGGCTGATACGCGATAGGGGGTGACGTGGCACCACCAGAATTGGACACGTGGCACCACCAGAAGGCTGCCACATGCACCAAATTGGCGAGTAGGTCCTCCTACTCGGCGAGTCCATCAGGAATTCAGCCTATAAATAGAGGTGTCGGGCATTCCAACTTCCTCACCCCTCAACCCTCTTCTTTCTCTCTCTAAACTCTCTCTCTCAAAGCCTCCCTAACCCCCCCCCCCCAAGCCTAGGGTAACTCCCTAGCACGAGGCGGAAGCCCCAGAGCGCCCGACGGCTCCGAGAAAAGAGCCTTTCGGCTCGGGAACGCTGCTCCAGCAAAGCCCGGTTTTCGAGAAAACCCGCTGTAAGTGAGCTATGCCTACCCTATCTTTAGTATACCTTATGTTTTAATATAGTAACGTTATTAGGAACTTATAATGAGTATTTGGGCTATTATTTTGAGTTATATTGAGTGCTATTTAACGCTTATATAATAATAATAATAGCTAGGCTATTAATTTGTCGCGATTATCGTTAGACTAAACCCTAGTGGTATTGGTATTAGGTTTTATCGAAGGAAAATTGTTTTAAGAGTAACGAAGTGCTGTCCGAGTGCCGACTCACCACCTTATCAAGTGAGTGCATAGTCCCTTTCATCTTACACATAGATATGAAGTATTTTAATATAAATTACGTGCTATGTGTGCATATTGTCTGAATACTTGCTGTCTATGCTGATGAAAGATTTTTATACATGTTTTAAATGATGTAAGCTGTATAAAGTATTTTATATCTACAAAATATGTTGGGTAAAACATGGGTAGATGAATGATGAGGGATAAAAGCTGAAATAGAGGAACATTAGTAGTACGGACCTAGTGCCCTATAGGTATACATTGGCAGCAGTGGACCTAGTACCTTATAGATGAGCACTGGCAGCTGCGCCACAACCCGTAGATGATTTAGATCTACGGTAAACGTCCTAGCAGCTGCACACTAAGGACAGTATCGGTAGTTGCGCCTAATATGGAGCCTTATGACCATGACAGTAGCGTTTAAAGGTCAATACCGGCAGAAGCGCCTCATAGAAAATGTCCCAATTCTGGCAGATGCGCCTAAGTGATAGAACTAGCAGCTATGCTTGACAGCTGTGTCATTGACAACGATGGACTTCGTACCTATTCCTTAGGAAAATCCTTAGGAATGAATGAACGAGAAATAGCTGATTCTTAGGGTAGATCCTTAAGATTAAAGAAGATAATGGGGATGGGTAATTGGGTTAATTGTTTGATGATTAAACATAATAATTATATTATTGTGGGTTGAAAACCCTATGTACTCACCAGGTTTCCCAACCTGACCCACTCAGATTATTTATATCACAGGTGTTGATATGAAGTCACATTACACTGAGAGATTTAAAGAGATGTAGATCACTAGTGTAAATAAATGTAAGTTCTGTTTATGCTTATGTTTCTGTATTAACGATGACATCTCAAACGTTTTAAAATGAATAAAATACGTTTCTTCGAAAATGTTTTAATAACGTATTTATAGTGTTTTTCTGGGAACAAATTCCGCAAAATTTTTATTAAAAGAAGTACTCTGATTTTTACAAAGCATAAACAAAATCGGTCTTTTCTGGCCGTGAAAATGGGGATATCACAGTTGGTATCAGAGCATTAGTTTAAGCGAACTAGGAATATGGATTTATTTCTAGACTTAAACTTAGAATGCTAAGCGATGATTGTGAGGTGTGAGCACTAGATTATTTTAGGAATTGTGCCTAAAATGCTTTTATGTGCTAAATACTTGTGCCTAATATGCTGTTATTTGTTCTGATCTATGGTCTGTTGCCGACCGGATCTGGAAACCTTATGTGTTTAGGATTCTAAGCGTTTAACTATGATATTAGAACTAGCATATAAACGTTTCGGAGTGATAAGGATGATTTAACCGTCAATCCTAAGTAAAGGTCTATATTCACCTTATTCGGTGTATAGATCAAGATGGCAAGAACCCGTAGCGGAAACGTGAATGCAAATGGGAACCGAAACCAACCCCTAGTAATTGAGCAAATACCGGTTGTGGTAGCCGCTGCTGAGCCAATAACAATGGCCGGAGTGCAAGCAATGATCCAGGCGATGTTGGATCGTCAAATGGAGGAAACCAGACGTTTGCTCCAGCAAAATCGAGAGGAAGCGACCATTCAGATCAAACAGCCCGAGTTGAACGAAGGGCAGACTGAGGAAACAAACTACAGTGGGACTGTTGGTCAAGTCAACCCACCAATAGTTCGAGAAAACAACCAAGATGACGAAGTCGAGAGGAATGGATGCAAGTACAAGGATTTTCTGACTTGCAAGCCATCGACTTTCACTGGAAAGGAGGATCCGATCGGGTTCATGGATTGGATCTCGGAGATAGAATTAGCTTTCATGACGTGCGGTTGCAAGGGAAAACAACAGACCACATTTGCAGTGCGTCAGTTTCGAGGGGGCGTTGTACGTTGGTGGAACATCTTGGGGAAGACTCTGAGCCCCAATGAGCCCCTGCAACTGACATGGGCAGAATTTCTGGTGCAATTCAAACGTAGGTACTGCTTAGCCCAAAATCTGCTTGAGCTAGAAAACCAATTCCTTACCTTAAAGAAAGGAAGCATGTATGTTGATGATTACACCAACAACTTCACAGAGACGATGGAGTTCGCCGTATGTCTTGTTCCGGATGAGCTGACGAAAGTTGACAAGTATGCAAAAGGACTTCCATGGGAGTACGGGGTGCCAGTGCGTCGGGCACCTACTTTGGAGGCAGCTATCTGGGCTGCCAAGTCGGTTGAGGAAATGATCAAGGGAAGAGCCACCAACAAGATCGAGGTTGGCTAAAAGAGGAAGTTTGAGGGGTCTGCGAAGCCCGATGAGAGAAGCAAGTCCAGTACAAGGAAGTTTAGAGGAGGAGGGAGTGAAGAAAGATGGTGCGAGAAGTGCAAAAAGAAACACTTTGGAAAATACGGTGAGGAGGTGACTTGTTTCAAATGTGGGAATCATGGGCATTATGCCAACGAGTGTAAATTCAACAAAAGGGTGTGTTACGAATGTAATGAGGAAGGTCACTTCAAGCAAGATTGCCCAAAGAGAGAAGGGGCTACAAAGCCAAATGTACCGCCAAAACCAAAGGCAAGAGCATTTCAAATGATCCTTGACGAAGCAGCTAACAATGCAAGGAATCAGGAGTAAGGATGGATATATAGAGATCGAGTTATGAAGAAGCCATATAGATAGTGTCATATGATGTAGCCTATTAGAGGCATAATCTAGGGTGAACTTGAACACCCATGTAATCATTTCAAGTAATAAAATAAAACCTTCGTTTTGTTATTTGATGTGTTGAATGATTGTGTGATTTGCTGCATGGTGACTTGGGAAACTGCGAAACAATACTTGGGACGAGTATGAGTAGGTGTGAATGGTAGTAGAGGCCTATACTACCGGAAGCACAGGACTCATATTTGGATCAGGGAAAGTCACAAGGTTACCAAGAAGCTAGTAATTGATACCGTTTTATTCAAGAATGTCATTACCATCGTTTCGGTAAATGACTAAGAAGACGATTATTATTCCGACCCTAGTGATCATGTCACATTGAGTCTGACCACGATGAGTAGGTTACGTGGTTCAGAGAACCAAGTTTGATGTAGCGTCCGATTTAAACCAAACGATTGAAATCAAAGTGATCAATAGAAGTATCGCACTCGTTGTTAAAGAAGTTGGTAGCTAGAAATGCTACATGTTAAAGTGTGAATATATCACATTAGAACATGAAGGAAGGCATAGTCTGTTTTAGAATTTAACTCTAAGAGACCTAAGTCTAAGCGTTGCTACATACGATGATAGGTCATTAGAATATGACACATCGGTCAATTATAGTAATCACATTAACTTATCCTATGTTTTTTAAGAAGAAGGAGTCTCTGATAAAGAATGAGGTTGTGAAACGAAGGTCATGATTGAAAGTCTATCGAGCAGGTGCAAGACCGAGCACCGCCTGCAGTCAAGGAGTCCAAGAGTTATATACATGTTCGAAGCAACATAGAAGTTACAGTTATTACCTAGGATGAAGAGATAATGCATAGAGTCATTATACTATCTTATTTTGTTGATGATTTCAGGACGTAATTATCCTAAGGGGGAGATAATTATAACGCCCGCAGATCCGGGCTAGTCAATTTTGAGGTAATAAGTGTCGAAAATGAATTTTTGACAAAATATTATTTAGAATAAATAATATTAACCAAGTTTTAGAATATTTCTCAAGGTTTCTGTACATATAAAGAACGCCGAAATCCGAGTTATAACGAAGAAGTTATGACCCGTCGAAGTTTTACGGCAAAACCGGCATGGCACCGGGAAGCGTAAATAGTAAATTTACGATGGAGCGACTTTTAGCCTTAGAAATCTAAATGAAATTTGTAGTATATGTTAAAACAAGAGCATACAAAAAAAGAACACCCAAATCTGACTTCGTATGAGGAAGTTATGATTTTTCTAAGATTCGGCTTAGCAGTGCACGGCCCGAAACTCGAATTTTAGTTCGAGCGGTTTTTGGCTTACGCGACCTAAATGAGAGTTGAAGATCTCATTAATAGGAACTCAACGGTAAAAATATAGACGAAAACGGAGTCCGTATGAAGGAGTTACAAATTCTTCGCGGTCATTTAACAGTTTAAACGCCTCCTACTGTTAAATTTGAGATCGGTCGAGAATTAGCCTACGGAGTCTAAATGAAAGTTGTAAATTTTAATTTTACCTATTCGTGGATACAAAGAACATCGAAAATGGAGCTCGTATGCGAGTTATGATTTTTCTAAGTTTGAAGGCTAATACGCGATAGGGGGTGACGTGGCACCACCAGAATTGGACACATGGCACCACCAGAAGGCTGCCACATGCACCAACTCGGCGAGTAGGTCCTCCTACTTGGCGAGTCCATCAGGAATTCAGCCTATAAATAGAGGTGTCGGGCATTCCAACTTCCTCACCCCTCAACCCTCTTCTTTCTCTCTCAAAACTCTCTCTCTCTCTCTCTAAGCCTCCCTAACACCCCCCCCCCCCCCCCCCCCAAGCCTAGGGTAACTCCCTAGCACGAGGCGGAAGCCGCGGAGCGCCCGACGGCTCCGAGAAAAGAGCCTTTCGGCTCGGGAACGCTGCTCCAGCAAAGCCCGGTTTTCGAGAAAACCCGCTGTAAGTGAGCTATGCCTACCCTATCTTTAGTATACCTTATGTTTTAATATAGTAACGTTATTAGGAACTTATAATGAGTATTTGGGCTATTATTTTGAGTTATATTGAGTGCTATTTAACGCTTATATAATAATAATAATAATAATAATAGCTAGGCTATTAATTTGTCGCGATTATCGTTAGACTAAACCCTAGTGGTATTGGTATTAGGTTTTATCGAAGGAAAATTGTTTTAAGAGTAACGAAGTGTTGTCCGAGTGCCGACTCACCACCTTATCAAGTGAGTGCATAGTCCCTTTCATCTTACACATAGATATGAAGTATTTTAATATAAATTACGTGCTATGTGTGCATATTGTCTGAATACTTGCTGTCTATGCTGATGAAAGATTTTTATACATGTTTTAAATGATGTAAGCTGTATAAAGTATTTTATATCTACAAAATATGTTGGGTAAAACATGGGTAGATGAATGATGAGGGATAAAAGCTGAAATAGAGGAACATTAGTAGTACGGACCTAGTGTCCTATAGGTATACATTGGCAGCAGTGGACCTAGTACCCTATAGATGAGTACTGGCAGCTGCGCCATAACCCGTAGATGATTTAGATCTACGGTAAACGTCCTAGCAGCTGCACACTAAGGACAGTATCGGCAGCTGTGCCTAATATGGAGCCTTATGACCATGATAGTAGCGTTTAAAGGTCAATACCAGCAGAAGCGCCTCATAGAAATGTCCCAATTCTGGCAGATGCGCCTAAGTGATAGAACTAGCAGTTGTGTCATTGACAACGATGGACTTCGTACCTATTCCTTAGGAAAATCCTTAGGAATGAATGAACGAGAAATAGTTGATTCTTAGGGTAGATCCTTAAGATTAAAGAAGATAATGGGGATGGGTAATTGGGTTAATTGTTTGATGATTAAACATAATAATTATATTATTGTGGGTTGAAAACCCTATGTACTCACCAGGTTTCCCAACATGACCCACTCAGATTATTTATATCACAGGTGTTGATATCTAGTCACATTACACTGAGAGATTTAAAGAGATGTAGATCACTAGTGTAAATAAATGTAAGTTCTATTTATGCTTATGTTTCTGTATTAACGATGACATCCCAAACGTTTTAAAATGAATAAAATACGTTTCTTCGAAAATGTTTTAATAACGTATTTATCGTGTTTTTCTGGGAACAAATTCCGCAAAAATTTTATTAAAAGAAGTACTCTGATTTTTACAAAGCATAAACATAATCGGTCTTTTCTGGCCGTGAAAATGGGGATGTCACAGATCACCAGTGTGTTCTGAAGCGTTAGCGCTTTCTTTGTTTTCCAATTGAGTGTTTGGATACACTGAAGTTGCGCATTGAGTAAAACGGAGAAGTATATATGGAGTTCAGAGGAAATGAATTGTTGTATCTGTATGGTGCTGGGAGTAGGAGATCAGTGTTTGAGGCAGGGCATCGTGATGTCTGTAATGGTGTTTCGTGGTGACCGGGAATGATGTCCCGATTTCGGAGTTATTTAGAGCTTTGAGTTGAGACATGGGAGCCCTTCGAGTATTGACATCAAGAGGGATTATTCTAGAAAGTGGATCTCCGCAGAGGTAGGTATTTTGTTATGGCGGTTGGCGCTAGAGTCTGTGATGCATATTTGGGACAAGTGTGTATAGCTATCTATGACAGTCTACGGGCATGAGCGAGTGGACATAGTGTGGCGTTGGGATGAGAATGAGAGTACGGGGTGAAGCTACGGGGAGCCGTAGTATTCACTAGTCAGAGGGTGTTGTGATGCTACGGGGAGCCGTAGTATTCACAAGTCAGAGAGAGGGAGTCGTGGTACTACGGGGAGCCATAGTACTCACTAGTCGGAGGTTGTCGTGTTATTGCGGGGAGCCGTAATACTCACTAGACGGTAAAAGAGTGCAATGTTGGAGTGTTTCCCGATCAGTGTATGTTGCAGAAGAGTTTTAGGCTTGAGTAGCCTTAGTGTAGAGTTTTTAGAGCCTGGTGGTTGAACCAAGGGGGAGCTGGAGGTCAGAGTTGAGTCGATCCTCGGTTGGATTGTATTTTTCATAAGAGGAAAAGAGAATTTCGTGACTTTTGAGTCACTGGGCCGGGAAAGTGGTCACGGGAAGGAAGCTAGTGAGATATTTTGGATTATGTTATGGGTGATCTTTGGAGGTTCAGCTGTGGAGTCAAAAGCTGACCTGGTGCTCAGTATCGGAGTGGGATATGAGGAATGAGCTAGAGTTTAGCATGGTGATGTCTGAGGACACTTCAGGGCGAGCGGACGATTCGGACGCTCGAGGACATGCTTCAGGCATGTGTAATAGATTTCAGAGGGAGTTGGGACACGTATTTACTCTTGGCTGAGTTTTCCTATAAAACAGCCATCATTAGAGCATTGGTATGACACCCTTTGAGCTGTTGTATAGGAGGAGGTTTCGGACCCCATTTGCGGGGAAGAGGTAGTGCATGGACCCGAGAGTCTTTTCGATCAGATTCAGAGCATGTGCGATACATGGAGTAGCGGTTACTCTACTAGAGATAGTGTAGAGCGAGGTGTGAGTACCGTGGCACTTGTCTGAAATGGCAAGTTTGACAAGTAGATTTCCTTGGGCAAGGAAAGAGAAAGGTATGTAACTCCGGGAGGGAGTGTTGGTTCACAGAAGTGAAAGCAGTAATGAGAATGGATGATTAAGGGTATGGTGGTGGAACACTGTGTCTGCGCCAGTGGTATGGAAGCACATCCGGGTTGGGTGTCTGTTGCAGTTGCAGAAGAATCTCCGGTGGTTTAGAACCAGAGGAGTTCGGAAGAGATGCAAGGATAGAGCCTTGGATTTAATTATGGTTGTGATTAGGAGGTTATGTATATAGTGGTAATTCATCCTGGGGATGTCTGATGGTATCGTCAGTGTGTTGGGTTTTCCAACCCGAGGATGTAGAGCAGGCTCATCATGTGTATGTGATTGCAGAGGAGAGCTCAGGAGAGTTGTTCAGGAGCTAAAGGATGGGTCATCCTGTCAGCACGGAAAGAAAAGAGTTGGATTCGGATTGAAAGCGGGATGAGTCCTATAAGTAAATTCTATAAAGGTTATGCTAATCAAGGAAAGGGATAGCAGTCGGTACCGAGTCAGGACCCGGTGGTTCAGGGTGATATCTAGTTTGGTAAGGGTTTAATGATGGTTGTGAATTGGAATAATGAAAGCATCATCGAGTGAGCATTGGCTAAGGGTTGCAATTAGAGAAAGAAGTCGGTGGTCGACTTGAAGCGATTGTCGTGACTCTATGAGAAGGAATTAGACTTTATAGGGGTTTGGTAACAGTGTTTGGAGGAACATGCATCGATTGTTTCCAGGAGATGCTTTGTAGGGATAGTATCTGGTGTTGTGTGCTGCAGCAGGCTTCGAGGATGAATCCTAATTTAAGTGGGGGAGAATTGTAACATCCCAAAATTAAGAAGTATAATTAAAGGGGTAAAATTGTAACTTGGAAGAGAGGGACTCCGCGAGTTGGTTCTTAGACTCGCCGAGTATGGTCGCGGATTCTTATCCGGGTTCACAGCTGGACTCAGCAAGTCCATCAGTGGACTCAGCGATTCCACGCTGTTTAATGAAACCCAAATTTCCTGGGTTTGTGACCTATTTAAAGTCCCTTAGGGCCGTCATTTGCGGCAACCAAACCCCAGAAGGAAACCCTAAGAGATTTAGATCGTTTGTGAGGAAGGAGAGGCCATTATTGATCCTTTTGTTGATGTATTTGCAAGTAAGAGGTGACCAAGGCAAGAGGAGGCTGAAGGAGGTGCTATTTTGGTGATCTCAGAGTTCATAGACTTCATATTAAGGTATTTATTCGGACCTTCTTCATATTTGTTTTTGATTCTTAGAGTTAGGGTTTTCTAACCTTTTTAGAGGATGGTTATTTGGAGCAATTGGTCCCTTCTTGAGTTATGCTTTGGATCTGGACCCAAAGAGGTCCAAGGACCTTAACCCTTGGAGCTTTATGGGTTATTTTGGAATCCATGAGCTTAGGATGCTATTTTGGGGCTAAATCACCAAGTTACACCATTTGGATGTTATATGAGTGTCAAGGTCTGAACTTTACGTGATTATCATGCTTGGGAAGGTCAGATCTATGGATTGATGAAACAGATCTGACCTCAGGAGGTCTATGGAGTTTGTGCATGGCATGAACTCGCCGAGTCCGAAGAACAGACTCGGCGAGTAGGGTGAGGGTTTCCCGTAAATCATTCAGTGAGTAGACTTGCCGAGTTGGGAAATAACTCAGTGAGTCGGAGAGAGTTAGGAGACTGAAGTTCAAGGCGGAACTCACCGAATTGTTCTTGAAACTCGCCGAGTTGTTCCTGATACTCGCCGTGTTGTTCTTGATACTCGGCGAGTTGATTCGGGGTGGCCCCGCGATTCATGCCAGGTATGACTCGTCGAGTAAGGGGGAGGAAATTGACGTGCCAAGCGGGACTAAATGAGTTAGTAGACACGTTTAGACTCACCGAGTCACCTTAGTTCACTCGCCGAGTCGGGTCAAAGTTTGACCGTTGACTTTGTTGACTTTTAGGGTTTGATCAACAATGGGACTTGTGGACTGTTTGAAGGCTAAAATAGTCTTTTAGCCTTCTTAGAGGACATGTGAGAGTCTATTCTAGCCTAGAGAGTCGTTATTGATTGAGATGATTATGGTATGTGTTTAGGCAGAGGCTAGATCAGTGTATACGCGAGCGGGATAACATCCGAGACATCCGAGGTGAGTCTTCTCACTATACTTTACCTTGAGTAGGTAACCAGACTTATGAGACAAAGTATCTTATATGCTATGTATGTTATGTGTTGCACTGCATTATTTCTATGTGATTTATGTTGTGTGTATATCAGAGTTATGACCAGAAGGTCCACAGAGCTAGGACCAGAGGGTCCCCGGAGTTAGAGTTATGTGTCAGTGTATTTGTATGCTATTTATATTATGATACTTGTTGTGATATGTGATATGCATGATTCAGAGTTATCAGAGTTAGGACCTTTGGGTCCACAGAGTTAGGGCCAGAGGGCCCACAGAGTTATAGCCTCGAGTGGCTAGTACGTGTTAGAGTGGTATTTTGGGGAACTCACTAAGCTTCGTGCTTACAGTGTTTTGTGTTATGTGTTTCAGGTTTCTCAGGATCACAGGACGGCACCAGCTCAATTGTACACACCAGAGGAAGCATTTATTTTGAGGATCCTGGTTTATTAATTGCTTGAACAAAAGAGTCATGTATTGTAACTTAGACAAAATGGGATTTTTATGAAAAGTGTTAAAGAGATAAGCTATTTTAAATGAAAAATTTTGTCTTGAAAATTTGGGTGTTACACTAAATGCATAAAGTTACGAGCTTGGTGAGTGCTAAGACTCCATGCATGATTTGAGAGCTCTTATGTAAGGTCTTGAGTGAGAAATGAGGTTTTGAGGTCCTTCAAAGCATGCAAGGTTATAAAGTTGCCAACTTTATGACCTAGGATGTTAAGATGTGCTCAGATCTGACTTTGGGACGTGGATCTATCGAGAAATAAGCACTTAACGGAAAAAGTGCTTAATCTGTTCCTACGTTGGGCGTAGCTTAGAGAACGCCACGCGTAATATGCAGAAGCTCGGTACGTTGCGCATACCATGGTGGTACGCATGGTGTACGTACCTCTAATGGACTTGGACTTGTTTTGGGCCCATACACCTTTTGGGCCTTAATCTATCTTTGGGACTGACCATATTTCGAGTAATGGATCAACGGATAAGTCTTGGACTGGAAATATTATAGTTGGACCTTGATCGGCCATGTGGCCAATTAATAAATTTTGAGCATGGACTTTGGGGCCCATTAGCCAAGGAAGACTTTTGGACCATTGGGGAGGGACTTTGGGGTTGAGTTTTCAGTTTAGCCATGATCAAACCCTAATCTTGGGTTAATATTGTTATTGTACAACACTAGTGGTTTCAGTCTATTAAGAGAGCATCTATTTTTATTCAGCAGTTAGAGGTGAATCTTCTCACCATACCTATGGGTCTACGGCACCAAGGACGGCCCATTATGTGATCATGTTATATGTGTGTTATTCATTTATGAATTGATATGTTATGTGATATTATGTTGGTATGGAAGACCTCGGGGGAGCCTGTGGCATTATATATAAGACCATGTGGGGTAGCCCATGGAATTCATAGGAAAGACCATGTGGGGTAGCCCATGGCATGAGGTGTAAGACCATGTGGGGTAGCCCATGGTAGTCCTAGGTAAAGACCATGTGGGGTAGCCCATGGCATTCTTGCTGGATTATATTGCATGGTTTCTGTGACATGTTATAGCTTTATTAGCTAACAGGATATGTGTATGTGAATGTGTGTGGTATGCTCTAGGAAACTCAATAAGCATTTTGCTTACAGCTTGTTGATTTGTTTCAAGTACTTCTGAGCCCAAAGGCAAGGGCATGGTGTGATGATATGGCGCGCACTCTATCTCTCTCTTTTAATGTAATTGGGACCCTCTGATGTTTTAAAAGGGAACACAATAATGTAATGAATGTTATTTGAAAACATATGTTTGGAAAACTATGGTTTATGAGACTGGTTTTGATTAACTTAAAAATGAAAAAATTTCTTGGTAAAATTGGGTCGTTACAAGTTGGTATCAGAGCCTTGGTTTGAGGGATCCAGGCACACCCTCGGGTGTGTCAGGACTCAAACTAAGGAGATGATAAATGTTTTCAAAAGTAACCTAAAAAGGAATTTAAAAAGAAGCCCAAAAGATGAGAGTGGGACGCACGTGATCAGCCGAGCCAAGTAAGTAGTTTCCGAATTTGAATAACCATGCAATATTGATATTGAGCTGTGTTGATTATATGGAACCTGCTAAGTGTATGTTATTAAAATTTTATACGGTTAGGAGCTTATAGCCTCAGATTGATTGATTTGGCCTTATTTTCTTTTCCTCGTTGGATAGAGTCTTAGGGTAGAATCTCTTATTCGAAAGTCTATTTGATCCTTTCTGTGTATAATTTGAATGCATAAGAGCAACATGTCATGATTAGTTTGGTTTATATGAGTAGAGAAAGCCTTAGAACAGCCTGAGGTTGATGTATTTGGTAAATGTGGGATGAATTGAAGTTGTCAGGTAGAGTAGTGGGGAAAGGCACAGGTAGGTGTGGAAGGTAGTATTGGGCCCGTACTACTGAAAGCACAGGACCTGTACCCGAAGCATTGCTAGACCTGACAACCTCGAGGAGGACCAGTGTGGGAAGATCCTATATATATAGAAATCATGATCATTTTAATTTATGGTATTTCAGTTATGCATGGTGGTGACACGGCTGGGAACAGGGGGATCAGGATTGGGATCTAGATCTAGGGTTGGGTCAGGCGGTACTACTGATCGTATTGATGAGGGGCTGCGAGAGTTGATTGCAATTGAGGTTACGAGAGACATTATTGACGCTGCTCTAGTGATCTTTGGGATGGTCAAGAAGGGTATGATGGAGATCATGGAGGAGAGACTTAGGGAATTCAGAGCTGATGTTGTTGCGGGTCAGGGTGGAACCCGAGCTCCCTCGTTTCTGGAGTTCAAGGCATGTGGAGCTCCAGAGTTCTCCGGGGTCAGGGACCCCATTGTGAGCAAACGCTGGGTAGCGGACATTGAGAATGCCCAACCCATGAGTTCTTTCTTGGAGGTGGAAAAGGTTGGATTTTCTTCCTGTATGATGAAGGAAAGGGCCCGGGATTGGTGGGCGAGGTTACTAGCCAAGTGGGAGCAGCCGATGTGGCTGAGATTTCGTGGGCTAAGTTTGTTCGACGTTTCGATGCGGAGTTTGCAACACCTATTGAGGTGCAACGGTTGGTGAGGGAGTTCCATGGGTTACAACAGACCACCGAGACTCTGGCGGAGATCACCGATAGGTTTCGAGGGCGAGCTTTGTTGATTCCTCAGTATGCTACGGATGAGGAGATGAGGTGGAACCGATTGATGGGTTTTGAGCATTCTAACACTTCCTAAGTGAACATGCAACCCTAATAACCTTGGATCTATGTTTGTCTAATTATCATGCAAAGTTGATTTCCAAGGCTATGATCCTATCTAGCATACATGGGGAACAATTTTAACTTGAATAATAGATAGAACTACATACCTTGTTGTTGTAAATGTTCCTTGAAACCTTGTGAGCCTAGCACCCCAAGTGTGATGCCTCAAATGCTTCACACAACACCAAATGCTATGGAGTAAACTTGAAGAGAAAGTATAACACTCTAAAAATCGGCTCTAGCCCTCAAGTATGCTTGTGTAACCGATTTTGGGGAGAAACACATTGCTTATATAGTGTGTCGACACATCTAGGGTTACACCATGTAAACCCTAATGTGTCATGACTCTTCATTTCCATGACCCATGGGTTTGTAACTCCCATGGAGCATCCAATGGGTTCAACCCAACTTGATTATCCATAGAGCCTCTTAGCCCACTATATAAGTTATGGATGATTTACATAATCAACCCATATATTTAATTAGTTATCTTTTGATCACTTAATTAATTCTAAAATTAATTCTTGATCAAACTAATTAAATAATATTATTAATATATATTAAAACTTATAATATATTAATAACCACAAGTGTTATTTCTCTCATTTAGTCTATCCAATTGCATGGTGCCATGCAACCCAAATGGACCATGCCGGGTCGGGTCAAGTACATACCAGAAATAGTTATGGACTTAGACACCTTATCCAACAGTCTCCCACTTGGATAAGTCTAATAACTATAACTGCAAGTATGACTTCAGGAACCGATCGGCAATCATAGCTCTTTTCAAGGTTTCTCGGAACTGAGAAGATGATGGTACGCCATTTCAGATAAGGGATCATATAATCCTCCGTTATAGATATCAGCCGGGCAAACACATGGAACATAGTCTTGCTTATTGTCCAGCAGTTTGTTTCCCGATTTCTGATTTGTTTGACAAAGAACTTAATTGAACACATCAACTTAGTTCTGACCGGGCCCGGTACATAGGTCAAAACAAAATCATCGAGGGGCCCAGATATCAGCTTCTAATCCAAGAAGGAACAGATAAACTTCGACTCATATGCTTGTTCTACTACATGTTAAATTACACACAAACGCACGTTTTATAACATCGAGTTACCAATGCGGTTTCGCACGTTCAATGCATAACTAACTCATAGTTAACAAGTCATATCTCTAGGTTTGAAGACTTATATGATATTACCGTCTCGCGATCACTCGAGATAAATTCCATGAAGTGATACCAGCGAGCGTGGGTTGAATGCAATACTCAGAACTTATGAGCACTCATGAGTGTTGAGGCCATGTCCAACATCTTAGACCTCTACAACCAACTCATGACAGTCTTATTTCATATCTACTTCCAACATATGACTGACTGTGGATAATTTGAATAATATGTAAAACAACATAAATATTCTGGAAGTCAAAACATGCAAAAGAAATAATAGTAAACGATTGACAAGCGATAGCAACACTTTACTCATAAATAAACACAACTTTTATTCATCATCAAATCTCAATTACATTTTAAAATTTTCAAAATTATCTAACTACTAAAACTAATATCATCCTTCAGCCCTATGCTCCTAGCATGCTGGAGATGCTTAACCCTACCCAGTCCCTTCGAGAGGGGATCTGTCGGGTTCTCATCCAATGATACCCTCTTTGCCACGAGAAGTCCTTCTTCTATACGATGTCTGATGAAATGATATTTTCTGTCAATGTGTCTAGATCTCCCATGATCCCTTGGTTCCTTTGCTAAGGCAACTGCACTTTCACTATCACAGAAAATCTCTAGAGGCCTTGATATAGCTGGTACAACTCCAAGGTCTCCAATGAAGTTCTTTAGCCACATAACCTCTTTTGCAGCCTCGCTTGCCGCTATATACTCTGATTCGCAAGTTGAATCAGCCACTGTCACCTGCTTGGAACTTTTCCAAGAGATTGCTCCTCTATTTAAGGTAAAGACCCAGCCCGACTGAGAGCGGAAAGTATCCGTATCAGTCTGGAAGCTAGCATCACTATACCCTACAACTCTCAAGTCATCACTCCCACCAAGGGTAAGGACCCAGTCCTTAGTCCTCCGCATGTACTTGAGAATGTTCTTTACCGTTGTCCAGTGAGCCTTACCAGGATTCCTCTGATACCTATTAACCATGCTTAAAGCAAAGGCTACATCAGGAAGAGTACAGGTCATAGCATACACGATCGAGCCTACAGCCGAAGCATAAGCTATCCGACTCATTTCTGCTATCTCATCCTCAGTACTCAGGCTCTGAGTCTTACTCAATCTAGTGTTACTCTGGATGGGTAACTCTCCTTTCTTGGAATCTTGCATGCTGAATCTCTTCTACACCTTGTCTAAGTAGGTACTTTGACTAAGTCCAATTAGTCTTTTACTCCGGTTTCTCAAGATCCTTATCCCTAGAATATAGGCAGCTTCTCCTAGGTCCTTCATAGCAAAACACTTCCGAAGCTAGGACTTAACTTCCTGCAGAGTTGGAATGTCATTTCCTATGAGTAGTATGTCATCCACATACAGTACCAAAAAGCTAACTATACTCCCACTATCCTTGACATATACACAAGATTCATCTTCACTCCTAGAGAAGCCAAACTCTTTGACCTTCTCATCAAAGCAAAGATTCCATCTGCGAGGTGCTTGCTTTAATCCATAGATGGATTTCTCAAGCTTACACACTCTATTAGGGTACTCTGTGCTGACAAAACCCTCTGGCTGATTCATGTAAACATCCTCAGCCAACTTTCCATTAAGGAAAGCGGCTTTAACATCCATTTGCCATATTTCATAGTCATGAAATGCAGCTATGGCTAACAATACCCTAATAGACTTAAACTTGGCTACTGGTGAAAAGGTCTCATCATAATCAACTCCTGGAGTTTTTGAAAAGCCCTTTGCAACCAGTCGTGCCTTATAAGTGTGTACATTACCATCCATGTCGGTCTTCTTATTGAAGATTCATTTGCATCCAACTGTCTTACGACCTGGCACATTGTTAACCAAGTCCCAGACCTGATTTTCATACATGGATTGTATCTCGCTATCCATTGCCTCTTTCCATTTAGCAGACTCAGGGCCTGCCATGGCTTCCGCATAGTTGTTAGGTTCGTCTACACCTACTAGTGTCTCATCACTAATAAGTGTCTCACCTTCCGCAGTAATATGGAAACCATAGTAATGCTCAGGTACATTCCTAACCCTTGTGGAACGCCTCAGAGGTACAAATGGAGGTATAATTGGATCAACAGGAGGTTCCTCCTCAAGTTGACTGCTAGGGTTTGAGGTTCCTTCACCACTTGACTCTTGAAGTTCATCAAGGTCAATTAGCCTCCCACAGTCTGCTTGGCTTATGAACTCTCTTTCTCGAAAGACAGCCCTCCTTGCTACAAAGACCATATTCTCACTAGGTCTGTAGAAGAGGTAACCAAAGGATTTATGTGGGTAGCCGATGAAAATACACTTCTCGCTTTGAGGTTCGAGCTTGTCATGAGTCTCGCGTCTCACGAAAGCCTCGCAACCCCAAACCTTGATGTGGGCTAGACTAGGAACTTTTCCAATCCACATCTCGTGAGGTGTTTTGGCAACCTTTTTTGTAGGGACCAGATTAAGGATATGGGTGGCAGACTCTAAGGCATACCCCCAAAATGAGATTGGTAGCGTAGCTCGACTCATCATGGAACGAACCATGTCCAACAAGGTTCGATTACGCCTCTCAGCTACACCATTCAACTATGGTGTCCTGGGAGGTGTCAATTGTGAGACAATCCCACATTCCCTTAGATAATCGAGGAACTCAGTGCTAAGATACTCACCACCACGATCGGATCGAAGCATCTTAATGTTCCTGCCCAATTGATTCTCGACTTCTTGTTTAAACTCTTTAAACCTTTCAAAAGTCTCTGACTTATGTTTGATTAAGTAGACATATTCATATCTACTATACTCATCTGTAAAAGTCACATAATAACGATTAGCATCCCTTGTGGCATGTTTGAAGGGTCCACACACATCCGTGTGTATACGATCCAACAAACCTTCACCCCTCTCACAAGAACCTGTGAAGGGTGACTTTTTCATTTTTCCAAGTAAGCATGATTTGCAACTATCATCTGACTTTAGGTCAAATGACTCCAAGAATCCATCCTTTTGGAGTTGGCCTATGCGTTTCTTGCTTATATGTCCAAGATGACAATGCCATAATGATGCTTTATCCAAGTTATTATTAGTAGTAGAATCAATACACAATACATTATTTCCTAAGTTATCTACAACAGACATAGCTTCATACACACCATCACAAGGTAATGCTTTAAAATAAAACACATTATTAAAGAAAGCATTTATTCCACCAGTTTCATTATCAAAAGAAAAGGTAAAACCTTGTTTATACAAAGCATGAAGGGAAATAACATTTCTTGACATTTCTGGAGAATAACAACATTTATTCAAATCTAAAGTAAATCCACTACTAAGCAACAAAGTATAAACTCCAATCTTGGTGACAGGTGAAACTTTCCTATTCCCCATGATTAAGTTTATCTTTCCAAGCTCCACATTCTCACTTCTTCTTAGTCCCTGCAATTCAGAACAAATATGAATATCGCAACCGGTATCAAGGACCCAAGAGTTAGAATAGAGTGAATTATTAGATGAGATAGTGTAAATACCTGCATGGTTGGGTTTAACCTTCCCATCCTTCAAGTCTTGCTGGTACTTTGGGCAGTTACGCTTCCACTGCGCCTTTTTGTGGCAGTAGAAGCATTCAGCCTCTTTGGGATCAGAAGAAGGTGTAACGAAACCTTTCTTGGTTCCACTAGAAGAGGAGCCATCAAGGGTCTTACCCTTGGTACCCTTCGAAGGGTTCTTTCTCTTCTTCCCTCTACTTTTCCCGATTGCCAGGACAGGTGCTGAGTTTGGAGTAGTAGAAGGAGTGGTCACAACCGACTTACCTTTAAGACCTGATTTTGCGGTCTTTAGGAGTCCCTGAAGTTTTCTAAGTGTAACTTCCTCCTTATTCATGTGGTATGTCATGCGGAATTGATCATAACACGAAGGTAAGGAGTGCAAAATAATATCTATTTCTAACTCCTTAGGGAAGTTCACATTCAACTTCATCAATCGATCCACATACCTTTGCATTTTCTGCATGTGGCTTGTGATGGGTTCGCCATCTTTCATTCGGGTTGTGATCATAGAGGAGATGATTTCATATCGCTCTTGACGAGCACTCTGATGGTAGTGGTCCATCAAATCCTGGTGCATCTCAAAAGGATAGTAGTCCTCATAGGACTTCTGGAGCTCAGCTGTCATGGTGGCCATCATGATGCATGCCACTTTGGTAGCATCTCTTTCATGTGCCTCATATTCAGCAAATTCCTCAAGAGTAGCAGTTGGCTCAGGCACCTTGAGCTCCTTGTCAAGAACATATTCCTTGTTCTCGTAACGAGTGACCATCTTGACGTTTCTGATCCAGTCAGTAAAGTTGGATCCATCAAAGATGACTCTCCTACAAAGGTTCATGAGAGAGAAGGAGCCTGTAGGGTTTGAGCCAGGAGTAGCATTGTTGGAAGACATCTGAAAAGAAGGAAAAGTTTAGTTTAGACATAGGTATAGTCCTTAATAAAATACCCAAATGTAATATTAAGGCTAGGATCCAATCACAATATATTATAACCTAGAAGAGGGATGTCGTAATCCAAGTTATAACATATTTGAAAGGTAGGTGAATCACGATTCACCAATTTCCACCATGAAAACGAAATATAAATTATTAGGTTTTATTTGGATTTTAGAAATTCCTAGATTCTTTGAGATTCATTGAACTTTTCAATGGCATGTTTCAATCTCGAGTGTGCCCTTCATGTTTTGTGACTGGGATACCGAGGATCACAAAACAAGGTGTGAAGTAACCATGTAAATTACTTGGTACCCTTAATGTTTTTTCACTTAATCCTTGTGCCGGTAAACCACACGCGCTCCTTCCGACCTCATGAAAAAAACGTAAGTCACCCTTTACCTTCCTTGTTAAGTCCAAGTTAGTGTG
Organism: Lactuca serriola; assembly: GCF_051521515.1. Lineage (NCBI taxonomy): Eukaryota > Viridiplantae > Streptophyta > Magnoliopsida > Asterales > Asteraceae > Lactuca > Lactuca serriola. The sequence continues at coordinate 205,102,442 of NC_136408.1, forward strand.
CCGGTAAACCACACACGCTCCACCAACGACTTAAACAAGGTGCAAAGTGAAATTTCATGGATTAGCACCTTATTCACATTTTTCCTAAAGTAACTAAGATTGGGAATTTATAAAACATTTAGTTACATTATGCTAATCATTATACTTTTAATGAGAATTTATAAGTCCTTGTCTTACCCGTTCGGCTAACGACCCTCCACCAGTCAACCAAGCGGTGGGTGAGAGTGGACACCCATTAAGTTGTCATTTTATAGGCAACAACCTTATACCCACCTTATAGACCGGCTTCGTAAATAAGGCGTACTAGCGGTAAGACGACTTTGATCTTATACATACATATATATATATATATATATATATATATATATATATATATATATATATATATATATATATATATATATAATTATTAAATTATAATATTATAAGTATAAGGGTTGAATTTTAACTTTTAATATTCTAAGGGTTGGAACTAATGTTTTAATCAAGACTTTACTTGTTCCAAAACTTGAGGGCAAGTTTTGTAAACTTTCAAAACTTTTCATTTCTTGTAACTTATGAGTTTATTAGGGAATTAAAAATGAAGACTCTTCATTTTTATAACCCATGTGTTCTTTTAATGGTTTTAAAGCAAAGTGACTTTTGGTTTTCCATAACTTGAGGACAAGTTATGGACTCCAGTAAAACACATAATAATCATGAATTAATCTACCACATAGGTTACAAATAATTCATATGATCATCTAAACATCATAAGATCAAGAACATGAATATGAACACTTTCATGAATCAAAAATTACATTTAAAACTTTGTAATTTTGATAACTTGTTGTTGTAAATGGATTAGCAAAGACATTACACCATCTAAAACAGGTTTTCAAGTACCAAAACAGTTTAGGGTAATGTTTCTATTCCATTTCCAGCAACTAAAGTCGAAAAACTGCATTCTGTGGCTTCTACTCGCTGAGTGCATGAACCTACTCGGCGAGTAGGATGAAGATACACATGAACTCGGCGAGTCCCCCCATGGACTTGGCGAGTTCATCAGGCAGATTGCAAAAATATCCACTTTTTCAACTATTTAGCACAAATAACAAACAAACAAGCCTAGGCTCTGATACCACTGATGGGTTTTGAGCATTCTAACACTTCCTAAGTGTACATGCAACCCTAATAACCTTGGATCTATGTTTGTCTAATTATCATCCAAAGTTGATTTCCATGGCTATGATCCTATCTAGCATACATGGGGAACAATTTTAACTCGAATAATAGATAGAACTACATGCCTTGTTGTTGTAAGTGTTCCTTGAAACCTTGTGAGCCTAGCACCCCAAGTTTGATGCCTCAAATGCTTCACACAACACCAAATGATATGGAGTAAACTTGAAGAGAAAGTATAACACTCTAAAAATCGGCTCTAGCCCTCAAGTATGCTTGTGTAACCGATTTTGGGGAGAAACACATTGCTTATATATTGTGTTGACACATCTAGGGTTACATCATATAAACCCTAATGTGTCATGACTCTTCATTTCCATGACCCATAGGTTTGTAACTCCCATGGAGCCTCCATGGAGCATCCAATGGGTTCAACCCAACTTGATTATCCATGGAGCCTCTTAGCCCACTATATAAGTTATGGATGATTTACATAATCAACCCATATATTTAATTAGTTATCTTTTGATCACTTAATTAATTCTTGATCAAACTAATTAAATAATATTATTAATATATTAGAACTTATAATATATTAATAACCACAAGTGTTATTTCTCTCATTTAGTCTATCCAATTGCATGGTGCCTGCAACCCAAATGGACCATGCCAGGTCGGGTCAAGTACATACCAGAAAAAGTTATGGACTTAGACACCTTATCCAACACTGATATGATGCTATGTTGAGGGATGATATTCGGGAGTTTGAGAGCTTTATAGGGTGCAAAACCCTGAACGAGATGGTGGAGAAGGCCCGTGGGGGGGAGATGGAGTTGGAGTCCCACACGAAGCGGAAGACTAAGCAGGTACAAGCAGCAGGGGCTCAGGCTAAGATGCCTAAGACCTTTGATTCTTTAGGTAGGGGCAGCAGGGTTGGGGCCGGTGTGCCAAGTGCGGAAGGTTTCATAGTGGGGCTTGTCAGATAGTCGGGATATCAGGATGTTACTCTTATGGCAAGCAGGGCCACATGTGTAAGGATTGCCCCAAGAAGGGCTTGATATGTTCTCACTACAACCAGACAGGCCATAAAAAGGCCAATTGTCTGAGGTTGCAGGGAAGGGAAGTAGGATCAGTGGCGGTGCCTATGCCAGCCACTATAAGGATTACTAATGGCCGCCCTATCAAGGCGGAAGCTCCAACGATGAGAATTGGGAAGTAGGATCGTGGTTGCGACCTTTTTGGTCAATGGTATGTCGGCTCATGTTTTGTTTGATTCGGGTGCTACCTGATCGTTCGTGTCTCTTGCGCTCAACAAGAAGTTCTGACATGCGTCGAGGACTCTGGACACCCCGCTCGAGATGGAGATTGAAAATGATCGCACTGTGAGTGTTGCGAGGGTATTTCAGGGTTGCATCCTGAATGTGCATGGTGAGAGGTTTCGTGTGGATTTAGTCCTTATACTGTTGCAAGGACTGAAGGTGATCATTGGGATGGACTGGTTGGGGGCCAATGGGTCCATGATCGATTGTGAGCGACAGTTGGTTCGGGTTCGTACCCCAAGTGGGGGAGAGCTGGTCATTCATGGTGAGAGGGCCTCATAGGGACTGACCCTCTGTTCGGCTATGAGGGCAAGGAGGTTTCTACAACAGGTTTGCTCATGATTTCTGGCTTATGTTTCGGATACGAGAGTAGAGGCTGTAGCAGATTTGGGCAGTGTGTCGGTTGTGCAAGAATTCCGGGACGTATTTCCCAAAGAATTGACAGGAGTGCCTCCGGAGAGGCAAGTGGAGTTTCGTATTGACTTGGTACCAGGTGCCGCTCCGATCGCGAGGGCACCATATCGGTTAGCACCACCCGAGATGCAGGAGTAGTTCCCCGTGGGGTGCACCAATTCTTTTTGTGAAAAAGAAGGACAGATCGCATAGGATGTTCATTGATTATAGGGAGCTGAACAAGCTGACGGTGAAGAACCGCTATCCTTTGCCAAGGATCGATGATTTATTTGATCAGCTTCAGGGTGCATCTTGGTTCTCCAAGATTGATCTTCGGTCCGAGTATCATCAGATGAGGATTAGGGATGAGGATATACTGAAGACAACTTTCAGGACTCGTTATGGGCATTATGAGTTTGTGGTGATTCCATTTGGGCTCACCAATTCCCCGGCAGCATTCATGGATCTCATAAATCGCGTATGCAAACCGATGTTGGATTGGTCGGTGATTGTTTTTATTAATGATATCCCGGTTTACTCCAAAACCAGAGAACAGTACGAGCAGCACTTGAGAGAGGTGTTGGAGACTTTGAGGGTGGAGAAGCTTTATGCAAAGTTCTCAAAATGTGATTTTTGGCTGTAGGAAGTGCAATTTTTGGGGCATGTCATCAATCAAGAAGGTATCTCGATTGACCCAGCGAAGGTGGAGGCTGTGATGCGATGGGAGGTACCGAGGAATGCCTCAGAGATTCGTAGCTTCTTGGGTTTAGCGGGTTACTATCAGAGATTTGTCCAGGATTTCTCCAAGATTGTGATGCCATTGACCCGTTTGAACAAGAGGAATGTGACTTTCCGGTGGGATGAGGATCAGCAGAGGGCTTTTGAGACTCTGAGGCAGAGATTATGTGAGGCTCCGGTCCTAGTACCGCCTGAGGGGTTGGATGATTTAGTGGTATATTGCGATGCATCGATTGTAGGGTTGGGTGCAGTATTGATGCAATGGGGGCATGTGATTGCTTATGCCTTGAGGCAGTTGAAGCCTCACAAGGAAAACCACCCCACACATGACCTGGAATTCGGGGCAGTGGTGTTCGCCCTCAAGATTTGGAGGCATTATCTGTATGGGGTGCAGTTTATTATCTATACCGATCATAAGAGTCTAAAGTATTTGATGGATCAGCAGAACCTTAATATGCGACAAAGGAGATGGTTGGATGTACATAAGGATTATGATTTCAAGATCCTATACCATCCAGGGAAGGCCAATGTGGTGGCCGATGCTTTGAGTCGCAAGGAGGCAGGGTCCCGGATTAGGGACATTTGTTTGAGGATGACAATGATTTCGCCTTTGTTGGACATGATCAGAGAGGCTCAGGTTGAGGGGATGAAGAAGGAGAACTGAAAACAGAGAAAATTCAGGGTCAGTATCCATTGTTTTTCAAGGATAGCTGCGGCCTTTAGACTCAGTGTGGCCGGGTGTGGGTACCACTGACAGGGGGAGTGAGGCAGAGACTATTAGAGGAGGCTCATAAATTCAAGTTTTCTATACATCCAATGGCAACAAAAATGTACAGGGACTTTAGACTTAGTTATTGGTGGCCCTACATGAAGCGGGAAATTGTTTGGTTTGTAGAGCGGTGCATGACCTGTAGGAAGGTCAAGGTCGGGCATCAGTGACCTCATGGAAAGGTTCAACCGTTACCCATTCCCATGTGGAAGTCGGAAGAGATCACTATGGACTTCATCACGAAGCTACCGAGGACGACGAGGGGGGGTGGATGCCATATAGGTCATCGTAGACAGACTGACAAAGAGTGCCCACTTCATTCCGATCTCCAAGAGTATATCCGTAGAAAAGTTGGCAGACATCTATGTTCTAGAAGTGGTGGCTAGGAACAGGGTGCTAGTGTCGGTGGTTTTGGATAGGGATGTTTGGTTTACATCCGGGTTTTGGGGAAAGTTCCACGAGGAACTGGGTACACAGCTACAGTTCAGTACAGCATATCACCCCCAGACGGACGGTCAGAGTGAGAGGACGATCTAGACATTGGAGGACATGATGCGAGCTTGCGTGCTAGATTTTGGAGGAAGTTGGGATGCGTACCTTCCACTGGCAGAGTTCTCATACAACAACAGCTATCATGCTAGTATCGATAGAGCTCCTTTTGAGATGTTATATGGACGGAGGTGCAGAACCCCAGTATGCTGGGACGAGGTTGGTCATCGGGTGATGGGAAGCACGAAAGTGGTACTCAAGACCACCGGTTTGATCCAGCAAGTGCGCGATCAATTGCGAGTCGCGCAGAGCCGTCATAAGAGTTATGCTAATCGACGATGATCGGACCTTGAGTTCCAGATTAGATATTTCATTTTGCTGAAGGTGTCACCCTGGAAGGGGATTATCAGGTTTCATAAGAGAGGCAAGTTGGGGCCTTGGTTCATAGGCCCGTTTAGGATCACAGCCCAAGTGGGCAAGGTAGCCTATCGTTTAGAGCTTCCAGAGGAGCTTAGTCAGACTCACAACACCTTCCATGTCTCTCACTTCAAAAGTGTCTTGCTAACGAGTCTGCAGTTATATCCTTGGATGATATCCAGGTGGATGGGGGCCTGAACTATGTCGAGAGACCGATTGCCATACTAGACAGGAAGATGAAGGGAGTCCGGAACAAGGAAGTTAAGTTGGTAAAGGTGCAATGGCAACACCGAAGGGGATCCGAATGTACTTGGGAGCCGGAGGAGGAGATGCGGGAGCATTACCCTGAACTATTTTCAACCACGGACTTCGAGGGCGAAGTCTAGCTCAAGTGGGGGAGATTTGTAACATCCAAAATTCTAGTATGCCTTGAAAACCCTAAGGAATGTTAAGTTTGCATATTTGGTCCCTTAAGTACATTGGGCGTACCTAAGAGTATGCTTAGCGTACTGTGTGAATGTGGTCGCAGGTGAATCAGGGTACGCGGGGCGTACCTTGATTTACATTGGGCGTTTGTGGTATGGATGTAAAACCCTAATGTGGGGACGTGCCCCCTATTTAAACATCTCTAAGCCTTTGGTCTGGACCTTATTCTCCCCTAAAGCCTCATTTTCGTCCCTCATCACCTGAGATTCTTTGTGAGAAAGAGTTTGAGCCTAAGGAGTGGGTTTTGTGGCCATTGTGAAGTTCATTCAAGAAGAAGGGGATCCTCAGCAAGCTTGGAGTGGCTTGGAGCTTCAAGATTCTGCACTTAGTTAACCTTGGGAGGCTTCTAGAGGTATAAAGTCATGACCTTTTCATCTTGTTATGTAGATCTAGCTAGGGTTTCCATTTTGTCCCCTTTTGTTGAATCTAGACCTTCTCTTGGATGTGAAGCAACTCCAGGGAGTGAGATTTCCATATTTGAGCTTTATATGCATGCTAAATGCATAAAGTTACGAGCTTGGTGGGTGCTAAGACTCCATGCATGATTTGAGAGCTCTTATTTAAGGTCTTGAGCGAGAAATGAGGTTTTGAGGTCCTTCAAAGCATGCAAGGTCATAAAGTTGCCAACTTTATGACCTAGGATGTTAAGATGTACTCAGATCTGACTTTGGGACGTGGATCTATCGAGAAATAAGCACTTAACGGAAAAAAGTGCTTAATCTGTTCCTACGTAGGGTGTAGCTTAGAGAACGCCACGCGTAATATGCAGAATCTCGGTACGTTGCGCATACCATGGTGGTACGCATGGTGTACGTACCTCTAATGGACTTGGACTTGTTTTGGGCCCATACACCTTTTGGGCCTTAATCTATCTTTGGGACTGACCATATTTCGAGTAATGGATCAACGGATAAGTCTTGGACTGGAAATATTATAGTTGGACCTTGATCGGCCATGTGGCCAATTAATAAATTTTGAGCATGGACTTTGGGGCCCATTAGCCAAGGAAGACTTTTGGACCATTGGGGAGGGACTTTAGGGTTGAGTTTTCAGTTTAGCCATGATCAAACCCTAATATTGGGTTAATATTGTTATTGTACAGCACTAGTGGTTTCGGTCTGTTAAGAGAGCAGCTATTTTTATTCAGCAGTTGGAGGTGAGTCTTCTCACCATACCTATGGGTCTATTGCACCAAGGTCGGCCCATTATGTGATCATGTTATGTGTGTGTTATTCGTTTATGAATTGATATGTTATGTGATATTATGTTGGTATGGAAGACCCCGGGGGGGAGCCTGTGGCATTATATATAAGACCATGTGGGGTAGCCCATGGAATTCCTAGGTAAAGACCATGTGGGGTAGCCCATGGCATGAGGTGTAAGACCATGTGGGGTATCCCATGGTAGTCCTAGGTAAAGACCATGTGGGGTAGCCCATGGCATTCTTGCTAGATTATATTGCATGGTTTCTGTGACATGTTATAGCTTTATTAGCTAATAGTATATGTGTATGTGAATGTGTGTGGTATGCTCTGGGAAACTCACTAAGCATTTCGCTTACAGGTTGTTGATTTGTTTTAAGTACTTCTGAGCCCAAGGGCAAGGGCAAGGTGTAATGATGTGGGACGCACTCTATCTCTCTCTCTCTCTCTCTCTCTCTCTCTTTTAATGTAATTGGGACCCTTTGATGTTTTAAAAGGGAAAACAATGATGTAATCAATGTTATTTGAAAACATATGTTTGGAAATCTATGGTTTATGAGACTGCTTTTGATTAACTTAAAAATGAAAAAAATTCTTGGTAAAATTGGGTCGTTACAGTGTAAATCAGTCGATTTTCAAAAATTCATAACTTTCATATATGAGCTCTGTTTTCGACGTTATTTATATCCACGCGTAGGTAAAAAGAAGATCTAAAACTTTCAATTAGACTCTGTCGACTAATTCTCGACCCATCTTAAATTTAATAGTAGGAGGAGATTATATTGTTAAATGTCCGTGTAAAATTCATAACTTCTATATATAGACTCCGTTTTCGTCTGTCTTTTTATCGTTGAGTTCCAATTAATGAGATCTTCAACTCACATTTATATCGTGTAGGCCAAAAACCGCTCGAACTAAAATTCGAGTTTCAGGCCTTGCACTGTTATGCCAAATCTTAGAAAATCATAACTTCCTCATATGAAGTCAGATTTGGGCGTTCTTTTTATGGACGATCTCGGTTTAACGTATACTACAAATTTTGTTTAGATTACTAAGGCTAAAAATTCCTTTATCAAAAATTCACTATTTACGTCTCCCGGTGTTGTGCCGGTTTTGCCGTAAAACTTCGGCGGGTCATAACTTCTTCGTTATAACTCAAATTTCGGCGCTCTTTATATGTACAGAACCCTTGTAACATATACTACCACTTGTAAAAGATAAATCCTTCTAAATAATCTTCCATCCAAAACTTATTTTTGATGCTAATTGTCTCTAAATTGACTAGCCCATATTTGGGGGCGTTATAGCTTGCGTGTGAGCGTTCAATCGAGTTAGAGTCGCGAAGAACCACCATGGCAACTGGCCATGGTGAATGCGACCATAAAAACCGCTATTAGTCGCTGCTTCCTGCCATCTCATGCCATCACCATCGCCATACGCCACCAGGTGGGTAGCTGGGTCCGTTGAGCAAACTGGAGCATATGTGTGTGTGTGTGTGTTTATTGCATGTGAAGTGATGTTTGAGGGTTTATTCAGTTGGGAATCCATCACCACCACCTTTAGGTGGTGGCTGCCACCCTCTACCACTGCCGTCCACCACAAGGGTGATTGTGTGGGTGTGTTTATCCTTTTGTGTGTGGGTTAATTCGAGTTATTGGATGATGTAATTGTAATTAGTGACAAGTTTATCAAAGAAACTCTTAACCACCACCATGAGGTGGTGGCTACCGCTTCCTGCCGCCGTGTTGGGTGGCGGTGTGCTTATGCTTTTGGTTAGCTTGTTTTTGGATGCTTGGACATAGTGGGGCTAGAATCATAACCACCACCGTGAGATAGTGGCCATCACCGTGAGCCGCGGTTGACCACCACTACCCGAGGTGGTAGTGGGTGGTGCCTGCCTAATGAAACCCTAATTTTAGAATGGGCCTTCTTGTTGGACTTGGCGATTGGGCTATTATTAGGCCATCCAAGAATAACCATATGGACAAGAATATCTAGATGGGCTTTAGGGTAAGGCCCATATGAAGGGTTGGGCCTAATTTGGAAAATTGGGCCATACATGGGCCATAATTTGGGACTTGATGATTATAAGATACTGTACCATAGTGGGCCATTAGTGCACCTTTGTGGACCTTTTTGGTCTTGGGCCTTGGCAGGCTCAATAAGTTGGGTCAGTAGTGGGCCTGTTTGATGGGCCATCTATAGAGCATATTGTTAAGATATAACCCGGTATAGGTTCTGATTATAGTGTTGGGTTGTTTTGACTCAGTTCAGGAACCAGTGAGTTGCAGCAGTGATAGTGTAGGGTTTCTCGCATACAAGTTGAGGTGAGTCTTCTCACTATACTTATCTGTGTGGTAATTTAGGTGTAACCGGAGGGTCTTATTCGTATTATTGATCGGAGGGTCTTATTTACACTATTTACCATAGGGTCTTAGTACATTATGGACCGGAGGGTCTTAGTACATTATGGACCGGAGGGTCTCAGTACAATATTAACCGGAGGGCCGTATCTGTTTGTAATGTGATATGTGTTATCGTGCTTACTGTCTTGGTGACTTATGATGTTATAATAATATGTTTATATGTTCATCTTATGTGTTTAAATTGAGATATGTGATATCATGCTTTCTGTTTTTTGATTTATGTTGTGTATTATCCTCTGCATCATTGGGATAGGACCAGAGCGTCCACCCGAGTTGTGGAACCAGAGGGTTCCACTGAGGCACATTGACCGGAGGGTCTTATTTGAGATATAGCCATGAGAGGCTAATGAGATGTGTGTGGTACTTTGGGGAACTCACTAAGCTTTGTGCTTACCGTGTTATGTGTTATGTGTTTCAGGTACTTCTCAGAATCACGAAAAGGCGCTGGCTTGATTGTACACATGACATGAAGTCGTGTTTTTGAGGATCCTTGATTTTATTCAAATCACTATGAACTTGTGTTTTGATAATTTGATATTTTGGTTAGTTTGTGACATGTGTTGATGAGACTTATGTGATTTTAAAATGAAAATTTGGTTTGACAATTTACGGTGTTACAAGCTTGAGGGCAAGCAAAGAATAAGTGTGGGGTATTTGATATTGCCATATTTATGCATGTTTTTAGGCAATATTTACTTATATTTTTATACATATTTGCATTGAATAATGATACTTATAAGTTTAAATTATACTTTACAGCCAAATAGAAGCATTCTTGAAGAAAAGGGACTAAAAACGAAAAAGTTTAGAACTTTGGAGGCTTGGAGAATAAAAGAAGAAGAAACCCACGTAAGAAGCTAAACTCACGACGTGAGGGTTGACTACTCACAACGTGAGTTAGAATATTCCAGAAGATTAGTATCGCGTAGAGGAATCCTTGTCAAACACGGATACTTACGAATTCATGTTGTGAGACATGCTTGCTCACAACGTGAGTATGGTTAATTCATATATATATATATATATATATATATATATATATATATATATATATATATATATATATATATATCCTTGAGTATTACGTTTTAAAGAGCTTTTGGCTAACTTGGAGAGTAGCTGGAGACGAATATTACAAAGTTCAATGGCCTGGAAGTTGGTTTATATACCTAGGGAAAAGGAGAGGTTCATAATTAGCTTTATAGTTTGGTACATTTAAATATGTATTTGAATATGATTTGTGTTAGTTTGTTTGTTAGCATTTCCAGCTAAATCTAGTTGCTTATGTTAGCTAGATGAAGCTGGAACTCATGGTTTTAATACTTTAGCTTTGATTTGCATGTTGGTTATGACTTCTGTTTGATTTATTGAACCTAGCATGTTTGATTTAATATTTGATTGCTTTAAATTCTTATTCTGTGTAGTTAGTGAATATGAATCTGCTTGAATTAGAATACCTAATAATTTAGTGACCACTAGTTTATTAGAGCTAAGATCAAACCAATCTTAGATAAGTAATTGAACTATTGAATTAAGTTGTGCTAGAGAACTCATATTATGACCATAAGTGTGTTTTTCAAATCAATCTTACATGGATCCGATTCCATTTAATAATTCATTCCGTGTTTACTATTGTGTGACCATACATAGACTTACATGAATTAATTAATGTTAGTAAATTTAGAACTGAATTGCTAATACTATCTTAATTGGTAACCAACAGTAACTATCATAGCTAATTTATAAACCATTGATGGAAAGTGGATTTGAACTAACAAAAGTGTTTTGTTTATTGATTGAACTTGTGTTAAAGAATTAAGTTCTTCTAAACTTTCAAAATCAGATAAACCCCTTTTCCTTTATTAGAAATTAGGTTAATTTAATAGTAGGTAGATTAATTAGTTAAAACCGTTCCCTGTGATCGACACCTGACTTACCCAAACTATTCTATAATTTTACTAGGTACACTACCTAGGTGCATTTTAGTTAGTTAAGTAGTTAGGTTATAAATATAAAATTAGGTGTAGCTAATTGCACGCATCATATATATATATATATATATATATATATATATATATATATATATATATATATATATATATATATATATATATAGAGAGAGAGAGAGAGAGAGAGAGGTAAATATCAAATGAAAACCACAAAAGGTTAATAACCATTTAAGAAACATTTCATTAAAGGTATTTTTGTAAATTCAACATTAACACTATAAACACACATATTTTTCATTTTAGAATCAAATCTATCTTTTAAAGTTTCAAACTCTCTCCAATTGTTTAACCATTTTTGAAGAATACACAAACCCAAATAACACCACCACCGTTAACACCACCGTCGCTGACAGAGTACCGCTGCCAAAAGACCGTCAACACCTTCTTCCCGTCGATGTTCTCCTACCTTGATCTGATCTACAACTTCATCAACTTCGACGACGTTACCTTTTCCGACAACTTCACCGTTGTCATCCTACGCCTCAACTTCTCCATATCTACAACCTCATCTATCTTTTTCTCTCTTTCTCTCTGGTGAACCACCAGATATGTATTAGATCTCATTAGATTTGTATAAGATATCATCAAATATGTATCAAATCTCTTCAGATCTAGTGTGTTTGTGCACTTTCAGATTAAATCTGATATCGTTGCGTCCCTATTGTTGGGGTTTGCTTTTCTTTTTCTGATCTATATTTAACATCTATTGCAACGATTTTACCTTTTCCAGTGACTTCACCTTCATCATTCTCACCTCCACTTTGCCAGATCTACCACCAAATCCATTTATTTATCTCTTTCTCTCTAGTAAACCACCAGATCTGCATCATATCTCACCAGATCTGATGTTTTTTGTGTATTTTCATGTTAGATCTCACCCTACATTGTCGTTTTTCCGCCGCCCTCTGTCATTCTTGACATCCCGATCTGTACTTTTTTGGTATCCTATAGATCTACAACTTTCCGGTAACCTCCAGATTGACAATTTTCTGATCGTCACGACACCAGTTCTTTCAGATCTGCCATTTTCTGACCGTCGTTGCGCTAGATATTCCACATATGCAATTTTCTGACCATCATTGTACTAGATTTTCTAGATATGTAATTTTTCGACTACAACGACCTCCTTTTAGTCCTCTTGCTTCTAGTCCACCACAAACATCACCACTAGCACCTCCATGTATCAGATTTGTTCCACCACTGCCACCTCCTCCTACTTTCGCTTGAGCTCCACCAAAGTCATCGTTTTCTGCTCAAAATACTGACTTCATGATGCTTCCTTCGACGATGATCTATACTGTATAAGCTCGAATCTGGAATATCAAGAGACTCTAAGGAATACGTCAATCTCAGGTTTGTAAACCCCATCAGATTTGAAAACAATATGTACACAAAATGTTTGATAAAATGTCTCAACGAGATCTGTAAGTTTTGAAATTATGAATAACTGTTAAAAATTTGGTTTTAAGCTGTGAAAAAAATTAGATATTCATTCTTTTAGATAAAAATAAACTTAAATAGTGAAAAAGAAAAAAAAACAACAAAACAAAGTGTGTTTTTTTCGAGAAAAAATGTTTTTTATATATCAATATTTATTTATTTTTTTCCAATAAAAATGTGATCTTAAAAAATTAAATTAAAAAAATAGGTGAGTTTTTTGGTAAAGATATGACTTTTTTGGTATACTCTGGTATGTACAAATGTATATCCATTTTCTTGATCGTTGATCCTTATAATTTATGACGCTCACAACTAGTTCCTTAGTTACTTGTAAGTATATATATATATATATATATATATATATATATATATATATATATATATATATATATATATATATATATATATATATTAGTTGTAAGACCCATGTATTGTATGAGTTAATTTAAAAATATATATATAAAGGTCTAAATATTTAAGAACTTTGAATTTATAAGAAAATAAGAAAAATAATTAATTATTATAATGAAAATACTTTTTTTTCTTTTAAATTTAAATAAATAAACAGAAAAACTAATGAACTTTAATTTTGAGAATTTTAAAATTAAAATGTAACTTTATTAATGACATTGGTATATATTTATTACTATATTTATTGCAACAATTAGATTAAAATACTAGGTGTAAGACCCATGTATTATATAGGTTCATTTTAAAGAAAAAAAATATGAAATTTTAAACATTTGAGAAGTTTGAATCTATAAAAAAAATAGAAAAATATTGAATTATTAAAATTAAATTGTTTTTTTCTGTAAAATTAAACAAGTAATTGAGATAAATAAACAAATAAACCTAATGAAACTTTAATTTAGAAAATTTGAAATTAGAAAGAAGTCAATTAATGAAATTGATATGTATTTATTATTATATTTATTGTAATTAGTACATTTAAATACTATGTGAAAATTAATAAAATGAAAAAACAAAAACACAAAATGTCATGTGGAAAAAATTAATTGAAAATAACCAAAAAATGACATTTGACCAAATCAATAAGAATATGACATGTGATAAAAAAAAATCTTTATTTATTAGGGAGGATTATATGTAATTTAATAAAATAAAAAAACTTATAAAATGACATGTCGAAAAAAAATTAATTCAAAATAACCATAAAATAAAATTTGTCAAATTGAATGAGAATGTGATAAGTGATAAAAAAACCTTCATTTATTCGAATATATATATATATATATATATATATATATATATATATATATATATATATATATATATATATATATATATATATATATATATATATATATATATACTTTTTAGTGGAACAAAAAAAAATCCTCACCAAATAAAATATAAAAAAATATTTCTATATTTTATCATAAAAATGGATTTTATTGTCGACCTAGTATCATATTTTATAGGTCGCATGAAACAAGGATATAAAAACAAGTTTTTTAAACTCAAATAAGTTGTCCACTAATTTATCCACTCGGTTAGTGTTGTCAACTGAAATATTTGTTTTTTACATATAATCTCTACGTACTAATGTTAAGGGTGTGTTTTGATAACTTTCTCGCGTATAGGGGTTTCATGTAAGTAAACAAAGAACTAAGAAGTATAGATAAGATTTCGTTAGTTACAAGTTACGTCAAAAGACTAGGACTACGTTATAAACATGTTTTTTAATAACCAAACTTTAGGTGCGTTTGGTTCATGCCGTGTTATGTCCTTAAAATGATAAATTTAATTTATATCAAAATTATCATATTCCACTAAAGTATTTTATCAATTTAGGGTGGTGGGTGTGAGCAACATATTAAGTCATGTTATTATACCCAAAATTTGTCAACTCGTATGTCATGCAGTGGCGGATCCAGAACCAAATCTAACCGGGGTCCAAAAATTACAAAAATATATAAAATTCTGAAAATCTAACGTATTTTTGGGTTTTGAAGTAATTTTTTTTTTTTTCAAAGAGGGTATTTAATGTAAAAGTGCACACCAAAGATGAGATTTTTCGTAAAAATTAGATTTTTGGAGGGCTATTTAGTAGTAAAAATTATGGGGCCCACCTCCGAGTGGGGTCCATGCACCCCACTTAAAGGGCCTATATCCGTTAATGATGTCATGTCATCTTTAAAATCATTTGATTCATGTAGGAAATAATGTGTAAATTTTATAACATGTTAAGAGATACAAAGAGAGTTAAAGAGAGAGTGAGATGATGGCTTTTAATTGGGTGATTCTCACGTTACTTCCCTCCCGTGTCAATGGTAACATTTCTTAACATAACACCAAATAACATGAGAATGGGAGGTGTTCCGGTGTTATGACGCCGTTATGGGAGCTGCCAAATCAGTATAACGCCTTATGGCGTTGCCCATACCGAGTAGATTAATGAAATTGAATACACTTTATATATATATATATATATATATATATATATATATATATATATATATATATATATATATATATATATAATGTATTCAATTTCATAAATCTACTCGGTATGGGCAACGCCATAAGGCGTTATACTAGGTAAATGTTCAAATGCGAACCACAAAAGAATAGGAACTCTAAGAACTTTTAATTTTAGCTTGTTAAAATAAAATAGTGACATTATTGTAAATAACAACACATTGGAGTCTAGTTATAAAAACAATTTATCAGATGTTGCAAACTAGATCTAAAAGCTAAATCTGATTCTTTCTTTCATAGTTTTTAAAAAATCAACCATCAATTATCTCCCTCATTCCACCGGTGGCAGGAACCTCTAGCTGCCGTCGTCGCCGCTTGTCACGCCCCAAAACCGAGAACGGCGGAAACGTTCTGGGGCGGAGGACGTCATGTAATGTATCACAAAAATGTAAAGTAGTAAACAAGCAACAACATCATCCATTGCATTAATAGTATAATTTTAAATACATGTGTGTTCTTTCAAAGTATAAAACAACATAATGAATGTTCAAAATAAAAGACGAGTCTTGACTGCTCTGTTTTCACAAAACCTGGTCGTCGTACCTGTCTATTTGTGACCTGAGAATACAAATTATTTTGAAAGTGAGTATCAGCAATAAAGCTGGTGAATTCATAAGTATTTATGTGTCTTTGATTTGTAAAACTGTAAAGAAAGACTTGTAAATGTTTGAAGAAAAGTTTGTATCAATGAACATGTTTGTAAGTAATTGTAAGCGTTTGACAACCCTAGAAAATCCCATATTTCCTACTAGTATAAAAAGTAATCTTCTACCAAGACCCAACTGTTTTGAAAGTAGCCTTCTACCAAGACCCGACTGTTTTGAAAGTAAGCATCACTGTAAATGTGACGGTTTTTCCCCTGTATAACTATTATTATTATAAAACTATAGTCTACCTCATCGTTTATGTGTATGTGTCACAATATAAAGGTAATAAGGAAAATAGTCTATCTATATCAAATATATTCTACCTCGTCATTCATGTGAATGTGTCACAAAGTAAAAGTAAGAAGGAAAATAATATAATTACTAAAATTGTATCCTTTTGTACTAGGATATTCACGGCGTGGTAACTCGCCGAACAGTACAACCGTAGACACCCGTCGATGAACATTTTCTCTACTGTAGCTAACAGCCTTGGGTGTGGAATAGTAAGTCCTGAAACGTATGTAATAGATTTTATATAATAGTATCTATGTAAACGTATCTATGTAAACATATTTATGTAAACGTATTCATTTAAACGTATCTATGTAAACATATTTATGTAAACGTATCTATGTAAACGTATTTATGTAAACGTATTCATGTAAACGTATCTATGTAAACATATTTATGTAAACGTATTTATGTAAACATAATTTTATGTTTTGTATCTCTTCATATAGTATGTAATGTATTAGTATAGACTCATGAATGAACTGACTCTTGTGTGATTCCTTGTACTTGGAATAGTAAGTAGTATCTCCTAACTATACCTATTATAGTTACTATTAATGTACGTGTATAACCGAAAGTATGCCTTTGCTACCCAAAGGTACTGAACTGACTGATGGAACTTTTATGTCTATATATGTATAGATGATATATAACTAATATTTAGACGACATTCGGACGAGTAACCGATGCCCTAAGGCCACATCCCAACGAGGAAAAGGAAATAAAGCAAGCTAGCCGTCCTAAGTCCTTTAAACATTACTTATATAACTATACACATCTAGGCATGCATTTGACAATATAAAAGTATAAAAGAAGTTTTAATAAAACCTTTGAAAATTTTAATAACTAAGAAATGATGACTTGATGTTAGTTTATAAAACGATTTGAAAGTAGTTTGTTTGATAAGACAGTGTGATAAAGAGTTTTAACATGTAAAAACATTTGAGAAAGTCATTTGAAGTAATATGTTTGGTAAAACAGATAAAAGTATAGTACATCCATTTGTATGCTAGTTATTAATCACATGTGATTGATATAATAACTAGCATGATTCAACTTGTATTCCCCCCATAAAGCATTTATAAACATTTAAAAACATTTAAAGGTTAATTAAGGGGTATGAACTCACCTACAGTGAGTGGATCGTATGGAAGTGTCAGACAAGTGCTTGGTGTCAAGTGAAGACTTAAACACACACAATGATCCTAATAACATATAAGGACATATGTATATATACAATTAGTGATTATAACACTAATTAGACAAGTATAAACATTCTAAGGCGTGGAATACACTTTGGTCAAAGTGTTAGGAGGCCATTGGGTTGCAACAAAGGAGTGCAAGGCATTGTAAGTGAGTTTATGGTCAATGGACCATACTTATTGGAGTTTACGGCCCAGGGGAGTTTACTCCTGGCCGTAAACTCTTAAATGGGTCTCCAATTGAGGCTTAAAGCTATGATGTCTTAAGTGGTTAAGTGTTCCAAGGCTTAAACAAGAGGCTATGTGAGTTTAAGGTCCATAAATGACCTCAACTTGAGTTTATGTTCTGGGGACCACTTCCCCATGAGTTTACAGCCTTAAACTCATGGTATGAAGTACTAAATCGATGTTTGAAGTCCCTAGTTCAATGGTGTATGGTTCTAGACTAAGATCCAAGGCTTGGTAAGGGACTAGGGTGCAATTTGCCCCACTTATAGAGGTTTACGGCCCAAGAACATGTCTTGGCCGTAAACTCCTTTGGTCTTGTGTTTCTTTGTGATTTATAAGCTCTAAATATGTTAAACCTAGTGTACAACGAGTTAGAACAAGAGTACTTACGATCTAGGAGCTTGAATGGTCGGTTTTGGCCAAGAACACTAGTGTGTGTTCTTGGTGAAACTTGAAGATCTACACAAATGGAATGATTTCACGGATGAAATCATGTAAGATCACTAGTTCATGTAAGATATCAACTAGTTAGGACAAGGAACTTACGAGATTTGAAGATCGGGGATGAAGATTGGGATGGTACTTGAGAGGATTTCAGCCAAGGAAGTGAAAGAATGGAACAAATGGCCAAAATATCAACATAAAGGGTGGGGTTTACGGCCCATATGGAGTTTACGGCCCATATGGAGTTTACGGCCGTAAACTCCCATGTGATGGTCGTGAACTCCTTGTAAAGGTGTTTAAGGCTGGTTCTTTGAGCTATAACTTCAGCAGATAAACCCCGACACTTCCCTTAAGTGTATAAGGCTTAGAACGTTCAAACAGACTCCAAATTATGCTAAATGATAGCAGAAATGAGTTTGACTTTCAATGAAGTGTTTGACTGTACAAGATAGAAAATTTCGGGTTGTCACACCGTTGCCGATGTCCACCTCACTGGAATCCAAGTTTGCACCGTCGTCGTTATCCAGATGTGCGATTTCTACCCGAGATCCACCAGATACATCGCTAGCTTCGTCCTCCTCCACCTTTAGAGCTATGATTTTTTCCGGTAGCCGCCACCATCGACGACATCATCCTCTTCATCCTCCACTATCACTCCACCAGATCTACTACTATATCCATCATTTTATCTCCTATTTCTTGTGAGCCAATAGATCTACATCAGATCTCTCTAGATTTGGATCAGATCTGTATCAGATATCACCATATCTGATGTGTTCGAATGACATATCTACTACCTAACACCAGATCTTCATCAAATTTGATGTGTACGATGCATTTCATGTATGGATCAGGTGTATCTAGTGCATTTCATGTTGGCTTGCATCAGATCTGATTTTTGAAGATAAATCTTAAAAAAATCAGGTATGTCGATTTTTATAGATAAATATCCTTTAAGTTTTGTTTTCTACTTGCATTTGTTGTAGATCTCTATGATATAGTTTTTTTTTTGTTTTTTCTATTAAAGTGTGAATTTGATGTTTTAATCTCTCATTTGTCGTATAATTTTGTTAATCTGAGTTTTAACTGCTATTAAGTTGTGAATGTATAATTTTTTTTAATTAAAGTTTGAATTTATTATACTAGTTCGTGAATTTTCTATATTAAATTGTGTATTAATTGTAATAAGTGTTTTAAGTTGATAATATGGATTTAATACTACTTTTTGTGTATTAAAATGTGAATTTAGTGTACTAAGCTGTGATTTTTGTGTTTTAAATTGTGAATTGATTGCATTAAGCTTTGAATTATCTTTTTAAGATACGAACTGACTGCATTAAGTTGTGAATTTTCTGTTTGAACTGTTAATTGACTAGATTAAGTTGTGAATCATACATACTTATAAAGCTAACATTTTTTCTTGAATATCATGCATTTGAAACCCCCATAAAAATTTGCCAACACCTCATGCATTTGAAACCCCCACACCCTTTCACCTTCAGAGTAATTAATCATACATAATCCCATTCCAAGAAATTAACACACTCTATAAGTTCAACACCTCATGAATTTCAAACCCCACACCCTTTCACCTTCATTATATATGTAGTTATATTAGTAAATTTTTCTTACAAAAAGTCTTCATTTGATTGAAAATATTATGATTCAAAAGTTTTCATATAGTTGAAGCATTCACGATCCAAATATGATGATTTGAAGAAATGGGTTATGTCGCATCGATGGTAATTGTAATATGATTTTTTCTTTCCACAAAAACAAATGAAGCTTTTCTATTCTTTCTTTATATTCAATTTCTCATTTGAGCTTTATATGTGATTTGTATGTATTACTAAATCTTGAATGTGACTCTCCAAACATCAATGTTTTGCTTGGAATATCTTTCTCATTCTTCTTTTTCAAGAAAAACATTTTCATTACAGGTTAGCAAAAATTGTCATCAAGTTTCTATGGTTGAATGATGTTCAATAAAGAAAGAAGATTCAAAAAACAGATATAGATTTTTTTTGTTTGAGCAAAGTAGACGAATGTTAATTTTTTCTTTTGATTTAAATATATATTTATGTAAAAATTTTATTTATATATTCAACCACTCAATGTTCTTATTTATTTGATTGTAGTTTTTCTATTTTGATTATGTTTATTTTCTATTATTTTTTTGTTGGGTTATCCTACACAACATATTTACAAGACAATATTTAAAAGATAACATAATTTTTAACATTTGATATGAAATTATGATGACTTATCATGATATGTTCTTTATATGAAATTAATTTATCCATATTACTACGACAAGAATTACATATGATATTTACGAAAATATATATTATATGTCATTTGTTTAACATATATATGCACCTATGTATGTTATAAACTTATAATTAAATATCTTTATGTTTAATAATTGAAGGGATTAAAATGATGAATCAAAACCAATTATTTAGACGAATATAGTAATAATAATAATAATAATAATAATAATAATAATAATAATAATAATAATAAATACACATTTCCAAGTAGTATATTCATTTGAAACTCACACTACAACTCAAGAGTTTTCTAATTTATGTATATTTATTAGTTACAACTCAAGAGTTTTTAACTTATAATTATTAATTAGTAATCAATAATAACTTTTTATTTTCCTTTCTTTTAAAAGGTTGTAAAGTTTTTCTCATCAAAAACATTAATATGTTTGAAGAGATTTGTGATTTAAATATGAAAAGTTAATATAAATATTATAATAAATGTTTTAGTGCCACACCCCCAAACCAAGGATGTTTTTGTATTTTTTATATATAGATTATCATATAATTTACACAAATTTAAACGGTTTATAAAATTATCAAATAATTGTATATATCACAATGACTTAAAAATTAAAACTATAATCATCATATCATATTATATTATAAAGGAAACATTTTTTCTTTCACCACATTCATTTGAAACACCTAACTTTTCATATTTTCATACAATATACTTAATTTATTAACTTAAATATGCTTTTAGGTTTAAACATTATCGTAAATGGAAGAATTTGTGATTTATCAATATGATATACTTAATTTGTTAACTTCAATATATAGTTAAATAAATAACATACATTAATATATCAAATAAGCTTAAAAGTAAAATTTAAAACGTAAAGTAAAATATTAAATAATGTTTAAAAAAATCAATATATATTTTTTAACATAGTTAAAAGGAAAACATTAAATATAATAATAATAAAAGAACCTAAATTGATGAATCGAATTAACAAAAAGGTGTCTGAAAACTATATTCTAACAATATATTTTTAACCTGCGTCGCGCAACACGCAGGAATTCGTCTAATCTATGTATCTTATAAAGCTAGCATTTTTCCTTGGACCTCCTGCATTTGAAACTCCCAAGGCTATTCAACTTATATTTTTACTCAAACCATATTCATTTGAAACCCTTATTTAAATGAATATCACTCAAAAGTCTCTTAATAATGATTAACTATTCAAAAGTTTTATAATTTATATAATATGTTTAATAAACAATTAATGTATAGTCTACTATAAAAGGCAAATATCTTTGAGTAGAAATACAAAAACAAATCACATACAAAATTCACAAAGAAAACAAGCTTAAAGATTTTTTGTGTTGGTTTGAGGGCTTTTGACCATTTTCGAACCATGTTATTATGTTAAAGTTTTTAATTTGTAAGATTGTTATATACTATTCCTTATATATATATATATATATATATATATATATATATATATATATATATATATATATATATATATATATCTTGGTTTAAATATTCTTTTAAGACAATCATTGTTGTTGTGCTTGAAATTTAAATGTAAATTAGATTAGATTCATATTATCAATCATATTGTAACGACCGAAAAATTTCATCCAATTTAAACTTTTCAAAAACAACCCGATATCATTAAATTATTACAAAAAGGTTTTCAATACAACTTATTTAAAGTATTCCCAGAATCACATCACGACAAAACATGAGGAGCGGTACGATCACGCCTTCGCCTTGCCACGGTCTCCTGAAGAACTTGAAAAACATAAAACCACAACTGTAAGCCCGAAAGCTTAGTGAGATATCCCCAAAATACCAACCACATATACCATACATGCATAACATGCCATATCATATCCGATCACTGAACAGTCATGCACTTCGGGTCTACTGTGTGACTGGTCCGCCGCACCGGCCAACAGTCCACCTAGTCCACCCTCCGAGTCTATCCATATACATCGAGTCTACAGTGTGATTGGTCCGCCCGCACCGGGCCTTCAATCAACCTGGTCCACTCTCTAAGTCTACATTATGACTGGTCCGCCCACACCGGACCTTCATTCGGCCTGGTCCACTCTCCGAGCCTCGGCACGTCTGGTCCGCCCTCTTGGGGCCTACAGCCTATCCGGACCGCTCGCTGGGCCTTTGGGACAACCGGTCCGCCCTGGGTATCTTGGCCTACAGCACAAAGCAGGACCCGCCTCAACCCAACTCCAGTACAAACAACCATGTGCACATAAACATACAAACATATAACAACTCACAGTCAAAAAACCGATCAATAGATCACATAGCATATCATCATCCTAACCAGGATACCGACCTAACCGGTCACTAGCATAGCATCACCCCACATAACAGGATACCGACCTCTACCAGGTCTCTAACACGTACCATCCTAACTACCAGGATGCAATCATATCACAGCAATAACATAACAAAAAGTACCCGGATCTCAATCCGATAAAGGACCAGCCTTGGTGCCTTAGACCCTGTTGATATAGTGAGGATAACTCACCTCGCAACTGCCGACTAAACAGATAAACCCAAGCTGCTCCGACCACTGATAAGATCTCCGCCACTCGCCAACCACCAAAACACTGAACTCAAAACAATATCCAACAATTACTAAAATGCCCCTAGAGAATAACTGGTTAACCCTTGGTCAAGGCAAGTCAAAGTCAACCCCTGACCGACTCTACTCGCCGAGTCAACCCGATGACTCGCCGAGTCCCCAAGCTCAGAACTTCCCTCAATCCGTGACCTAACTCGCCGAGTCACCCCGAGACTCGCCGAGTCCAACAACTCTGAGTCCACTCGCACCCAACTCACCGAGTCATCCGTTGACTCACCAATTCTCGACTCATCCAGAAAATATTGGGACTCTTCGACAAGACTCACCGAGTCCAAGAACAGACTCACCAAGTTTAGGGCTATCTTCAACCTACTCGCCGAGTTGTTCTTCCAACTCGCCGAGTTCCAGGCTATCTTCATCCAACTCGCCGAGTTGTTCTTCCAACTCGCCGAGTCCCAGCTTATCTTCAAGCAACTCGCCGAGTCAACCTATGTGACTCGCCGAGTACCACCGGTCTGAATCCATACAGAAGCATTCCAGGCCATGCAATTGATCCAAAACATAGATCTAGCCTCCTACCACCCATCCATCACGTAAAGTGGCAAACTTTACGTGAATCCAAAGAGATCTAGGCCTTTTACACTTTAGGGCTAGGGTTTGGGACATGATGGCTCCTTCAATCACTCATCAACAGGGACTTTCATGCATTCCAACCCTTCTCCATTCCAGATCTGAGGTAGCAACCTCAGATCTAACCTCTAAACTCCAATACATCCAAAGATATGATCTCTAACACCCCCAAAATGATGCATCTAAGAAATAACAGCTAAAAAACGAGATAATACCTCAAAAGAACGCCCCAACAGCAATGAAACTCGAATCCAAGCAAAGCCCCTTGCTCCAAGCCTCTTACCCTCAAGATTTCCTCAACAATTGCTTCTCCAAGCTTCCAAATGCGACTTGATCCACTCACACACGAAGGTTAGGGTTTCTGGACTTGAGGATGAGTAAGGAGGCTGGGGGAATGGATGTTATGTTCTTTATATAGGGCTCAACCCCTAGAATTAGGGTTTTCTCCACTCAGCGCCTACTCGCCGAGTCCAGCCTTGGACTCGCCGAGTCGGCCACTTAACACGCGACCAAATCGCGACTCTACTCGCCGAGTCCACCCATGGACTCACCGAGTTCCCTTTTTCAATTTACTCTTTTAGCCCTTCAACTCTACTCTTGATATTTCGGGATGTTACACATATGTTATGGAATGTGATATAAATAGTATTTAATTAGATATTATATATATGTTTGTATATTTGTGTTGCTTCAAAAAAATAATTAATTAAAAATCATGGATATGTTATATTATCCATGTAAGTCTATTTTAAAATGTAAATTGTCTCTATCTTATCACTTTATATATTAGTATATGTTTAACATTTTAAGTATAATAGTAAGTGCTTTTTAAAACTTTTCTTTCACTTAATAATAATAATAATAATTGGTAAATTAGAAAAATCATGGATATTTTATATTATCCATGAAAGTCTCTTTTGAAATGTAATTGTCAATCTTATCATTTTATTATTTAGTATATGTTTCATATTTGGGTAATAATATTTAGTGTTTCGTAAAAGTCTTCTTTGAATTATTAATAATAGTAAGTTGTCTAAGTTAATAAACAATAATTAATAACATCAAATTAAAACTTATGTAACGTTAGCTACAAATAAATTGTATTCTAATGACCATCATTATTGAAATTAAAAAATAATCGCATAAGTAAAAACTTTAAATTAATCAATCATAATATTTTTTTTATATAAATAATACTAAATAGATAATTATATTTAATTTTATTAATGAGGAATATAGGTTGACGTCAATGAATAATATTATTCAAAATAGTTGAGATTATATATATATAATTTAGTCTAAAAATATTACGTCAAAGTTAATGTTAATAAATAACCATTTTAAACATATATTTTTCAATATTTTAACAATCTATTCGTAATCTGCGTCGCGCAACGCGTGAGAATTCGTCTAGTTATGTGTATGAAGCCATGAAGTTACTTGTATTAAGTTAAGCTATGAATTTTGTGTATAAACTTTGAATTAACTATATAAAAAATGTTAAGTTGAAAATATGGTTATGGATGCTTACTCTTTGTGTATTAAACTTTGAATTTTGTGTACTAAACTGTGATTTTTGTGTTTTAAACTGTGAATTAACTAAGTTAAACCGTGAACTTTCTTTGTAGTCTATGAATTGACTATATTAAACTGTGATTTTTGTGTTTTAAACTGTGAATTTTCTTCTTAGACTATGAACTGACTACATTAAGCTGTGAATTTTGTGTATTAAATTATGAATTGATTGTATTAAGCTGTAAATGAACTGACATTAAGTTGTTATTATTTTATAATTTTTTTTGTTTGTTTTTGAAATAATGTAAATTTTATTCACGGCTTAATACATTAAATTCACAATTTAAAATTTGAATGATTTATGTATAAATTTTTTGTTAATTTTCTTTTGAATATATTTATTTTTTGTGTTGTATAAGTATTTAAGAATACATTAGTTTTAATAATAGTTTTGCATTAAATTCAAATTGAGTTAAATAAATGGTTTTGTTAGACTGTGAATTTAGTATTTAAGTTATTAATGCATGATTTTATTTACATACCTAATTTAGAAGAAAATGATGGTTATGATGCAAATACAAGTTGTTAGTGGCGGTGTATGGTGGTGGCAGCAGTAGAGTTTGAAAAACAGAAACCCTAAATATCATAAAAATACATAAAAAAAAATACTTAGAGATCACAATATTTTTTTGATTTTATATACCAAAAAATCACAGGTTTTTTCAAAAATTAACTCGGAGCTCGGACGGTTCTTAAAATATTTAAAAGTTCCACCTTTCATCCCTTGATTGATCTAAAAAGACAAATTTACGTAATTTATTTTTTTTGATTTTCTTAAATATTTATTTATGTTAGTATAAAACCTTATGGGTCCCACTCTAACTCCTTCCCCTCTCTCGAACAGGAGAAGACTCTCCTTCAAGCCAATGGAGTTTCAAATATGAGTTTCAGATTGGAGTTTCTGATCTGGGTTTGGAGGCAGAGCAACATCGTCGTTTCAGAACGGACAACTCAAAAAGCATATCGTTTCTTTTTTTTGTTGTTAACCTCTCTGGTGAACAATCATCCATCTTTCTCTTCTAAACCCACCGATCGGAGAAGAGGAGATGACGACATGGTCGACTTCTTCGATGTGCATCTGGAAGAGACACCGTCTCCATTGTTGGTCCATGTTTACTCGATTTCTGGTTCATCATGATACAAGAACTTCAAGACGATTTATGGAACACGTTTGAATCTGAATATGGGTTTCATTCTTTGTTCATTCTAGAAGAGACATCGTCTCTATTATTTGTCAATGGTTACTTGATTTCTGATTCATCTATGATTCTTACTGGAGATGACATCTTCATCACCACCGATGCCATCATCTCTTGTCCCACCCCTATTATCCATCCTTTATCATCCCTTTCCCCTCTCTCACCAGATCTCCAACACCATAACCCTAAGATCTGTTATTCACTGTGACAATGATTGAGCATCTGTAAATTTAAAATCAACAAATCAAACCAATGAAATCAGAGATCAGGGAGCTTGAGATGTTCCAAACCACAAATAGAACATATCATTGTCATGAGGGCGATTTCCAAGCGATTTACTAAGAAATCGATTTAACCAAGTGATTTAGAGTTTGTTCCAAGTGGGGGTTATAAACTGACGGGAAATCAGACGTGAGTTCATGTTTTACTTGTGCAATATCGATAGAGAGGGAAAGAGAGATTCAGAGATATAGGGTGGTCGTAGAAGATGACCAGAGTTGGATTAGAGGAAGGAGAAGAAGAGTGCCGATCGAAAGAGAAGGATAACTTGTGGGTGTGGCATGATGTGGGGGGTGGTGGATTCGTGGAATTTTATATATATATATATATATATATATATATATATATATATATATATATATATATATATATATATATATATATATATATATATATATATATATAACCTTATTATTCTAAAAATAGATTTATGATGTCTAATTGCTTAACTTAAAGTAAACCAAATTTCAATAACATAGTTATTAAACTTTAAATTGTCCATAAGTTAAAAATATAATCAAACAATGCAATCAGGAGCAGTTAAACTAGTCTGGGAGCTTTAAACGAACCAAAAATTTTGAGGCATTGTGGCCTTTACTATTCGAACTTGATTCCAAAATCCAACCTGATACAGTGAGTAGTAAAACAAAACACAAATTAAGCCTTATGAACCCTAATAGATAATCTAAAAATTAGATATTCAGATAATGAAAGGTCCAGAAGGAAAACTGATATACATATAACAATATCAAACTATGTAGTTGATATAATTTAGAAATCACAATAAAAACATGGAGATACTCAAGAACCATTTGCTAAAAGAATTTCAAAGCATGCAGTCCTATTGATAATTACTATATAATCTATATGGCTTCATTTGTAAAAATTTTATAATCTATCAAAACATGTAGATTTAGTAATGCAACAAACCTAATAGTTGATTTTAAGTTAGTATTAAGAAATATATTCAATAATTTGTAACGTCCTAAAAATTAAGACCAAAATTTTTAATATTTATATTAATAAAACCATTATCCAAAACAGTATCATAAAACCATAGTGAAATCAGAGTATGTCAATAAACATCCAATTTCGTCAGTCATGTAAATTGTGGAACAATGTGGTGTGTGCAGTGCAGTCATCCCGAGCTCTTCCTCTTCGAACCACGAGTAACTGAAACATAAATTGAAAACCGTAAACACAAAGCTTAGTGAGTTTTCCAAAATACCACGTACCATACATATCAAACATATAATGGGCCCCGCTCATCATTGGGCCCTGCTCGGAACATATTTGTTAGGTCCCGCTCGGTATACATACAACATATAAACACATGTATAAAAATCACAAAGATAAATAGCATAGAATATAATCATCAGACCCAACCCGACATCGGGTCCCGCCCGATATACATATAAACACATAACACATGTAAGAGTCACACAGACAACTAGCATCCTAAAAATAATAAACCATGGGGCGACATTGGTGCCTTCGACCCATTAAGCACAGTGAGGAAACTCACCTCAAGCTGTTGAATCTCTCAGATAATATCTCGGTCTGTTGATTCGAAAAATCCCCACACTAATCATCAAATAATATCCAATTACTAATTGGACCTCGACCCATAATCAAGAATATAAATGTCCAACATCCAGTGTAAAAGACCATTTTACCCTTTTCATACTTGTCCCAAAGCCCAAATTCCTAAATGGCATCCCAAGGTCCAATACGGCCTAACTTCCTAATTTGGCCCCAAAACCCATCATGGACCTAATTCCAAGAAAGCCCATAGTCTATTCATGACCCAAAGTCAGAAATCTAATGGCCCAATAAGGCCCAGACCCAAAAAGTCCAAAAGTCAACCAGTCGAGGAAGTCAACACTGACTGAGTACACCCTGCATACTCAGTAAGTACACCCAGTGTACTCCGAGTCTTGACCAATCAACGTGGTGTTGACCCAGTACGCGTTACATACACTGAGGTACACCCCACATACACTCTCATCCTTATTCCATCCAGAAAAGGTCTTAAATCTTTAAGCCCAAACGTCCATTACTCAGAACTAGATCCAAAACATGTCTTAATCCATAAAGTCGATAACTTTGAGCTTTTGCATGGCACAATGGGTCCCAAATCTAAGCCCTAGCTCTACAACTTCATCAAAGGAGCTAATACCCATGCATGAGAAGATACCAACCATCAAGATGACATTTTTATGCATTTGGGACCTCTAAAACATCCAGATTTAAAGACTAGGTTCCTAGAGTAACTTTTACTCATAAGGACAAACCAAAGGAACTAAAATGTGACAACCACCAATTTCTGGTCAAGTCAAAGTCAAACAAAGTCAACGAGTTAAACTGGTAAAATCAATTATGTGACAACCCCAAATCTATTGTCGTTACAAATCCCATCATCACTAACGGAATATGTCGCTATATGTATATTTTCTGTAATATTTGGAGTCGTCAATAAACAACTATCTAATTATTTATATGTCTTGATATAATCATAGTAAATATAACTTGTATGTGTTAACCCCGTTTAACCAAATAGAGTTATATTACTTTTCAACCACTTCACCTGGGTAAAAGTTTTAACCCCGTTAAACATTAGCATCGGGTAGCCGTGTATCGGGTGCAATACCCGAGACATATATGAACAAATGGGCACTACATTTAAGCTCTTTTACCACACCTTCACTCTCTCTCACTACTTTCTCTCTCTAGACCCGAACCCGACTCCAAAACCGCAAATTCCGGTTTCCAAACGTAAGGATTTATTCCCTATCTTATTCTAAACATACTTCATAGTAATTAGAGGCTAAAAATCATAGAAAACATCAAAAGGGAGTTTACGGCCTAAGAAGCCCCTTAGGCCGTAAACACCTAAAAACTTGCCAAAAGTCCTGTTTTTCCTTCCTTTAAGCTCATATACTAGCTAAGGGATTTACCTAGGGGAGTTTGGACATTAAAACATAAAGAATTGTGGCCTAAAGAGGAGTTTACGGCCCAAGCTTATGCTTAGGCCGTAAACACCCAAAAATCTTGGATTTATGTCCCAAAAACTCATCTAGGGTGTTTAGTAATTTAGCCTTGACACTAGGAAACGTTTAAGTACATCAAACAACACCATTTGAGGACAAGAAGTGGAGTTTACGGCCAAGCCTAAGCTTGGGCCGTAAACACCCAAAAATTTATGTCAAACAAGTCCCAAAACTTATCTAGGGCATGTAAGGAAATTAGCTAAGGCCCTAGGAAGTGTGTTGTACCATTAAACATCTCATTTTGATGCCAAATGAAGAGTTTACGGCCAAGGCTATGCTTGGGCCGTAAACTCCCCAATATTTATGCCAAAATGTCCCAAAACTCCTTATAAGGCCTTCTAGTATTATTCTAAGATGAAGGAAGGGGTGTTGTACCATTTAAACAACCATTTTGAGGGATTAAAAGGAGTTTACGGCCTAAGAACAAGCCTTGGCCGTAAACTCCCCAAAATGTCACCAAATGAGAGTTTAAACCCTCCATATTAGTTCAAGACACTTGTTAGTAAATTAGGGAAGTGAAATAAGGCATTAAACTTGCATTTTGGAGGACCACATGAGCTTACGGCCAAGCCTAGGGGGCTTACGGCCGTAAACTCCCAAGGAGTGGCCTTTGGGCCGTAAACTCCAAGGGAGTGAGCTCATGGACCCTCCCGTAAATCATTCTTGGCCTTGTACCACTCCCGGGAACCCCCTTTTAGGCCCTAAAACCCCGAAACAATGCTAGAATGTCCAAATACTATAATGAAAAGCATAAGATGATTAACTTCTTGTAAAATACATATTTCATATGACATTAGGGTCCTAAAAGGTGCTCAAGTCGTTAATTGGTACCAAACGCTCAACCGACACTTTTACCCGATTTACCCGATTCACCCGATTTACGCGATTTCAGGTGAGTTCATACCCCTTTAATGAACCTTTCAAATGTTTCAAATGTTTTAGGGGGGAGATACAAGTTGCTTATATATGTTTATGGAAAGTTTTACAGAACGATTTTTCCATGTTACGAGGATTAATCACTTGTGATTCACTATCCTTAGTTCAAATCACATGTGATTTATCACTATGCCTTATAAACAAATTTATACATTTTCAAAACTATTTTTGGACAAGCAAGCCAGATTTTAAATGTTCTTTTGGTAAATACTTTATTAAATCAATTTACTTATAAAATGTAACCATTCTGATATATTTATATAAGTAAGACTTGGAGGACTTAGGACCGATATCTCGCCTTATTTCCTGTTCTTGTTTGATTGTGGGCTTAGGGTAGTAGTTATCCGTCCGACTGTCGTTGATTTCTTAGTTATATAACTTGTATATTAGTATGGGACACGAATGTTTCTCTTTTCACTAAATACTAAAGTCACTAACATGTCAAGACCCATCCACACTAAGTTAACTATAATAGGTATAGTTAATGTTGCTACTGCTAATGCTCGTTAGAGTCACTACTCTTTACGCTATAATACTCACTATTACCAGACAATACACTAGTAAGAGAATACCCTATGATCAATACTAAAAGATTTCTACACTATAACAAAAGAGAAAACACTAAACAAACAATAATATACTAACCCACTACGAGTTACTCTATTCGCTACCCACTACGCCCGGAGTTTTCCGACTGGAAGACGAAACTACATGTATAGATCTATATGGGGCAGACGCTATTATATCCCGACTGTTAATTTCAGTCCGCGCCGTGCAGGCCCAGGGATTCCACTACTTCACTATACTGTGCGTGACTGGGAAGGTCATGGGATCCTCTATTATCCTCACTATTAGTAATATGCAAGGAATACACTATAACTACTCTAAAATACTACATTAAACACTAAACTACATCCCGAAGTAAGTAAGTATCTAACACTAAAGGGAGCTTGCACCTCTATCACTGATTATGGGCTTAACCTATTCTATCATATTACTATTTGGGGATTTCTAATATACTTTTACATTAAACTGTTTTCAAAAATGGAGAATGCATACTTTTCATACATTATACTTATAATGTATTTTCTAGAAAATATAGGACTTTCTAGGCTTTCTACTGCTTATGAATATAAATAGCCCATTTTTCGTACTATTGCTTTTATACAAAAACTCACACTAAACTCTTATGAACTCACCAGCGTTATGCTGATATTTGTTTTCAAAATAACTTGTATCTTCAGGTCAAAGATAGACAGGTACAGACGCAACATTTTTGGAGAAGGTGGAGCATACAAGACCCATCTCTTATTTTTGAATTACTTTTGGTGTTTGTTGAACAATATAAAACACTCTTGTAATTAACTTCACTATGTAAATGAAATGGTTGTATGTTTCTTGTTTTTACTATTATGCAACTGTGATGATACTGTACATGACGTCCTCCACCCCGAAACGTATTCCGCTGTTATCGGTTTTGGGGTGTGACAATTAGTGCTTGTATGATAAAGCTTACTCTATGTTTACTAATGTACAACTCTCTATCTTAATACAAAGTATCACTCGGAAGTTTCATATGTTTAGAAATTTTAAACCCTAACCAGGGTGAGTGATGTAACGAATCTATAGAGCACTATTATGTACCCTTCGGTGGCTTAAGACACTCATAACAAGGCATAATGAGGTTTACGAACCTTGCTTTACGGGGCCAAACACTACCAAAGGCTACAAGCAAAGTCTCTATAAATCTCCCCCACTCTATCTCTATCTCTCCCAATCTCTCTCGAACCTCTTAGTAATAAAAATCACATTTTCCAACGTTTATATGAACATCCATGTCATCTTGAACCTTCCCTTAGTCGAGAACAACTCAAAATGGAAGAAAGAAGTCCAAAAGAGGCGTGGAGGTTCGCAGGTTACTATTCACCTACAAACTCTCACAGGGTCTCACATCCTTCTATCCCACTTTCGTTTTAGTAGAGATTCACCTCTAGCCGGGAGATTTCGCTTTTGAACCTCTCACAAGCGAAATAGGGAAGATTCACACCATAGCCCTCAGACCGAAGCTTTCTCTCGCGTCAGACACTTTCGCTTCTACTCGAGAAGGTTCGCTTCTGATTGACCAAGTTGGCTTCCTTGTCTCTTGAATCGAGGACTCTCGCATCACCCCTAACCTTCGCCCCTTCAGTCAGGCTTGTTTTTTCGGTCCAAGGCTCGCATCAGCAGCCTCGCTGCGAACCCTCCTTTCGTGTCCAACCCTCTCGCCCTCGCATATTCACTTCTCAATTTTGGTTTTTGACCACTTTTGCATTTTAAGCCCGTTTTTGATGATTTTAACGTGCAAATTTCACCAAATTTGTATTTTCATCATTTTAAACTCCCAAGACTCATATTTTATTCCCATATTGAAGATTTATTATTTACAAATCGTATCTTTTGTTCAAGATATTATATAAAGGCTTGTTGACTTTTCCATAAAGTTATGACACCAAGCCATCCCCATACCCATTTTATGTCACTATTCACACTCTACCTAGTCAAATGATTGTCCTTTTTCTACTCTCCCCAACACTCCACCATATTTTCTTTAATCAAATCCACTCAAGAAATTCTATATTCTTCATATTTACAAAATCTCATTTGCCTTTATCCAAAGACAAACTTTCTCTCTCTCTCTCTCTCTCTCTCCTCTTCTTCTTCTTCTTCTTCTTCTTCTTCTTCTTCTTCTTCTTCTCTATGGAACTCGAAAATCCCCAAGAGGACTTTCGTTTTTCCTCCATTCTTGGTAAGTTCTTCATTCTACTTCTAAATATTCTACACTTTTTCAAACAAATCATTGATTATTTACACAAATATTCTCATATTTGTTCTTAGGATCTTCAAATCTTCAAGCATCCTCCAAGTGTTCTTGACTTGAAACTCTTC
This sequence comes from Lactuca serriola, assembly GCF_051521515.1. Classification (NCBI taxonomy): domain Eukaryota; kingdom Viridiplantae; phylum Streptophyta; class Magnoliopsida; order Asterales; family Asteraceae; genus Lactuca; species Lactuca serriola. The sequence goes on from NC_136408.1 coordinate 205,136,093, forward strand.
ACCTTCAACCTTCCATTCTTCAAGAAATCACATAAGGTGAGTTCATACCCCTACATTTTCATGTTTTCTTCAAGTTTTTTTTTGGGTGGGGGTGGGGGGGGGGGGGAATACAAGTTGCAACACCCAAAACATATTCTAAACTCAAACAACACCTTTCAACAGAAAAGTTAGGGTCTATTCACGAACTCTTTTTACCACATTAAACTTAATATTTTTCAAAACTGTTCAATATTAAAATAGTTCAGGTTGATACCTTTCTAATGACTACTTGCACACATTCATACGATTTTTCTACAATTTATGGTGATTTTTACGAAACGCCCTATCATTTTAGAAATGATTTCGGACCAGTCTATGAAGATGGATATTTTCACACTGGTTAGAGACCACTAAAAATCATAATAAAAATTATGTACAAATTAGATACACTTTCTGAACTTCCAGAGTTGACGGATTCATTTTTCAAATTTCGGTGATTTTTCTGTGATTTTTATAAAAGCAGTGACAGAAAAGTCAAAACTAATAAAACAAGTTTACAAGTTTATTAACACTTTGTAACATGTTGAGCAAAATGTATAACAATAATAACTACATGTTGATTGTGTTTTCTATTAAGTTTACGTTTATGCAATATAAATAATCATTCATCAAAAAGGGTTTTCATTCACTAAAGACATATATGATAAACTATAATAGGTATAGTTTATGGTACATTAACACTACGAACATACTAAGGAATGTTCCATTTACACTACAAAAAGGGTTTTTCATTCACACTACACGTAAATTCGTTAAATCAAGTTGTGAGGCACTACTTCATTGTACTCTTAGAGTACTGGTTTAAATCATGTAGTTGGTAGGGAGAGCGTGATACTTATATATAGATTTATATTGGGATTGACAACCCACACCTAAGCTGCTTGCAACAGCTAGACCGGCAGGTCTAGGGTGACAAATCTCATAACATTCCGATGCCTGAAGAAGTTCTTAACAAGTTACTATGTCAATTGTATGGTTATAATTAATCACATAGGGAAATAACGACACATATGGATTACGTGAATTTCTACATTCAAAAGGGTTTTATTTATTTAAAACTGCTTACACTATTATAAGTATGGAAAAATACATGTACATTCCGGTCTTTGAGTCTTAAGACTGCAACTCATTTTATAAGGAAAATTTGGTTTTTTCTTGAGCATACACTACATTTACAAAGAAAGGTTTTCAACTCTATATACAAAAGCTTATGAAATCACCAAGTTAATTGCTCACGCTCTTTAAAAATTTCTTGTATTCTTAGGTAATAAATAAAAACATGCAACTATTAAGCTTTTGAGGATGGAACTCTACGGTGTCAGACAAACCATTTTATCATTATATTATAATCGATTTTGAAACATGTAATTATGAAACCATATAACTTTCTCGATTATATTTATGATGGTTGTATTTACTTCGATCACTATTATACTTGTTGTTATGATACTATACATGATGTCCTCCACCCCGGACGTTTCCGCCATCCTTGGTTTGGGGGTGTGACAGATTGGTATCAGAGCATTGTTTATAGTGAACTAAGTATATCAAACCACGTAAGATATACACACTATAAACACAATAGGACTAAGACTCTCTGACTAAATATTTTTCACACAACTATACTTTTAAAAATAAAATGGTATTTTTTTATGAAAAGTATAGGTACATGCATACATGCCGATATAGTGTTGTAACTAGGAAAACACAAAAAGTAAAATGGATGAGTTTTACACTATGAGTATACCTTGGGATACATAATCAATTCTAGGAGGAATATAGCCTGATCAACTATATTCATCCGAGAAGTGACTAGCATATGCCGAGGGATAGTCGTAATGGGCAATAAGTCTAGCAACCTACCATCACCCATATAAGAAATGCGCTAAGAACCAAATACAATGTTTAAAATACTATAGGATTATTTTATGTTGCTATAGCACAATATTTCTAGATTCATTATGTGCCTCTTACACCCTTATTCTTGCACATACGTGTGACAACTCGAAATTTCTATCTTATAACAATCCTTGCATTCAATCAAATTCAAAATTTCAATTGCTAAATTTTAGTAGTTTTGGTGTCAGTTTGAGTGTTTTAAAGCCTAGTACTGCAAGAGATAATTGGAGAGAGGATACTTTAGGGTAAAGTATGCAACATTTAAGTTCCAAAACTCCAAGAGTTTGGAGTTTATGGCCCAAATGGTATTGGGGCCATAAACCCTAAGGACTATATAAGTGACACTTAGCAATTTTTTTCATTTTCAACCATTTTCAATTCCTTAACCTCATTCTCTCTCAAGTATCATCACTAGATCTTCAACTTAGTAAGTATTTTATTCCTTGATTTGTTAGTAAACTTCATTATCTAGTGTTTGTGAATGATTTCATCCATGAAATCTCTTGATTTGATAGATAATCAAGTGTTCTTCATTTCACCAAGAACACACACTAGTGTTCTTGAGCCTTAAGCACCCTTTCAAGCTTCTACACAGTAAGTACTCTTGTCTTAGCTTGTTCTATGCTTAAATTAACTAGATTACACTTAAAAATCATCAAGAAATCATAATCAAGAGGGAGTTTACTGTCACACCCCAAAACCAAGAACGACGTAAACGTTCAGGGGTGGAAGACGTCATGTGAAGTATCATAACAGTGTAAAGTAGTAAACAAGCAACAAAATCATCCATTGCATTAAAAGTAAAGTTTTAATACATGTGTGTTCTTTTATAGTAATAAGACACCAAAATATGAAGTCAAAATAAAAGACGAGTCTTTTCTATGCTTCGTCTTCTCAAAACCTGGCCATCGTACCTATCTACTAGTGACCTGAGAATACAAGTTATTTTGAAAGCGAGTGTTAGCATAAAGCTGGTGAATTCATAAGTATTTAAGTGTCATTGCCCTGTTTTGGAAAGCTGTTATGAATGTCATGTAAATCTTTGAATGAAACATTTGATATAATTATGAAAACCCTAGAAAATCCCATATTTCCTACTAGTATAAGAGTAGTCTTCTACCAAGACCCGAATGTTTTGAAAGTAGTCTTCTACCAAGACTTGTATGTTTTGAAAGTAGTCTTCTACCAAGACTTGTTTGTTTTGAAAGTAGACTTCTACCAAGACTTGCATGTTTTGCTGTAACAAAGATGGTTTTCCCCTTTATGACTACTATTAACAATATATAGTCTACCTCATCGTTTATGTGAATGTATCAGAAAATAAAAGTAATAGGGAAAATATAGCCATATAAGTATTATCCTTTTGTATTAGGATAAACACGACATCGTGACTGCCGAAACGTATTAACCTTGAATATCTGTAGATGTTCATTTTCCTCTGTAGCCAACAACAGGTTGAAGGAATGGTTAGTCCCGTAAAGGTACCCCTAGTATAAGTATTAACTGTAGGCATCCGTAGATGTTCATTACCTCTGTTTCTAACAGGTGGGTGCCAGAATGGTTAGTCCTGTATAGTATCCTTTTGTACTAGGATAGACAGAACTAAACTACACGTATGATATGTAATAGTATCTCATCATATAGTATCTAGGTACAAGTATCCATGTAAGTGTATCTCTTCATATAGCATTTAGTATAGACTCATTAATTAACTGACTCAGGTGTAATTCCTTGTAATAGGAATAATGTTTTGTATCTCCTAACTATCCCAATAATTTACTGGAAGGTAATTGATGTCCAAGAAGGTTTATACACCCTTGCTACACAAGAGTGTGGGAAACTGAATGAAGGATGAAAACTATCATATCAATATATATATATATATATATATATATATATATATATATATATATATATATATATATATATATATATATATATATATAAGAACATAAGTGTATTGATATAGTTTTGATCAAGAAGATGAAAAATGGTTTTGTAAGACATTTAAGAGTTTTGAATAATAAATAACAATGACTTGATGTCATTTTAATAAACATTTCAAAAGTAATACATTTGATAACAAAGTATTTTTATGATAGAAAACCATTTCATGCATCACATTTTGAAGTATGTGAAATCAGCTGGATGAAAACACAGTTATAAATCACATGTGATTGATTCATTAACATGCTGTTTTCTACTTGTATTCCCCCCGTTAAAGCATTTAAAATCATTTAAAACATTGATTAAGGGGTATAATAAATTCACCTGTAGATGGTGGTTTGGATAAACTGAATGATGTAGGATAGCTAGGTGACAAGTGAAGACTTGTTCACACCGAATGATCCTAGTTAACATATAATCACACATATATGTATCCAGTTAGACTTTAAACCACTAATGGAAAAAGTTAAGACATCCTAAGGCATGTAAAACACGTTATATAAGTGCTACAAGTCATAAGGATTGCATCTAAGTGCTAAAGGAACTTGCAATTGTGTTTGGGGTTCAAGGGTAAACTCCTTTGGAGTTTACGGTTTTCATGACCATTACCCGATGAGTTTACGGTCGTAAACTCAAGATTTTACGGTCATAAACTCACCACTCTCTAACCATAAGTTGTTTTGAGGTTTTACAAGTCCTTTGAAGCATTTCCACTAGATGGTTAGGCCTTTCGAAGAGATTAGGGCATCATTACACTCCTTTGAGGAGTTTACGGCCCCAAGACCATTTCCTTTTGGGTTTACTATCGTAAACCCATATGGAAAGTGGTATTTTCATGTTTTCAAGTCCTATGCACAATAAGGAGAGGATCTAGACTATTTCACAAGGAAGGAAGGGACTAAGGCACACTTTTGCCCCCTTAAAGAAGGGTTTACGGTTCAAGGAGTTCTTGAATCGTAAACACCTTTGATCTTGGTGTTTCCTTGAGTTTCTTTGATGTATAGAAGTATAACAAGCCTTACAATACACTAGGGTAGGAATACTCACTAGTTGGAAGCTTGAAAGGTACCAAAAGGCCAAGAACACTAGTGTGTGTTCTTGGTGAAACTTGAAGATTCACCCTTTTGGAAAGATCTAACGGATAGAAGTGTGTTAAATAACTAGATTAAGTGATATACTAACTTGAAAGGGTTAGAAACACGTACTAGATGAAGATTTGGAAGAAATTTTTGGATGATACTTGAGAGAGTTTGAGATTTGATCTTGAAAGTTGGAAAAGTGAATAAAATATCTAAGAGTCACTATTATACCACTTCCCATTAGAGTTTACGACCGTAAACTCTTGTTTAGGTCGTAAACTCTAAACTTTTTGATGTTTTGAGAGTTTATTGTTGCACAATAAACCCTAGGGCATCCTCTCTCCTGATATCTCCTAACGTGTAAATCTTGAAATACTCAAACTTATTCCAAAAAGTATGAAAATTAACAGTAACTGCTCTGACTTCTATTGACTTGATATGTTGTAAAGATTAGAAATTGCGGGTTGTCACATCATCCCCTCCTTAGAAGGAATTTCGTCCTGAAACTAGAATTTAAGCAAATAAGTAGTTACAAATAACTAAGAAAAAAGGTGAGGATATTTTAGTTTCATCTGATCCTCTCACTCCCAAGTGAATTCCAGTCCTCGCTTTGTGTTCCAGCGAACCTTCACTATCAGGATACGACTTTGCTTCATTTGCTTGACCTTTCGGTCCATGATCTCTACTGGTTCTTCCACGAAGTTGAGGCTCTCGTTGATCTCGATCTCTTCGAGTGGGATAACGAGAGTCTCGTCGGACATACACTTTTTCAAGTTTTAGACGTGGAAGGTAGAATGTACGTTACTGAGTTCGTGCAGTAGATTGAGTTTGTAAGCTACGGGGCCGATTCGGGCAAGAATCTCGAAAGGCCCTATGTATCTTGGATTGAGCTTCCCATGCTTTCCGAAGCGTATCAAGCCCTTCTAGGGTGAGACCTTCAGTAGAACGCTGTTGCCCACCTAGAATTCCAATGGTTTCCTTCGCTTGTCAACGTAGCTTTTCTGTCGGTCTCTAGAGGCTTTCAATCATTCACAAATTTGAACGATCTTCTCTTTCGTTTCCCGAATGATCTTCGGACCCGTGAGAGTGCTTTCAGGAGCTCGTCCCTTAGCTAACTGGGTATCACCCACCTCAGCCCAGCATAGAGGGGATCTGCACTTTCGGCCATAGAGGGCTTCGAAAGGAGCTGCCTTTATGCTCGTGTGATAACTGTTGTTGTAGGAAAATTCGACAAGGGGTAAATGAGTATCCCAAGCTTTCCCAAAGTCAATCACACAGGCTCGCAACATATCTTATAAGGTTTGGATAGTTCTCTCACTTTGTCTGTCGGTCTGTGGATGGTAGGCTGTACTCATGTCCAGCCTAGTTCCTAGGGAACTTTGTAACGACTGCCAGAACCTAGAAGTGAATCTACTATCTCTGTCTGAGATAATGGATATGGGAACACCATGTAGTCGTACAATCTCCCTAATGTATGTTCTCGTAAGTTTCTCCATTTTATCAGTTTCTTTGATGGGTAGGAAGTGTGCAGACTTGGTCAATCTGTTGACGATGTTCCATATGGTATCAAGTCCACCCGTTGTCTTGGGCAACTTGGTTATGAAGTCCATAGTGATCCGCTCTCACTTCCATTCTGGTATCTCCGGTTCCTGCAGAAGACCGGAGGGTTTCTGGTAATCGACCTTCACCTTCGCGCAAGTAATGCATTTACTTACGAAGGTAGCAATATCTGCTTTCATGTTAGGCCACCAGTATAACTTTTTAAGATCTAGATACATCTTATCTGAACCTGGGTGGACGGAATAATGAGTGTTGTGTGCCTCGGTCATGACCAAGTCTCTGAAGCCACCTTGTTTCGGTGTCCAGATCCGATCCATGAGGTATAAGGCTCTGCCACGCTTGACTTCCAAGTTCTTATCCATCCCTCTCAGGGATTCACTTGCCACATTTTCAGGTTTAAAAGCGTCGAGCTGAGCCTCCTTAATATGCGTGGACAAGTGTGAATGGATAGTTAGAGTCAAAGATTTGACTCTACGACCATAGTATTCTTTCCGACTTAGGGCGTCAGCTACTACATTGGCTTTACCCGGATGATAACGAATTTCGCATTCGTAATCACTAAGTAGCTCGACCCACCGTCATTGTCTCATGTTGAGCTCCTTCTGGTCTAAAATATGTTGTAGACTTTTATGGTCTGTAAAGATCATGCTTTTTGTACCATACAGGTAGTGTCTCCAAATCTTCAGAGCAAAAACAACTGCTCCAAGTTCCAGGTCATGGGTGGTGTAGTTAACCTCATGTGTCTTTAGCTGCCTTAAGGCATAGGTGATGACTTTACCTCGCTGCATTAGAACACATCCGAGTCCTTGATTTGATGCATCGCAATAGACAACGAAGTCTTCTATCCCTTCGGGGAGGGATAGTATTGGTGTGGTGCACAAGGCTTGCTTGAGTGTTTGGAATGCTCTTTCTTGTTTCTCTTCCCAGGCAAAGGCCACACCCTTCTGGGTCAATGTCGTAAGAGGTTTCGCTATGCGGGAGAAGTTCTGAATGAACCTGCAATAGTAGCCAGCGAGACCTAGAAATTGACGAATTTCTGTAGGTGTCTTCGGTGCTGACCAGTTCTCAATGGCCTTGATTTTGGAAGGGTCCACGTGTATTCCTTCTTCGCTAACAACATGACCCAAAAATTCGACTCGTCGTATCCAAAATTCGCACTTGGAGAACTTCGCATAGAGCTTCTCCGCTCGCAGTGTTTCTAAGACTCTATGGAGATGTTGACTATGTTCCTCCTTACTTCGAGAGTAGATAAGTATGTCATCAATGAAAACAATGACGAACTGATCCAAGTAAGGACGACACACCCTATTCATCAGATCCATGAATATTGTGGACGCGTTAGTTAATCCGAACGGCATCACTACAAACTCGTAGTGTCCATAACGAGTTCGGAAGGCTGTCTTGGGAACATCCTCCTCTAACACTCGTAGTTGGTGATATCCGGATCGTAGATCTATCTTCGAGAAGTAGTTGGCTCCTTGAAGTTGATCAAATAAATTGTTAATGCGGGGCAAGGGATAACGATTTTTAATGGTAAGCTTGTTGAGTTTTCTGTAGTTGATGCACATACGAAACGATCCATCTTTCTTCTTGACGAACAAGACCGGTGCTCCCCATGGTGAGAAGCTTGGCCTAATGAATCCCTTCTTGAGAAGTTCGTTAAGTTGACTGGAAAGTTCCTGCATCTCTGCCGGTGCCAGACGATAACGAGATTTGGCTACAGGAGTAGCCCCTGGCACTAAGTCGATTCTGAACTTAACTTGGCTTTGTGGTGGTAATCCGAGAAGTTCCTCTGGAAATATGTCGGGAAAGCCGCGTAGTTCTGGGATGTTTTGAATGTCTTTTACTTCTTGACTCGTATCGACGATGTGAACGAGGAATGCATGATATTCCTTTCGTAAGCACTTCTGGGCTTGGATGCACGAAATGATGCGAAGGCTCGTACTAGGTTTGTCGCCATAGATAACTAGGGTTTCATTGTTAGGAAGGTTAAGACGAACTTCTTTTTCAAAGCACATGATGTCGGCGCGAAGAAGACACAACCAATCCATGCCAATGATAACGTCAAAACATTTAATTGGGACCGGCATGCGGTCTATCTTGAAAGTATGGCCATCTAAAGTTAAAGTACAACCTACGTATACACAATTAGTACTTTCCGTTTTCCCGTTTGCCATTTCTACCGTGAATGAATTATCTAATGCACATGGTTTTTGTTTAAGTAGGTGTGCAAATTTATGACTTACGAAACTTTTCTCCACTCCACTGTCGAAAAGTATGCAAGCATATGAGTTATCGAGGAGAAACGTACCAGTAACTATCGTAGGATCAACTACCGCTTCCTCGTGGCCCATGGCCATAACTCCTCCTACTCCGCCAGCCATCCCCGCCTTAGGGCAGTTCCTCTTGTAGTGACCCACCTCGTCACAACCGTAGCAAGCTTGGCCCACACCGGCGTTAGGAACTCGGGCAGTCGGCCCTGCTGGAGTCTTGCAGAAACGGGCTATATGCCCCTTCCTGTTGCAGTTAGAGCACTGCATTTCCTTGCAAGGTCCGTGGTGGTGGAAGTTGCATTTGTTGCACTTCGGAAGATTTCCAGCATAAGTTTTTGCTGGTAAAGGATTTGCAGGGACAACAGGGGTTACGGTGGCAACATTGATTGCCACAAGTTGTTGTCTCTTTGAGGATTCTTGTGAAGCCCCGCTTTTCCTCTTGTTCGATACCTTTTTCTTGCTGTTGTTGTTGTCCTTTTGTGGTCCGGGTGCAGGGATTGTTGGGTTCTGATGTTTCCCGTGATCTATGAGAGATTGTGCCAGCTCCTTGGCACTGTCGAAAGTAGCAGGCCTGGATGCTAACACACTCCACTGGATCTGAAGTGATAGTCCCCAGATGTATCTCTCTATTCTTTTGCTCTCTAGAGCAACCATGTCAGGGCATAGGATTGCCAGATCACATAATCTATTCGTGTAGGTTGATATGTCGGAACCAACCATTTGTAGACCCCAGAGTTCCTATTCGAGTTTTTGTATTTCCCCTCGAGGACAGTACTCTCTCATCAGCATGGCTTTCAAGTTTTCCCAGCTGATGGAATTTGCCACCACAATAGTCAGAGACTTAACATGGCCATTCCACCAAGTTAGTGCTCTGTCAGAGAAGGTACAAGTAGCAAACTTGACCTTGTTGCCCTCCGGGCAGGCGCAGATTTCAAAGACCGCTTCCATCTTTTCAATCCATTGCCTTAAGACCATAACCCCACCAGTTCCATTGAAGTTCTGGGGTTTAGCATTCGTAAAGTCCTTGTAGGTGCATTCCCGAGGATGCCCATGGATTTTGCCGTGGTTGGAGGGATGTGCACCTGTTCCCGATCCACTTGGGACAAGAGTATTGATGGCTGACACATCAGCTGCTACGACTTCTGTGAAGGCTGCCTGGAACATAGTGGCATCGAAAGGAGGAGGTGGTTGGGGTGGTTGAGGAGGTGGTGGTATCAGCGTTTCGTTATTTGGGTTACGCCTGGGATTCCTGCGTGGCAACATCTTTTAACTATACATTTAAAAGATGACAACATGGATAAGAATAAATGAATAATGAGAGTGACTCATGGACTAACTCTCCATAGTCCAACATCACAATGAATAGCATGATTGAATGAAGATGAAAGCATTTGGATAATAATTTCCATATCAGTAGATATCTGTCAATAATATTGGGATTACAGATGTAACAAGTTTGGGAAAAATGGCCTAGAAGTAGGCCTTACATTAACCAATATAGGAAAATTTTGACAGAACTATGACTAGATCAAGACCTAACGGGTCTAAGATTTACAAACATAGGAAATTAGACCAAAGTTTTTACATAAGCTAGGTTATATCCAAAAGATGAGTCGATGAGATTCCATCGGCGACGAGAACTGCTAGCATGAGTTCTTGATCCCGACAGTAGGCGTTCTATGTCCCTCATACGCCTGTCAGCTCTCGCTTGCTGAGCTCGAAGTTCCCTGACCTCAGCTTGGGTTTCAGCAAGTTCTCTCTGCAGAGCTGCATTGCGGACCAGAGTCCTTTCATGAGCAGACTCTAGTTGGCGAATGCGGACTATTTTAATGCCAGAGTTGGCGTCAATCTCCAAGACTCGATTGATAGTTGATTGACCCAGTATCGTGTTCTGAGAAATCCTACGAACCATGATGGGTAGGACCCGGTCGGCAGAACCTCCTTCAGTGAGGTTGTAGAAGCTTCTGTCTCCGTTGTAGGGGATAGGTTGACCCTGTTCCTGACTCCATGTATTCAAGTTCATGGCCCACAGAGGCGTGGGTCCTTGAAATGCGGGACGAGGGTTCAGGTTTGGATTTTGAGCAGCTGGGGGTAGGTTGTTGACTTCAGGCTCCGAGTCCGAACTGTTTGAAAAACCCTCAGCATGGTGATCATCCAAAGGGATTGGGTGATCATCTTCTAGTTCTTCCCCTAGCCATCTAGCGTTGCCTTGGTTTGGGAAGTACGGGTCGCCATGGTGAAATCCAGCCATGATATCTACGCGAGAAAAGGGATATAAGAAATAACTAAATAGATGAACTAACTAAGATAATTATAAGATGATCCTTATCAGTTGCTTCAATACTTGTTTAGTGTATCCACAAAACAACTATTGACATATTAATAAAGATCAATTTAGTTCTCAAATAAGTAATTACAGTAAGACGAAATACCCCTATGGTATTTCTTTGGGGTTGTGTTGGTAAGTTTTTAGACTTGTTGCCACATCACAACCATTCTTGGGCATATGCTAATCACTCCTCGGACCAGCATAGTTGATCAGGCTATGCCACTCCCAAGACTGACCATATATCCCCAGGCTCCCTTGTGATATTCAACAATCGTAATACTTTTGTTCTTGTCGTTGTGACACCGATTTTAGTATGAATGTAGGCACGTATACTTACTTAAATATTTTATTATTTAAAAGTATAAACTCTTAGTCAGAGTGTTTTAATCCCAATGTATTTATAGTTAGTATATCTTTTATGGGCTGATATACTATATTCACTATAAACAATGCTCTGATACCAATCTATCACACCCCAAAACCAAGAACGACGGAAACGTTCACGGGTGGAGGACGTCATGTGAAGTATCATAACAATGTAATGTAGTAAACAAGCAACAACATCATACATTGCATTAAAAGTAAAGTTTTAATACATGTGTGTTCTTTTATAATAATAAGACACCAAAATATGAAATCAAAATAAAAGACGAGTCTTTTCTATGCTTCGTCTTCTCAAAACCTGGCCATCGTACCTGTCTACTGGTGACCTGAGAATACAAGTTATTTTGAAAGCAAGTATCAACATAAAGCTGGTGAATTCATAAATATTTAAGTGTCATTGCTCTGTTTTGGAAAGCTGTTATGAATGCCATGTAAATCTTTGAATGAAACATTTGATATAAGTATGAAAACCCTAGAAAATCCCATATTTCCTACTAGTATAAGAGTAGTCTTCTACCAAGACCCGAATGTTTTGAAAGTAGTCTTCTACCAAGACTTGTATGTTTTGAAATTAGTCTTCTACCAATACTTGTATGTTTTGAAAGTATTCTTCTACCAAGACTTGCATGTTTCGCTGTAACAAAGATGGTTTTCCCCTTTATGACTACTATTAACAATATATAGTCTACCTCATCGTTTATGTGAATGTATCACAAAATAAAAGTAATAAGGAAAATATAGCAATATAAGTATTATCCTTTTGTATTAGGATAAACACGACATCGCGACTGCCGAAACGTATTAACCTTGAATATCCGTAGATGTTCATTACCTCTGTTGCTAACAGGTGGGTGCCAGAATGGTTAGTCCCTTATAGTATCCGTTTGTACTAGGATAGACAGAACTAAACTACACGTATGATATGTAATAGTATCTCATCATATAGTATCTAGGTACAAGTATCCATGTAAGTGTATCTCTTCATATAGCATTTAGTATAGACTCATGAATGAACTGACTCTGGTGTAATTCCTTGTAATAGGAATAATGTTTTGTATCTCCTAACTATCCCTATAATAGTTTACTGGAAGGTAATTGATGTCCAAGAAGGTTTATACATCCTTGCTACATAAGAGTTTGGGAAACTGAATGAAGGATGAAAACTATCATATCAATACATATATATAAGAACATAAGTGTATAGATATAGTTTTGATCAAGAAGATGAAAAATGGTTTTGTAAGACATTTAAGAGTTTTGAACAATAAATAACAATGACTTGATGTCATTTTAATAAACATTTCAAAAGTAATACATTTGATAACAAAGTATTTTTATGATAGAAAACCATTTCATGCATCACATTTTGAAGTATGTGAAATTAGCTGGATGAAAACATAGTTATAAATCACATGTGATTGATTCATTAACATGCTGTTTTCTACTTGTATTCCCCCCGTTAAAGCATTTAAAATCATTTAAAACATTGATTAAGGGGTATAAATTCACCTGTAGATGGTGGTTTGGATAAACTGAATGATGTAGGATAGCTAGGTGACAAGTGAAGACTTGTTCACACCGAATGATCCTAGTTAACATATAATCACACATATATGTATCCAGTTAGACTTTAAACCACTAATGGAAAAAGTTAAGACATCCTAAGGCATGTAAAACACGTTATATAAGTGCTACAAGTCATAAGGATTGCATCTAAGTGCTAAAGGAACTTGCAATTGTGTTTGGGGTTCAAGGGTAAACTCCTTTGGAGTTTACGGTTTTCATGACCATTACCCGATGAGTTTACGGTCGTAAACTCAAGATTTTACGGTCATAAACTCACCACTCTCTAACCATAAGTTGTTTTGAGGTTTTACAAGTCCTTTGAAGCATTTCCACTAGATGGTTAGGCCTTTCGAAGAGATTAGGGCATCATTACACTCCTTTGAGGAGTTTACGGCCCCAAGACCATTTCCTTTTGGGTTTACTATCGTAAACCCATAAGGAAAGTGGTATTTTCATGTTTTCAAGTCCTATACACAATAAGGAGAGGATCTAGACTATTTCACAAGGAAGGAAGGGACTAAGGCACACTTTTGCCCCCTTAAAGAAGGGTTTACGGTTCAAGGAGTTCTTGAATCGTAAACACCTTTGATCTTGGTGTTTCCTTGAGTTTCTTTGATGTATAGAAGTATAACAAGCCTTACAATACACTAGGGTAGGAATACTCACTAGTTGGAAGCTTGAAAGGTACCAAAAGGCCAAGAACACTAGTGTGTGTTCTTGGTGAAACTTGAAGATTCACCCTTTTGGAAAGATCTAACGGATAGAAGTGTGTTAAATAACTAGATTAAGTGATATACTAACTTGAAAGGGTTAGAAACACGTACTAGATGAAGATTTGGAAGAAATTTTTGGATGATACTTGAGAGAGTTTGAGATTTGATCTTGAAAGTTGGAAAAGTGAATAAAATATCTAAGAGTCACTTTTATACCACTTCCCATTAGGGTTTATGACCGTAAACTCTTGTTTAGGTCGTAAACTCTAAACTTTTTGATGTTTTGAGAGTTTATTGTTGCATAATAAACCCTAGGGCATCCTCTCTCCTGATATCTCCTAATGTGTAAATCTTAAAATACTCAAACTTATTCCAAAAAGTCTGAAAATTAACAGTAACTGCTCTGACTTTTATTGACTTTATATGTTGTACAAAATAGAAATTTCGGGTTGTCAGATTTACGGCCAAGGAACCTTCTTGGGCCGTAAACTCTATTTAAGGGTCCAAATGAGCCCTAATCTCTTCTCAAGCCTTAGGATCAAGTCTAGAACACTTTTATCATAAGCTAGGGACCTTAAACTTTGATTTGGTACATGGTACCATGAATTTACGGTCGTAAATTCATGGAGAAATGGTCCTTAGGCCGTGAACACTAGTTAGTGGTACAGAATAGAAATTTCGGGTTGTCAGATTTACGGCCAAGGAACCTTCTTGGGCCGTAAACTCTATTTAAGGGTCCAAATGAGCCCTAATCTCTTCTCAAGCCTTAGGATCAAGTCTAGAACACTTTTATCATAAGCTAGGGACCTTAAACTTTGATTTAGTACATGGTACCATGAATTTACGGTCGTAAATTCATGGAGGAATGGTCCTTAGGCCGTGAACACTAGTTAGTGGTGCAATGATGCCACCATTCCTTCCTAGGGCTTAGACTTGATCATAGAACACTTCATATTGACTTAAAAGACCTTAAATCACAACTTGACACTTAGTACCATGAGTTTACGACCATAAACTCATGAGGAAATGGTCTTTGGGTTGTAAACTCATGTGGTTCTTACCATATGGGCCATAAACTCCCAAGTGAGGCCCTACACCCCCTTATGTGCAACCCTATGTGGTTTAACACTTTAGTACAAGTGTTTCCTAGTCCTTAAGGTTGTTCCATTATCTAATTAGTTGTTATAAACACTAATTGTAAGCATATACGTGTCTTTATATGCGAAATAGGATCTGTGTGTCCTCAAGTCCTCACTTGACACTTAGCATCCTTTACCGATCCTACTATCGCATCACTCATTTCAGGTGAGTTCATACCCCTTAACCTACCTTTTAAATGCTTTTGCATGCTTTTAAATTCTTTTATGGGGGGGGGGATAGAAGTTAAATATCATAGTTATTATATCAATCACATGTGATTTATAACTATCAAACATACGGAATTACTATGCTTTCAGACTGTGTTATCAATCAAACTACTTTTAAATCGTTTTTTAATCTGACATCAAGTCATGATTATTTATTGTTTCAAACCCTTTAAATGTATTACAAAACCTCTTTTCCACTTATGTATTGTTAAAAACCATATATATACACTTATGTAGTAAGTAAATATATATATATATATATATATATATATATATATATATATATATATATATATATATATATATATATATATATATATATGTATTGATAAGATAGTTGTGACTTCAGCTCACACACTTTGTGTAACAAAAGTGTATAAGCATACATGGACACTTCAAACTACATTACTAGTAAACTATAATAGGTATAGTTTAGGAGATACTACTTGCTATTCCTAGTACAATTGGAACATACAAGAGTCAGTTCATTCATGAGTCTATACAAATATACTACATACTATATGAAGAGATACTATTACATACTATATGAAGAGATACTAGTACATACTATACGGGACTGACCATTCCACACCCGACTGTTAGCTACAGTGGGAAATTGCACATCGACGGATGTCTACGGTTGTACTGTTTGGCGAGTTACTACGCCGTGTTTATCCTAAGGCAAAAGGATACAATTTCAATGATTATATAATTTTCCCTTTTACTTTTATCTTGTGAATCATTCACATAAACGATGAGGTAGACTATATTTTGATAATAATAGTTGTACATGGGGAAAAACCTTCATTCATACGGAGAAGCAAAACTCCAAAACTGTCGGGTCTTGGTAGAAGACTACATTTTATACCAGTAGAAAATATGGGATTTTCTAGGGTTTTCATACTTATATGAACTTTTTCATCAAACATTTACAAGTCTTTTCTTTACACTTTTACAAATCAAAGAAACTAAAATACTTATGAATTCACCAGCTTAAATGCTGATCTATGCTTTCAAAATAACTTGTATTCTCAGGTCATCAATAGACAGGTACCGGTGACAGGTTTTGAGAAAACGGAGCACAGAAAAGACTCGTCTTTTATTTTGATCATTCATTTTTGGTGTCTATTACATTACAAAGAACACACATGTATTAAAACTTTACTATTAATGCAATGGATGATGTTGTTGTTTGTTTACTACTTTGCATTGTTATGATACTTTACATGACGTCCCCCGCCCCAGAACGTTTCCGCCGTTCTTGGTTTTGGGGTGTGATAGATTGGTATCAAAGCATTGTTTATAGTGAGCCATAAAAGATATACTAACTATAAACACAATGAGATTAAAACACTCTGACCAAGAGTTTATACTTTTAAATAATAAAATATTTAACTAAGTATACATACCTGTATTCATAGTAAAATCAGTGTCACTAGGACAGAACAAAAGTATTACAATATTTGAATATCACAAATAGGCCTGGGGATGTATGGTCGGTTCTGGGAGTGGCATAGCCTGATCAACTATGCTGGTCCGAGAAGTGATTAGCATATGCCTAGGAGTGGTTGTGGTATGACAACAAGTCTAAAAACTTACCAACACTACTACAATGAGAACTTTAGAACAAAACATAACTTAAAATACTATAGGTGTATTTCGTGTTACTGTAATTATCTTAGTTATTACGTCTCTTAAACTGATTCTTTTACCCTTACTTCTCGCGTAGATAACATGGCTGGATTTCATATCCCTAGAGACTCGTACTTCCCAAATCAGGGCGATGTTGTATGGCTAGATGGAGAGCAAGAAGATGACCATCCAATCTCTTTGGATGATCACCTCGCAGAAGGCTTTTCGGATGGTTCTGACTCCGAGCCAGAAGTCAACAACCTACCCCAAGAGGGTCAAGCTCCAAATCTCAACCCCCGACCTACGTTTCAAGGTCCCACACCCTTTTGAGCAACAAACTTGAATCGTTGGAGTGATGAACAAGGTCACCCATTTTTGTCCGCAGGATTGCTCAAAATGTCGAGCAAGGTCGAGCACCCCTCAACCGAATCATGGAAATTGATGCCAACTCTGGTGTCAACTCGGTCCGCATTCGCTGTCTTGAAGAAGATATGGAAAGGACCAGGAGAACCAATGAGACTCTGCAACAACAGCTAGCTGCTTCTCGAGCTGAAGTCATAGAACTTCGAGTTCGCTAGAGGGCTCATGAGCGACACCTTCAAGAAGTGGTTCGTCAACTGGCAGATCTAAGGGTTCACCCGAGGAATTCCCATCGCCTCTAGAAGATGTTTATTACATCTTTTCTTTTGACTCAAGGAATAACTTTCTTACCTATGCTCTAAGTAGCACTTGTCTGTAAATTATTCCTGTCTTTCAAGTACTTTATTAGACTTCTAAACTGCCAACATTTTCCCCTATGGTATGATGTAAGACCTTTAGTTAGGTCATTTTCCTGAACTTATTTATATCTTTTATACCAGTAATTTAGGAATGTTATCTAATCTATTCAGAAACTCATACTATCATCTGTTGTTGAACTATGGCGATTTGGTTCATGAGACACATTCATTTTCTATACTATTGAACTCTTATCATTGTCTTTATCTTTTCAACTTATAGTTGAAAAATGCCGCCTCGTAGAAATCCAAGGCGTAACAATGGTGAGGACGCACCGATACCACCACCGCCTCCACCTCCTCAGTTCGACGCCGCTATGTTCCAAGCGACTGTCACAGCGGCAGTAGCGGCTGCCATGTCACACATCAATACTCTTGTCCCTAGTGGATCAGGAATTGGTACACCTCTTTCCAAACATGGCGAGAGTCATGGGCACCCTAGAGAGTGCACCTACAAGGATTTTATGAATGCCAAACCCCGGAATTTCAATGGAACTGGAGGGATGATGATTTTAAGACAGTGGATAGAAAAGGCAGAAGCAGTCTTTGAAATCTACGCCTGCCTAGAGAACAACAAGGTCAAGTTTGCTACTTGTACCTTTTCTGACAGGGTTTTAACATGATGGAATGGCCACGTTAAATCACTGACTCTAATTATGACAAATTCGATAAACTGGGAGAACTTGAAAGTCATGCTGATGAGAGAGTACTATCCTCGAGGGGAAATTCAAAAACTCAAGCAGGAACTCTGGGGTCTTAAGATGGTTGATATCGATGTATCAACCTATTCTAATAGATTTTGTGATGTGGAAATTCTTTGCCCGGATATGGTTGCTCCTGAGAGCAAGAAAATATAGCGATTTATTTGGGGACTGTCACCTCAGATACAATCAAGTGTGCTAGCTTCAAGGTCTGTTACTTTTGACAGCGCTAAAGAACTGGCACAATCTATTATCAATCATAGAAACTACCAGAACGCAATAATTGCTTCACCCGATCAACAAAAGGGAAACAACAACAACATGAAGAAAGGTTGGAACAAGAGGAAAGGAGGGTCTTCACAAGAATCCTCAAAGAAAGAACAGCTAGTTATAGTAAATGTTGCTATTGTACCTACTGTTGTTCCTACTAACCCATTCCCAGCAAAGCCTTATGTGGGTAAACTTCCGAAGTGCAATGTGACAACCCTATATTTCCCAAAAACATTGTAAACACTCGAAAGCCAAAAACAACGAAATTAACCTCGAAAATAAAGTGTTCAAGTATCTAAGTTGGGATGCATCAAATATTAGATATCATGCCAAGGTTTCCAAAAACATAAAGAACGCTCAAAACCGGGTTATATTGAAGAAATTATAACCACTCGTATATTTACGACACGACGTTAAAACATTATTTGACGTAAAAAGTAAAATCTCAATAAAATGCATTTTAGCCTTAAGTATCTAAACAAAAGTCGTAGATCTCGTTGAAAGGTGAGCGTACATAAAAAAAAAATTGCCCAAATTGGACCTCGTATGAAGAAGTTACGAATTTTCAAAGTTTCGCAACAGTAGTAGAGAGCTAAAAACTCGGATTTAAGATCGAGTGTTATTTAGCTATCGCCACCAAAACGGATGTTGAAGATCTCCTCAGTGGTAATAAAACGATAAAAAGACAAACGAAAACCGACGTCGAATAAAGAACCTATGAATTTTTAACGAACTTTAGGAGGCCCGGCCTATTAAAAATATATCATTAAAATTAAAGTCAAAACTAGCCGACGGAATCTAAATGAAAGTTGTAGAGCATAATCTCACCTACGCGTGGATATAAAGAACACGAAAAACGGAGCTCGTACGCGAAAGTTACGGAATTTAGAAGAGGACAGGCCGGATTACGCCCTGCGTTCTCTGGGAGTACGCCCCGCGTACTAGACCCAGAGTCGAGTCCCATCGGCCCACCCAAGCTACGCTTAGCTAGCCAGGAGTCGTAAGCCATGACACATTTTTACGCCCAGCGTAACGAGGTACGCGCTGCGTACGTGAGTACGCCCCGCATACTCCAAAATTACGCCCCACGTACTCACTCTTCCAGCACTATAAATAGATGGCATCAGCTGCGAGTTTAGGCACACTTTCTCAAATCTCCAGTTACTCTCACACACTTCCAAGCACAAGAAGCTGTCCCGACGACCTTGGTTTCCGCACTCGAGCCCCCAACGAAAGATTTACGCTGCAGAGATCCCCGAAGAGCCCGACGACGCAACCATCCGCGGTCGAAGTTCTGCTCAACCCTAGCCTCTCTCTTCAAACTTAACGAGTGAGTTCATACCCCTACTTTTCAATTCTTTTTAAGTTTTAAGGGGGGGGGGAAATACAAGTACATTACGAATCAAAGTATCATTTTATAAACATAATTATATTATCGTTCTTATAGGGTTTCGATACAAAAATAACTTTATGTTTAAAGGGCTATTATATCACCAAGTTGTTATTACCAAATGGGAACATACTTTTGAGAAACTATAATGAGCATTGTATTCCAGTTATTGATACATTTACATATACATCTCGACAAATGAAATACTTTCAAAAGAAGTAAAGTCTTTATTATCGTAAATCTGTTTATACCAAGTAATGTGAGACATTTAAACTTCAATGTACTCGTATGTATGCATTTCAAGTCCTGTATTATATACCATAATCTCTTGGAGAGAGAGCGTGATACTTGTGTATAGATCTATACGGGATTGAAAATCTCGCACCTAAACTATTATCTATAGTTAGACCGGCAGGTCTGGGGTGACAAATGTCATAACACTACAACACCTGAAGAATGTTGTTACAGGCCGTCAGTGTCAATAGTATGGTTATAAAACTCACATAAAAGTATAAAAACAAGTTTGATTTACGAGATTCATATATGCATTTCAGTTTTCCATTTTATCGTTAACACAAATTTTATCACTATTATTCAAATATGGAAAACACAAACCCACTCCAACACGGGAAACTTTTCAAATCATTTATAGAAAATATTGGATTTTCGGAAAACCTCGTTCATTGATTTACTATCAAAAAGGACATACTTTTCAATGCAAAACACTTATGAACTCACCAACTTAATTGTTGACACTTTTTCGAAACCACTTGTAGTTCTCAGGGAATCAGTAATACAGGTAACCACCAGCTTTCGGAGAAGGGAACACTAAGGATGTTTTATTATTGAACATTTATTATCTTATTGTAATATTCTTTTGCCAATATGTATAACGCAACAACATACGTTTTTCATTATATATGTGATGGTTGTGTTACTTTCTTTACAATATTCAATGGTTGTGATACTACGTGAAGTCATCCACCCCCGAATGTTTCCGCCATTCTGGTTTGGGGGTGTGACAGATTGGTATCAGAGCATTGTTTATAGTGAACTAAGTATATCGAACCACATACGATATACAAACTATAAATGCAAAGGGGACCAAAAACCCTCTGACAAAACATTTTCATGAACAAAATACTTTCTTTTATAGATATACATTTTTACAAGCATGCATTAATCTCGTATCATAACAAGTTTTACTAAAAAGTATTAAGGCAAGTTACGACACTACGATTGAGCCCCGGGGTATGTAATCAGGTCGAGAATAAATATAGCCTGATCAACTATATTTATCCTGGATTTGACCAACGTACGTCGAGGAATGGTCGTAGTGGACAACAAGCCGAAAACTTACCAAATACAAAATTATTTTAGTTTCGCCAAGTTGAAATAGTATAGAAGTATTATTAAAAATAGTTGTACAATAAAAATTATAGTTAAAAATAATAAGTCGCTAAATGGAAATTTCTTTTCTTATAACGTTCTCATACATCTATCCTAGTACAAACAAATGGTCGGATTCCATTTACCAGGAGATCCTTACTACCCAAACCAAGGCAACGGCGGTTGGATAGAAGAAGACCCGGAGGAAGACCCAGAGGAAATCGAAGAAGAGGTCGAGGAAGAACCCGAAGGGGTTATCGAGGAAGAATTCGAAGTCGAAGTCGGAGAGGAATTCGAAGTCGACGAGGAGATCGTGGAAGTTTCTAGCGGAACAGACTCTGAGCCAGAAGTGTACGACCCTCCCATCCCTCATCCTCCCGTAATCAGACCATATCAACCGGGACCCATCCCCATCTGGGGAAGCCACCTCTACTACTGGAGCCGCCAGCAAGGTGTACGCCCTCCATTCGGCATGTGTCAGGATTTTTACAACGTCAGTGGGGGAGGCTCAGCTGATCGAGCACTTCCTGTCGTCGTGAAAGCTATAGCTAACCAGAACTACCAGGCGGACCAACAAGCAACCAGAGTTCGCGAAATCAATGCTGCTACCCAAGGTAACGCCGCTGACATCCGCCGTTTGGAAGGACTACATGAGAATACCCAAATCTACACGGGAACACTTCAGAACCAAATGATAACGGCTCTGGCAGAAATAAGAGAGATGAAGGAACAACAAGCAGATCTCGAGAGGCGACTGATGGGAGTCAAACGGTCGGATGCCGAGTCTAGCTCCAAACGCCGCAAGTAGAGCTTGTTCGATGCCCAACAATTTTGTTATAGATTAGGATTTCGGATAAAAGTTTTTCCCTTATTTCCCTTTTGTATCTGCAATCGGAGACCTCTAGGAGGGTCAAATTTTCCCGAACAAGATGTGTAATGTAACACACCTCAGGTGTGACCTATATGTATGAATATGAAGTATTTCTTATTATATACCTCTCAAAAATTACGAGTTTTAAATTTCTATGCCTACCTTGAAACCATAAACTAAAGTAAAAAAAAATTACAAGATACAACTAACACACGATTGTCAAAACATTAGAAACTTATAGTATTCATTCTTATTTTTTCTCTACCAGAACATGCCTCCTCGTAGATCAACACGCAGAAACTCAACTTCAACACCACCTCCACCACCTCCTCCAATTATGGACACTGTTATGTTCCAGACTGCTGTAACCGCTGCTGTAACTGCAGCAATGGCTCAAATGAGCAACAACGGATCGGGGGGAGGAACAAACAGTTTTACAAATGGCCAAGGTCAAAGCCGTTCAAGGGTATGCACTTACAAAGACTTCACCAACGGAAAACCTATTCCCTTTTACGGGACTGGGGGAGTATTGGCTCTATCTCATTGGATAGAGAAAACAGAAGCTGTATTCGAAATCTGTGCATGTCCTGAAGAAAGCAAAGTAAAGTTCGCCGCTTTTACTTTCTATGAACGCGCCCTGACATGGTGGAACGGCCACGTACAGACACTAACCCTGGTGGTGGCGAACTCCATGGGTTGGGAAAACCTGAAAAGAATGCTCCTTCGAGAATACTGCCCGAGAGGCGAGATTCAAAAGCTTGAACAAGAACTGTGGAACCTCTCGATGGTAGGATCGGACATAGCTGGTTACACCAACAGGTTCAGTGACTTAATAACACTTTGCCCAGGAATGTTAACCCTGGAGAGCCAAAAGGTCGAGAGATACATCTGGGGACTATCACCCCAACTTCGAGGAAGTGTATTAGCCTCCAAACCCTTGACTTTCGCCAGCGCCAAGGAACTAGCGCAATCTCTTGTTGATCATGGTGTCTGTCAAGGAGTCGCGGCTATTATGGCTGAACCAACCAAATGGAACAGCAACAATGAAATCAATGCCAACAACAACAACAAGAAGAAATTTTGGAACAAAAGGAAGGGGCAAACTTCACAAGAACCTTCAAAGAAGCAAATGGTTGCGGTTCATGCTGCTACTACCCCCACCACAACTCCTGCTACCTTTGCGCCAACAAAACCATATGCAGGGAATCTGCCCAAGTGCAGCAAGTGCAACTACCATCACCATGGTATTTGTCGCGAGATGCACTACAAGAACTGTGACAGGAAAGGGCACACAGCCCGTTTCTGTAAAGCACCGACATGACCAATCACTCAAGTTTCTGGCACTGGAGGAAGCCGGGCGTGTTATGGGTGCGGAGAGACTGGACACTTCAGGAGGGATTGTCCCAAGGAAAGGAATATTGGCGGTGTAGGGAGAGTGTTGGCAGTAGGACAGAATGAAGCAATAGCAGACCCGACGGTGGTTACGGGTACGTTCCTACTCAACAACACTTATGCATGCATACTTTTTGACTGCGGTGCGGAGAGAAGTTTTGTGAGTCATAAATTCAAACACCTACTTAATCAAAAACCCCAACCACTCAATAAAATATTCATTGTAGAAATGGCAAATGGTAAATAGAACACGCAAACGATTTATACGTAGGTTGCACACTAAATTTAAACGAGCGCTTGTTTCAAGTCGATCTTATGCCCATTTCCATAAGAAGTTTCGATGTCATCATCGGTATGGACTGGTTGAGCCTTCACCATGCCGATATCCTTTGCCACGAAAGGGCTGTTCGCTTAAATCTGCCAAACGGCGAAACTCTTGTCATTTATGGCGACAAACCTAGTTCAAGTTTACAAATCATTTCCTGTATTAAAGCACAAAAGTATCTTCGTAAGGAATATCATGCCTTTCTAGCCCAAGTAGTAGACAAGAAACGAGAATCGAAAAACATTAAAGACATTCCGGAAGTCTGCAACTTCCCAGATATTTTCCCAGAAGGTCTTCCAGGAATCCCACCGGAACGTCAAGTAGAGTTCAGAATCGACTTAATCCCCGGAGCTACCCCTGTAGCAAAGTCACCTTACCGTTTAGCCCCAGCCGAGATGCAGGAACTATCCAGTCAATTAAACGAGCTGCTGAGCAAGGGATTCATCAGACCGAGCTTCTCACCATGCGGAGCGCCAGTCCTATTCGTGAAAAAGAAGGACGGATCCTTTTGCATGTGCATCGATTATCGGGAATTAAACAAACTGACGATCAAGAACCGATATCCCTTACCGCGCATAGACGATCTATTCGACCAACTGCAGGGAGCAAGCTACTTCTCAAAGATTGATCTAAGATCTGGTTATCACCAACTGCGAGTACTGGAGGGAGACATCCCCAAAACGGCTTTCCGAACACGTTATGGTCACTACGAATTTGTAGTAATGCCCTTCGGATTGACGAATGCTCCAGCAGTGTTCATGGACTTGATGAACCGAGTATGTCGTCCCTTCCTGGATAAATTCGTAATCGTATTCATAGATGATATACTCATCTATTCAAGAAGCCAGGAAGAACACAGCAAACATCTCCGCCAAGTACTGGAAACATTAAGGGCAGAGAAACTTTACGCAAAATTTTCCAAATGCGAATTTTGGATTCGGGAAGTGGATTTCCTAGGACATGTTGTAAGCAAAGAAGGAATACACGTGGACGCTTCCAAGATAAAGGCAATAGATAATTGGACTACTCCAAGAACCCCTACAGAAATCCGGCAATTTTTGGGACTCGCCGGGTATTACCGAAGATTCATACCGAACTTTTCAAAGATTGCCAAGCCACTTACCACCCTAACCCAGAAGAATGTGACCTTCGACTGGAGAGAAAAACAAGACAACGCATTTCAGACACTAAAGCGAGCCTTATGTAGTGCACCCATCCTAACCCTGCCAGAGGGAACGGAGGACTTCGTGGTCTATTGTGATGCATCAAACCAAGGACTTGGGTGTGTCTTAATGCAAAGAGGGAAGGTCATCGCCTACGCCTCAAGGCAACTAAAGACGCACGAAGTGAACTACACAACGCACGATCTTGAGCTAGGAGCAGTCGTCTTCGCTCTGAAGATATGGCGACACTATCTCTACGGCACAAAATGTACCATCTTCACTGATCATAAAAGCCTCCAACATATCCTCAATCAGAAGGAACTCAACATGAGACAGAGACGATGGGTAGAACTACTAAGTGATTACGAGTGCGAAATTCGATATCACCCTGGAAAAGCTAATATAGTGGCTGATGCACTCAGTCGGAAGGAGTACTCAGGTCGCCGAGTAAAATCCCTAACTATGACGATCCAATCACACCTGTTCACGCAAATCAAGGAAGCCCAAATAGAAGCCTTGAAATCCGAAAATGTGACAGGAGAAGCCCTAAGGGGAATGGATAAGAACCTTGAGACCAAGAACAACGGAATTCGTTATTTCATGGATCGAATTTGGATACCGAAGTTTGGTGGATTCAGAGAAATCGTTATGGACGAAGCCCATAAAACACGATACTCCATACATCCCGGCTCCGATAAGATGTATCTCGATCTCAAGAAGTTGTACTGGTGGCCGAACATGAAAGCCGATATTGCTACCTACGTGAGCAAATGCCTGACATGTGCCAAAGTCAAGGTGAAATACCAGAAGCCTTCGGGTTTATTACAACAACCAGAAATACCCGAATGGAAGTGGGAGCGGATAACCATGGATTTCATAACAAAATTACCCAAGACAACAAGCGGACTCGACACCATTTGGGTAATTGTCGACAGGTTAACTAAGTCAGCGTATTTCCTACCGATCAAAGAGACGGATAAATTGGAGAAGTTAACAAGGACATACCTCAGAGAAATTGTACGAATGCATGGTGTGCCCATATCCATTATCTCGGACCGAGATAGTAGATTCACCTCAAGGTTTTGGCAGTCGCTACAAAAAGCTTTGGGGACAAGACTAGACATGAGTACCGCTTATCACCCACAAACCGACGGCCAGAGCGAGAGAACTATACAAACCCTAGAAGACATGCTGAGAGCTTGCGTAATCGATTTTGGCAAAGCATGGGACACACATCTACCCTTGGTCGAGTTCTCGTACAACAATAGCTACCACACCAGTATTAAAGCTGCCCCGTTCGAAGCCCTCTACGGCCGCAAATGCAGGTCACCTTTGTGCTGGGCCGAAGTGGGGGACACACAACTAGCAAAAGGACAAGCAACTGACAACATGCTCACTGGACCAGAAATCATAAGGGAGACTACGGAGAAGATTGTTCAAATCCGAGAACGTCTAAAAGCATCAAGGGATAGACAAATGAGTTATGCAGATAAGAGACGCAAACCCTTGGAATTCCAAGTTGGAGACCATGTCCTACTCAAAGTCTCGCCTTGGAAAGGTTTAATACGCTTCGGAAAACGTGGAAAACTGAACCCTAGATACATCGGACCATTCAAGATCCTTACCAGGATCGGTCCAGTGGCCTACAAACTTAGACTACCTCAGGAACTCCACAACGTACACCCTACCTTTCACGCATCAAATCTAAAGAAGTGCTTATCCGACGAGACCCTTGTCGTCCCTCTAGACGAAATTGCAATAAATGAAAACCTCCAGTTTTTGGAGGAACCAGTAGAGATCATGGATCGGGAAATCAAAAGGACTAAACAAAGCCGAATACCCATTGTAAAGGTCCGCTGGAACGCCAAGCGAGGACCTGAATACACCTGGGAACGCGAGGATCAGATGAAACAAAAGTATCCGCATCTTTTTCCTAAAACTGTAAACTCTATCTTAGATTAAATTTCGGGACGAAATTCCCTTAACAGGGGGATGATGTGACAACCCTATATTTCCCAAAAACATTGTAAACACTCGAAAGCCAAAAACAACGAAATTAACCTCGAAAATAAAGTGTTCAAGTATCTAAGTTGGGATGCATCAAATATTAGATATCATGCCAAGGTTTCCAAAAACATAAAGAACGCTCAAAACCGGGTTATATTGAAGAAATTATAACCACTCGTATATTTACGACACGACGTTAAAACATTATTTGACGTAAAAAGTAAAATCTCAGTAAAATGCATTTTAGCCTTAAGTATCTAAACAAAAGTCGTAGATCTCGTTGAAAGGTGAGCGTACATAAAAAAAACTTGCCCAAATTGGACCTCGTATGAAGAAGTTACGAATTTTCAAAGTTTCGCAACAGTAGTAGAGAGCTAAAAACTCGGATTTAAGATCGAGTGTTATTTAGCTATCGCCACCTAAACGGAAGTTGAAGATCTCCTTAGTGGTAATAAAACGATAAAAAGACAAACGAAAACCGACGTCGAATAAAGAACCTATGAATTTTTAACGAACTTTAGGAGGCCCGGCCTATTAAAAATATATCATTAAAATTAAAGTCAAAACTAGCCGACGGAATCTAAATGAAAGTTGTAGAGCATAATCTCACCTACGCGTGGATATAAAGAACACGAAAAACGGAGCTCGTACGCGAAAGTTACGGAATTTAGAAGAGGACAGGCCGTATTACGCCCCGCGTTCTCTGGGAGTACGCCCCGCGTACTAGACCCAGAGTCGAGTCCCATCGGCCTGCCCAAGCTACGCTTAGCTAGCCAGGAGTCGTAAGCCATGACGCATTTTTACGCCCAGCGTAACGAGGTACGCGCTGCGTACTCCAAAATTACGAATCAAAGTATCATTTTATAAACATAATTATATTATCGTTCTTATAGGGTTTCGATACAAAAATAACTTTATGTTTAAAGGGCTATTATATCACCAAGTTGTTATTACCAAATGGGAACATACTTTTGAGAAACTATAATGAGCATTGTATTCCAGTTATTCATACATTTACATATACATCTCGACAAATGAAATACTTTCAAAAGAAGTAAAGTCTTTATTATCGTAAATCTGTTTATACCAAGTAATGTGAGACATTTAAACTTCAACGTACTCGTATGTATGCATTTCAAGTCCTGTAGTATATACCATAATCTCTTGGAGAGAGAGCGTGATACTTGTGTATAGATCTATACGGGATTGACAATCTCGCACCTAAACTATTATCTATAGTTAGACCGGCAGGTCTGGGGTGACAAATGTCATAACACTACAACACCTGAAGAATGTTGTTACAGGCCGCCAGTGTCAATAGTATGGTTATAAAACTCACATAAAAGTATAAAAACATGTTTGATTTACGAGATTCATATATGCATTTCAGTTTTCCATTTTATCGTTAACACAAATTTTATCACTATTATTCAAATATGGAAAACACAAACGCACTCCAACACGGGAAACTTTTCAAATCATTTATAGAAAATATTGGATTTTCGGAAAACCTCGTTCATTGATTTACTATAAAAAAGGACATACTTTTCAATGCAAAACACTTATGAACTCACCAACTTAATTGTTGACACTTTTTCGAAACCGCTTGTATTTCTCAGGGAATCAGTAATACAGGTAACCACTAGCTTTCGGAGAAGGGAACACTAAGGATGTTTTATTATTGAACATTTATTATCTTATTGTAATATTCTTTTGCCAATATGTATAACGCAACAACATACGTTTTTCATTATATATGTGATGGTTGTGTTACTTTCTTTACAATATTCAATGGTTGCGATATTACGTGAAGTCATCCACCCCCGAATGTTTCCGCCATTCTGGTTTGGGGGTGTGACATGCAAAAAATGCAACTTCCACCACAACGGACATTGTCGGGAAATGCAGTGCTCTAACTGCAACAGAAAGGGGAATACTGCCCATTTCTACAAGCCTCCCGCAAAGCCGAGCACTCAAGTTCCCAATGTTGGTGTGGGCCAAGCTTGCTACGGTTGTGGCGAGGTGGGTCACTTCAAAAGAAACTGCCGAAGGCAGCAACTACCGGTGGAGTGGGACGAGTTTTGGCTATGGGCCACGAGGAAACCATAGCTGATCCTACGATAGTTAACGGTACGTTTGTGACAACCCGAAATTTCCATCCAAATCAAACCATTTCAATCCAATAGTAGTAGAGCAGTTACAGTGAAAATTCAAACTTTTGGAATAAGTTTGGTAGTTTTTAGGGTTTTACACCTAAAGGGATATTAGAAGAGTGGTTGCACTAGGATTAGGTGCAACACTGTAATTCCATTACCCTAGATCATTAGAATCCATTCCGAGAATAGAAATATTTTCTGCCAAAAATCTTTGGACTATAAATAGAATTCTGAACCAAATTGGTTCATTATTTGAATTCCAATCAGAGAAAAGCCAAATACTCTCTCACGGATCATCGGGTTTTCATCCCAGATTGTGAGTCTACTTTCATAGATGTGTTTTAATACTTGTTATATGCTAAATAACATTGTTTACATGTCTAAACTGCAAGATCCGGGAGTTTACCGCCCAAGAACATTCTTGGGGAGTAAACTCCAAAATCAAGCCTAAAGGCCATCTAGTCCCATTTCCGTGTTAGGCATCTAGCTAAGGACCTTAAGTATGAACATTAGAGGCTAGAAACAAATCAAAACCACTTAGTTTGAGGAGTTTACGGCCAAGGAACCATCTCTTGGGCCGTAAACTCCAAGTAAAGGGCACAAATGAGTGCCTAATGTTCCTTTAGCCTTAGAACAAAAACATAGAAGCCTTAAACTCATGATTTAGGCCAACAAAACAATTAGAAATCAATTTTGGAAGGGAGTTTACGGCCAAGATGCTCCTTAGGCCGTAAACTCCAAGATTAAGGGTCAAAATCCCTTCAAACTCTTCCTAAGGCTTAGTCTTCATTTTAGACAAATACCTTAAAGTGTTTAGGACCTAGAAAACTCATGAAAAGCTCAAGTGTTGAAGAGTTTACGGCCAAGAGTATTTCTTGGGCCGTAAACTCCTATTAAGGGGTCAAAGGACACCCTAGACACTTCCTTAGGCCAAGAGACTTTTAGGGCAAGTACCTAGATGAGTTTTGGACTAGTTAAAATTCTTAGAACCTCATGTGTGAGGGAGTTTACGGCCCAAAGAGTTCTATGGCCGTAAACTCCATATAATGGTACCTTTTGGTGCCATAAACCCTCTTTAAGACAAGTGTTGAAGCCAAGAATTGTTCCTAGTTGCTATAGAGACTTGAAAGGACAATAAGAACCCTCCCAAGGGAGTTTACGGCCGTAAACTCCAAGGGAAAAGGGTCTTTGGGCCGTAAACTCCCCATAGGAGTCAATATGGTACCTTAATCACTTGTTAAGCCTAGAAACAATTCCCCTCTAGAGTTGTAGAAATTATATGCACCATTTCATGACTAGGTTGAGAGTTTACGGCCAGGAGCTTACTCCCCTGGGCCGTAAACTCCAATGAATATGGTATTTTGACCTTAAACTCCCATTAGGGGCATTGCACTCCTTGTTGCAACCCATTAGCCTCCTAGCACTTGACCAAAAGTGTTGTCCTTGCGCTTAAATGTTTATACTTGTATGGTTAGTGATTAAATCTCTAATTATTTATATACATATGTCTTCATATGTAATTAGGATCATTGTGTGTGTCTAAGTCTCCACTTGACACCAAGCACTTGTCCGATCCTTCTGTACGATAACAGCCCGTTCAATTCCAGTCACTTACTGCAGGTGAGTTCATACCCCTTAACTAATGTTTTAAACTATTTTAAATGTTTTATGGGGGGGGATACAAGTAGAATCATGCTACTTATTATGTCAATCACATGTGATTAGTAAGTAGGGTTATATTACTTATTACATCAATCACATGTGATTAATATACAGCATTCAAAAGATTTGGCTACTCATTAGCCGTTTTACCAAACAGTTTCCTTCAAATGATTTTTATAAACATTTTATATGTTTCAAACTACTTATTACACTGTACCTCTTACTCTGTTTATCATATTTCAAACTTATTTACAACTGTGTTTTCAAACAAATGTTCCTTGTACTTATGTTGTTTTATCAAACAAATGTTCCTTGTACTTATATTGTTTTATCAAACAAATGTTCCTTGTACTTATATTGTTTTATCAAACAAATGTTCCTTTTACTTATATTGTTTTATCAAACAAATGTTTCCTTGTACTTATATTGTTTTATCAAACAAATGTTTCCTTGTACTTAGATTGTTTTATCAAACTTATGTCTTCAAATTGTTTTATAGATTGACATCAAGTCAATCTTTCCTTAAAGTAATATTTATGCTTCAAATGTTTTACCAAACTTATTTATGCTTTTATATTATAAATTGCATGCCTCTATATGTATAGTTATATAAGAAATGTTTAAAAGACTTAGGAAGGCTATCCACCCTATTTCCTTTTCGCGCCTTGAGATGTGGTCTGGTGGGATATCGGATACTCGTCCGAAGGTCATTTAAATATTAGTTATATATCATGTGTACATATAAAGTCATAAAAGGTCCTTCCAGTTCATTTTATGCCCTTGGGTAGCAAGGGTATACATCCACGTCCATACGTACCACGTAGATTACTAGTAAGCTACCATATGGGTAGTTTAGGAAGATACTAGAACCATTACTAGAACGCGATATCATACAATGAGTCAGTTCATTCATGAGTCAATACTTTCTAGAACATTACTGTACATTACATATACAGCTATACTAGGACGAGAACATGTACAACTATAGTAGAACGTTTACATTACTATACTTGCTAGATAGAGAGAACACACATTACAGCTAGCACACGTAGAACATTACAGTTCATTACAATACTATACTTGCTAGAACAGTTCATTACATTACAGCTCGAATAGTACATTACATTACATATACGAGAATACGTTGATTACTGTGATTTAAATCGGAGCATGACTTAAAACCTCATGACTTGAGTTGCGCCCAGAGTCTCTTGAAGGGGGAGCATTGAGTTTGCGTATAGATCTATGTTGGATTGACAATCCTACACCTTGCTGCTAGCTACAGCCGGACCGGCAGGTCTGTGGGTGCCAAACGTCATTTCTTTATTACGACCATTCATTATGTCGTTGTTACTAGTCGATAGTATGGCGCAATTTATCACATAGTGCCTTTGCCTAAAATCTGACTTAAGGTAGTTAGTACGGTAGTAGCCCTTTTAGAGCTACGTTTTAGTACTACGTTAATTTTTCCATTACATATTTTAGTGATAACCTCACTTAAACATAAATGTACAAACTATATTTTTGGTTAACGATAGTTATACTTTGGGAAAATACATGCTCTTACAAGAGCCACACACACACGGAACAGATAGGTCTTGGTAGAAGACACCTTCATATACTAGAAGGAATCATAGGGATTCTAGAGTTTTTCAAACATTTACAAATACTTACAGTTCATATACACTTACAAATTCTTACAATACATAGACTTACAAATTCTTACATACAAATTAAGTCACTAAATACTTATGATCTCACCAGCTTTAAAGCTGATACTCGCTTTCAAAATTACTTGTATCCTCAGGTCATCATAGACAGGTACCGATGCAAGGAGAAAGGAAGATGGAGCTTATTCAAGACTTATCTTTCATTTTGATTTATGCTTTAGTGTTTATCAAATTTTGACAGAATACAATTGTATAATAATTATTTTATTAATGCAATGGATGATGTTGTTGCTTGTTTACTACTTTACATTGTTGTTGATATTATACATGACGTCCTCCGCCCCAGAACGTTTCCGCCGTTTTTGGTTTTGGGGTGTGACAACGTTTCTCCTCGATAATTCATATGCATGCATACTATTCGATAGCGGAGTGGAGAAAAGCTTCGTAAGCCAAAAATTTGTTAACTTGATTAAACAAAAACCACATACACTAGGGGAATCATTCACTATAGAAATGGCAAATGGAAAAATGGAAAGTACTAACTGCATATACGTAGGTTGTATTCTAACTCTAGATGGTCATTCTTTCCAAATAGACCTCACGTCGGTCTCAATTAAAAGTTTCGACGTCATAATCGTTATGGATTGGTTAAGTCGTCTTTGCGCCGACATCATGTGCTTTGAGAAAGTAGTTCGTCTTGTCCTCCCTAACAACGAAACCCTAGTTATCTACAATGACAAATCTAGTACGAACCTTCGCATCATTTCGAGTATTCAAGCTCAAAAGTGCTTACGAAAGGAAAATCATGCATTCCTTGCACACATCATAGATACGAGTCAAGAAGTAAATGAAATTCAGAACATTCCAGAAGTACGCGACTTTACCGACATCTTTCCAGAAGAACTACCAAGATTACCACCGCAACGCCAAGTCGAGTTCAAAATCGACTTAGTGCCAGGGGCTACACCAGTAGCCAAATCTCCTTATCGTCTGGCACCAGCGGAGATGTAGGAACTTTCCTGTCAGCTTAACGAACTTCTCAAGAAGTGATTCATTAGGCCAATCTTCTCACCATGGGGAGCATCGGTCTTGTTCGTCAAGAAGAAAGACGGATCGTTTCGTATGTGCATCGACTACCGGGAAATCAACAAGCTTACCGTTAAAAATCGTTATCCTCGACCCCGAATTGATGACTTATTTGATCAACTTCAAGGAGCAAATTACTTCTCGAAGATAGATCTACGATCCAGGTATCACCAGTTGCGAGTGCTAGAGGAAGGTGTCCCCAAGATAGCCTTCCGAACTTGTTATGGACACTACGAGTTTGTAGTGATGCCATTTGGATTAACCAACACACCAGCTGTATTCATGGACCTGATGAATGGGGTGTGGCGTCCTTACATGGATCAGTTCGTTATCGTCTTCATCGATGACATACTTATCCACTCCCGAAGTAAGGAAGAGCATAGTCAACACCTACAAAATTTTTTAGAAACATTACAATCGGAGAAGCTCTATGCAAAGTTCTCCAAGTGCGAGTTTTGGATTCAAAGAATCGAATTCTTGGGCCATGTGGTTAGTGAAAAGGGAATACACGTGGACCCTTCCAAAATTAAGTCTATTGAGAACTGGTCAACACCGAAGACACCTACAGAAATTTGTCAATTTCTAGGTCTTGCTGGCTACTATCCCAGGTTCATACAGAACTTCTCCAGTATCACGAAACCACTTACCACACTGACCCAGAAAGGCGTGGCCTTTGAATGGGAAGAGAAACAAGAGAAGGCGTTCCAAACGCTGAAATGCGCCTTATGCACCACACCAATACTATCCCTCCCAGAAAGAATAGAAGACTTCGTGGTCTATTGCGATGCATCCAACCAAGGGCTCGGATGTGTTCTGATGCAACGAGGTAAGGTCATAGCCTATGCCTCAAGACAGTTGAAGACACGCGAGGTCAATTACACCACACATGATCTTGAGTTAGGAGCAGTTGTGTTTTCTCTGAAGATCTGGAGACAGTACCTGTATGGTATGAAAAGCACTATCTTTACAGACCACAAAAGTTTACAACACATATTCGATCAGAAGGAGCTCAACATGAGACAACGACGGTGGGTCGAGCTACTCAATGACTACGAATGCGAAATTCGTTATCATCCGGGTAAAGCCAACGTAGTAGCTGACGCCCTAAGTCAGAAAGAATACTCTGGTCGTAGAGTCAAATCATTGACTATGAATATCCATTCACACTTGTCCACACAAATTAAGGAGGCTCAACTCGATGCTTTGAAACCTGAAAATATGGCAAGCGAATCCCTGAGAGGAATGGATAAGAACTTAGAAAGCAAGGGTGGCGGAGCGTTATATTTCATGGACCGAATCTGGACACCGAAACATGATGGCTTCAGAGACGTGGTCATGACCGAGGCGCACAACACTCGGTATTCCATTCACCCGGGTTCAGAAAAGATGTATCTGGATCTTAAAAGATTATACTGGTGGCCTAACATGAAATGAGAGATTGCTACCTTCGTGAGTAAATGCCTTGCTTGCGCAAAGGTTAAGGTCGAATACCAGAAACCATCAGGTTTACTTCAGCAACTGGAGATACCTGAATGGAAATGGGAGCGGATTACTATGGACTTTATAACCAAGTTGCCCAAGACAATGGGTGGACATGATACCATTTGGGTCATCGTCGACAGATTGACCAAATCCACGCATTTCCTACCAATCAAAGAGACTGAAAAAATGGAGAAACTAACAAGAACATACATTAGGGAGATTGTATGACTGCATGGTGTTCCCATATCCATTATCTCCGATAGAGATAGCAGATTCACTTCGAGGTTATGGCAGTCGCTACAAAGTTCCCTAGAACGAGGCTGGACATGAGTACAGCCTACCATCCACAAACCGACGGGCAAAGTGAGAGGACTATCCAAACCTTGGAAGATATGTTGAAAGCCTGTGTGATCGACTTTGAGAAGGCATGGGATACTCATTTACCCCTTGTCGAATTTTCCTACAACAACAGTTACCACATGAGCATAAAGGCTGCTCCATTTCAAGCCATGTATGGCCGAAAGTACAGATCCCCTCTGTACTGGGCTGAACTGGGTGACACCCAGTTAGCTAAAGGACAAGTTCCTGATAGCACTCTCATAGGTCCGAAAATCATATGGGAAATGACAGAGAAGATCGTTCAGATTCGTGAACGATTGAAAGCCTCTAGAGACCGTCAGAAAAGCTACACAGACAAGCGAAGGAAACCTTTGGAATTTTAGGTGGGAGACCGAGTCCTTTTGAAAGTCTCACCCTGGAAGGGCTTGATATGTTTCGGTAAGTGTGGAAAGCCAAACCCAAGATACATAGGGCCTTTCGAGATTCTTGCTAGGATCGGCCCTGTAGCTTACAAACTCAATCTACCACGTGAAATCAGTAACATATATTCTACTTTCCACGTCTAAAACTTGAAAAAGTGTCTGTCTGACGAGACTCTTGTAATCCTAAACGACGAGATCGAGATCAATGAGAGCCTCAACTTCATGGAAGAGCCTATAGAGATCATGGACCGAGAGGTCAAGCAATTGAAACAAAGTCTTATCCCGATTGTGAAGGTTCGCTGGAAGGCCAAGCGAGGACTTGAATTCACATGGGAGCGTGAGGATCAAATGAAATTGAAATATCCTCATCTTTTTGCTTAGTTATTTGTAACTACTTATTTTCTTAAACTCTAATTTCGGGACAAAATTCCCTATAACGAGGGGATGAT
This sequence comes from Lactuca serriola, assembly GCF_051521515.1. NCBI lineage: Eukaryota > Viridiplantae > Streptophyta > Magnoliopsida > Asterales > Asteraceae > Lactuca > Lactuca serriola. The sequence goes on from NC_136408.1 coordinate 205,172,431, forward strand.
GTGACAACTCAAAATTTCTATCTTATAACAATCCCTGCATTCAATCAAAGTCAAAATTTCAATTGCTAAAGTTTAGCAGTTTTGGAGTCAGTTTGAGTGTTCTAAAGCCTAGTACTGCAAGAGATAATTGGAGAGAGGATACTTTAGGGTAAAGTATGCAACATTTAAGTTCCAAAACTCCATGATTTTGGAGTTTACGACCCAAATGGTATTGGGGCCGTAAACCCTAAGGACTATATAAGTGCACTTAGCCATGTTTGTCATTTTCAACCATTTACAAGTCCTTAACCTCATTCTCTCTCAAGTATCATCACTAGATCTTCAACTTAGTAAGTATTTTCTTCCTTGATTGGTTAGTAAACTTCATTATCTAGTGTTTGTGAATGATTTCATCCATGAAATCTATCACACCCCTAAACCGGAACGGCGGAAACGTTCAGGGGTGGAGGACGTCGTGTTTAGTATCACGAGATATGTATATGGTAAGCAAGTAATGAACAAACATTTCATTTAGAAAGAAAGTGTTTACAATGTGTGTGTTCAAAAAACATAGAATTCATACACAAATAACAAAACAAGACTTGAAGCTATGATGCTTCATCTTCTGAATCCCCAGCACGAGCACCTGTCTAATAGTCTCCTGAGAATACAAGTTATTTGAAAGAGTTGATCAGCAATTAAGCTGGTGAGTTCATAAGATTTTAGTGATGTGAGTAAGCTGTAAAATGATGTTTGAAAATGTATATGTAAAACTGATGTAAGTTGTAAGTTCTGTTTTGAAAGGTTCGCCTGTTCCTCTAGAAAATCCTATATTTCCTACTTGAATGAAAGTTAAGTAAAATGACACTACAAGCCTTTCTATGGGTACTAAGTGGGTACAAGTTATATATAACTCAGATTAAATAAACAATCGATTGTGCGCATCTGCCCTAAGTTCACAACCCAACGGGGAACAGAAAGTAAGGCGGATAGTACACATTCCATTGGTTGTTAGATAATTGTCATATATAACCCTGGTGTATTCACTTGTTACTCATGGAGTTATTTGTAATGGTACCTTTATATATAATGAAAAGTTCTTTTAAGAAAATCTATATTTCTTATAGTAAAATAATGACCACAGTGACTACTTTTATAATAGCTTAGTTTATACTGCTATATATAATCTGATATCAGATAGAAAGTTAATTGGGTGAATCTGCCCTAAGTCCACAACCCAACAGGGAACAGGAGGTAAGGCGGAAAACACACATTTAACTACCTATTGAGTATTAGTTTTATATATAAACATGGTGTATAAGCTAAGGTGTCATAGAGTTAATCACCTAAAGTCTCTAAGATTGTACTGGCTTAATAAAATGGATTAAGCCCTTATCTGGGAAATCTCTAGTTTTGTATACCAAAAGTACTGACTTTGAAAAGTAAGTTTGGTACTAGAAAAACTGTGCTTCAACTCTGTGTCCTATAACCTGATCCATACCTGGTACACTTATGATGACTTAATGTATACTAAGCATAAATATATATAGAATCGGGTAGATAATAGATTGGGTGAACCCGTTCCAAGCCCACAACCCAACGAGGACAGGAAATGAAGCGGAGATCACACATCCTATTAGCTGTCGGAACCTATTAGTATATATGTATCCTATGGTGTATACATTAAGGAATCATAAAGCAAGCATTATGATCCTAACTTTTGAAAGTAGCCTTCTACCAAGACCCGACTGTTTTGAAAGTAGCCTTCTACTAAGACCCGACTGTTTTGAAAGTAGCCTACTACCAAGACCCGATTGTACGACTATTATTAATTAAATCTAACCTACCTCATCGATTATGTGAATATGACACATGGTAAAGGAATTAATATTGAAACTGAAATTTTATATCCTTTTGTAATTGTCGTATTGACAGTGTAAGTACTGTAGTATTTGTAATAAGTGACTACTTTTAGTACTATCTTGCCTTAATTGAGGGTTAAGGCATAATGTGATGGCTAGATCCCATGCTAAACGCTCCCTTGTCAAGAGATTTTAGGAACTACACGCAACCCCTGCATGAGTGCAACCCCCGAACATCCACATTACTATGATCATGTATACCCAGTATAACTATCACAATGTAGAATCGATTCATTGGTATAGTTAGGTCCTGAAATCGTTCCATGCTATAGCACCTTATTATGTTCTGTTCTGTTATCGTGTATTGATATCGTATCTATGTAAACGTATTTATGTAAGCGTATCTACGTAGAAGTATTTAAGTGAACGCATTGCATTAGTATAGACCCATGAACTGAACTGACTCTTTGTAGGCTTCATTATACTAGAAGTAATGAATAGCATTCTCCTAAACTATACCTATAATAGTTTACTAATATTCTAGCTGGACTGTTACTGAAAAGACTCATTTATCCACTAAGTTATGCTTGTAATTTAAAAACGGGGTTTTGTATAACTATAAAGTAACATAACCTTTAAGAGCTTTGAAATGTTTTGACAACTTATAAATTACATAAGCAACATTTTGAAAGATGTTTATAACAAACATTTACAAAATTATCATTGTGTTCAACTTGTATTCCCCCTTAAAACAGTTAAAATAGCTAAAAGATTCATTATGGGGTATGAACTCACCTGATGTGGGTGATTCAAACGGGTATGCGCGTACGGGTGAGAAATTCCACGAATGAAGTCCCGTGACACAATAAGTCCTAAACGACATGTAAGGACACATATTGACATGAATATAGTGTTTATAAACAACTATATGAAAGAAAACACCTTCCGGGACTACAAAACACCTTGGTTAAGTGTTGGAATCACATGTGATTCAACAAAGGGAAGTGAAAAGGCACTAAATGGTGTTTACGGTTTTGGGACCAACTCCAATTGAGTTTACGGTCGTAAACCCATGAGTTTACGGCCTAAACTCATGTCCCTTTGACCATTTTGTGCTTTGAAGTCCTAGAAGTCATTTTGAAGCATCCTAACTTCAAGTCTAAGCCTTAGGAAGTGTTTGTGGCAACATTTCACTCCTAAATGGAGTTTACGGCCCATGGACCATTTCTCCATGTGCTTGCTGTCGTAAACTCACATGGATCATGGTATTTTGATGTTTTCAAGTGTTAAACACTTCAAGGTAAAAGTCTAGGCTAGTTTCTAGGCTTAAGGAAGGAATATGGGGCATCAAAACACACCTTCGGGTGTTTACGGTTTTGGGAGATCCCCAAACCGTAACACATATAAATGGGGTCTTTTGGTGATTTTTGTGTGCTAAACACATCAAGGTAAGGTTCTAGGTTTGATCCCAAGGTTTGTAAGGACATAGGGCACACTTTGGCACCATATTTTAGTGTTTACGGTCCAAGAAGATCTTGGGCCGTAAACACCTTGTCCTTGTGATATTTGGAAGATTTCAATGGTATTAAGGCATGTAATACACTTTAATACACTCTAGGGTTGAAGTACTTACAATTTGGGATGAACGGTTGAAGATCCTTGGGAGAGAAATCGGGTTTTCTCTAGTTGAAATGGAAGAAATGAACTAAAAATGGCTAAGTCTCACTTTTATAGCCTTTAGGGTTTACGGCCCTAATGCCATTTGGGCCGTAAACTCTAAACTCTTGGGGGTTTTTGAACCTAATTGATGTACAATAAACACTAGGGCATCCACTCTCCAGTTATCTCTTGAAGTACTAACTTTAAACCACTCAAACTTATTCTAAAAGCTTGTAACTTAGCAGAAGCAGATTTAACTTCAATTAAAGTGGATGGTTGTACATAATGGGAATTTTTGGGTTGTCACATCATCCCCCCGTTAGAATGAATTTCGTCCAGAAATTGGCTTTCTTAGCATTACTACTCGTGTTGCGCTCTTCTGATTTGCAGAATACTCACTCGTAGACCTGGCAACTTTGCCCTGGTGTTCTTGATAGGATTCATACTTGGTCCATCTATCATTACCTCGTGTATACAAGCCGTATATATTTAGGATTAGTAGGACTGTCGGATGTGCGACTCTGCCCAGGTCCACAACCCAACGAGGACAGGAGATAGGGCGGAAACACACATACTAGATCTGCGTAATTGTAATCATATACCACCCTCACGTATACACTAAATAATAATAGGCGGGCTGTATTCGTCCATAGCCTTTGTGCTTGAACTTGGTCTGCTGGACGAGTGGTATTAGTCTGCGGACATCTGACGATAAGGTTTCGGAGGACAAAGTACTCTTCGCATGAGTACTTTGGGGGTTTAGAATGCGAAAGATAAATTTTTTGATTCAGGTTGGACTTTCGATACGAATGATGAAAGTTTCGAGAACTTGCCGATCGAGGCGATAGAAACATATGAACTCAGTATGGTGAGGACCACGCCAACTCATGACGAAAGAAAACAACAGACTCTATACTGAACAAAGTTTTGGTCAAATGAAAGAAACGTTTGATAAACGACGATGTATCCTTAGTATGCTCGGTGATGTACTCCTAGTATGTTCAAGAATGTACTCCTTGTAACTGCCTTCATGTTTCCTGTTTTCTATTTGAAGTTAACACTCCTATGTATCGTACTGCTATGTGCGCATATACAAATAAAAGTGCTTTATTAACTGTAGGGATACTTTTATACCATAATCCTTCCTGGTACCACTACCATCGCCCGTCATATACAAGTTATAAATATTTAAGATGAGCCAGGCAGTCGACTGAGTATCACTTCCACAAATCCTCAACCAATTAAGGAAAGGGGACCTAAGCGGAGTTACTCTAAGTCTGCAACATCTTAGTCGTGCACAACCTTGATGTATATGGTGAGCCATAATAGCTTCTCTAAAGGATCTTTTAGTTCTCTTGAATATTGTGACCTATTTTAACATGTGAGTTGTTATAGTTACTTTTAAGTGTCATCCCCAAATTTTAATCTTATATGAATATAAATTAATTTTTAAAAGTAATTACTATTTTGAAAACGTATCACTACTCGTCGACGACTCCGGGGTGGATTCTCTTGTGGTGATCATCAGAATGCGTCCATCCGCGCCTGAGTTCCGGATTATCAGGCAGTTCCTATGATTGTGTCCAGTCTCACCACATCCATATCAGGTTTGGTTTTCTTCAGCTCAGAGGACTTGGCATATCGGTTGAGCCGGTGTCCTGCAGTAGTGGACTGTGTGTCCCTTTCTATGGCAGTTCAGACACTGCACTTCTCGGCATACTCCGGTGTGGTGAAAGTTGTACTTTCCACACTTTAGAAGGTTTCCAGCATATCGACTGGCAGTTGCTGAAGCAGTAAGCGTCGTAGCGGCGTACATAGTACTTGCTTGTTGCTCTTTCGGGGTGTCTTGTGTTGTTTGCTTCTTCTTCCTCTTGTTCCCCGACTTCTGATTATTGTCCTCTTCCCTCGATGGTTCGGGAATCGGAACTTTTACGCTGTGGCGGACTCCATGATCGATGAGTCGTTGAGCCATGCGTTTAGCACTATCAAACGTGGCTAGGTTAGAAGACAGTACATTTCCTTGGGTCGGAGCAGTCAGACCCCAAATGTATCTTTCTATCTTCCTGCTCTCTGAGGTAATCATCTCGGGGCATAGAGCTGCTAATTCACTGAATCGGTCAGTGTAGGTCACTATGTCTGAGCCGACCATAGTGAGATCCCACAACTCTTGTTCCAGTTTTTGAATCTCGCCTAACGGCAGTATTCCTCCCGCATTATCTCTTTTAGGTTTTCCCAACCTATTGAGTTTGCCACTGATAGATTCAGTGACTTAACATAGTTGTTCCACCATGTTAGGGCCTTGCCAGAGAAGGTGCAGGCAGCAAACTTCACTTTGCTTCCTTCTGGGCATAAACAGATTTCGAAGATTGACTCTGTTTTCTCGAACCATTGCATGAGGGAAATGACTCCTTTAGTCCCTTTAAAGGACAGTGGTTGGCATCTGGTGAAGTTATTGTATGAGAACTCTCCCGGGCGAACAGGGACCTCACCTTGAGTAGAATCGGTAGGCGTTTCACCTCCACCTGTACTGGTGGGGTGATATTGGGCCATGGCGGTTGCCACAGCCACGGCCACTTCAGCGTTTATAGTTGCTGCATCGATTTGTGGAGAAGGTATGGGAGTTATCAAGGTAGCGTGTCTGGGTGATCTGCGAGGAGGCGTCTTTGCTAAAAGAAAACAAAGATGAGACGGAATAAGTCTATAGCAATGGACACAAGCCGAAAGCTGAAAAGACAAGGTTATCCTAGTTCTGGACGTATCGGTCCTGACTTCCACAGGGTTCTAGAAATAATTCATAAACGAGTCTATACCTAATAAAGTCTATGAATTTGAAATAACTATCCCCGAATGAATATCAGTTTCCTGAATAACTGTTACCAGCTGCATGTAAGAAAATAATCCTAACACATGTAATGTGAGCAGTGTTTCCACTCGCTCGCTAAATTAACCTAATTAATATTTATTAGTGTGACATATAAGACGTTTTGGTTACTTCGGCTGATCTTTCCTTGAAATCTTCTCATGAACTTGTCCTTGTTCCTCCTGGACTCCTCTGTTATATACTCTGAGGATGTGGTTACATTTATCTAGGTTTGTCGTGCGAGAATGAAAGTGACTAAAGAACCTATGAGCTTTAAGGTAACTTTATGGGGTGATCCTTACGGAATCCTCCTATAATTGTACAAGGTACACAAGTTTGTATATAATTGAAGATCAAATAGACCTTCGAATAATTGATCCCACCTCAACACTACATCCTTAATAGGAATGGATAGCGAAGCGTAGGTCACAGATTCTATGTCTATAAGATCTTGATTATATATACAACTTTAGGAATATACCCTGTATGATTATACACCTATCCGCAAGGGTCTTTTAAGTTATCACATAAGTTATCTATATGGACCAAAATACTCCTATAGTATTCTAACGTAATGTACTTGGTATGCTCTAAACTCGTTATCGCACTATCGTATCATAGAATACTCCCATAGTACTCTAACTCTAACTGTACTTGTTCTGGTAAGTTTTAACCCTGTTGCAACACCACATCATTCCCAAACACATGTTGGTCACATCTTGAATGAATATAGTTGATTAGGCTATATTAATCCTAGTTATGATTACATAACTTTTCGGGTTGACAACAGTGCCCAACCTCTAAATACTTTTAGTTATGTTCTCGTCGCGACACTAGTTCTATTATGTACACGTGTAAGCAAGTAGGTATATTTTTATAACTTGTAGTTATACTCTAAAATATATCATTATTCAGAGCACTTAAGCCCCATTGTATTTATAGACGTACATCTTTTATCGGCTAATATACTTAGTTCACTATAAACAATGCTCCGATACCAATCTGTCACACCCCAAAACTGGAACGGCGAAAACGTTCAGGGGTGGAGGACGTCATGTTTAGTATCACGAGATATGTATATGATAAACAAGTAATGAACAAGCATTTCATTTAGAAAGAAAGTGTTTACAATGTGTGTGTTCACAAAACATAGAATTCATACACAAATAACAAAACAAGACTTGAAGCTATAATGCTTCATCTTCTGAATCCCCAGCACGAGCACCTGTCTAATAGTCTCCTGAGAATACAAGTTATTTGAAAGAGTTGATCAGCAATTAAGCTAGTGAGTTCATAATATTTTAGTGATGTGAGTAAGCTGTAAAATGATGTTTGAAAATGTATATGTAAAAGTGATGTAAGTTGTAAGTTCTGTTTTGAAAGGTTCGCCTATTCCTCTAGAAAATCCTATATTTCCTACTTGAATAAAAGTTAAGTAAAATGACACTACAAGCCTTTCTATGGGTACTAAGTGGGTACAAGTTATATATAACTCAGAGTAAACAAACAATCGATTGTGCGCATCTGCCCTAAGCTCACAACCCAACGGGGAACAGAAAGTAAGGCGGATAGCACACATTCGATTGGTTGTTAGATAATTGTCATATATAACCCTGGTGTATTCACTTGTTACTCATGGAGTTATTTGTAATGGTCCCTTTATATCTAATGAAAAGTTCTTTTAAGAAAACCTATATTTCTTATAGTAAAATAATGACCACAGTGACTACTTTTATAATAGCTTAGTTTATACTGCTATATATAATCTAATATCAGATAGAAACTTAATTGGGTGAATCTGCCCTAAGTCCACAACCGAACGGGGAACAGGAGGTAAGGTGGAAAACACACATTTAACTACCTATTTAGTATTAGTTTTATATATAAACATGGTGTATAAACTAAGGTGTCATAGAGTTAATCACCTAAAGTCTCTAAAATTATACTGGCTTAATAGAATGGATTAAGCCCTTATCTGGGAAATCTCTAGTTTTGTATACCAAAAGTACTGACTTTGAAAAGTAAGTTTTGTACTCGAAAAACTGTGCTTCGACTCTGTGTCCTATAACCTGATCCATACCAGGTACACTTATGATGACTTAATGTATACTAAACATAAATATATATAGAATTGGGTAGATAATAGATTGGGTGAACCCGTTCCAAGCCCACAACCCAACAAGGGCAGGAAATGAAGCGGAGATCACACATCCTATTAGCTGTTGGAACCTATTAGTATATATGTATCCTATGGTGTATACATTAAGGAATCATAAAGCTAGCATTATGATCCTGACTTTTGAAAGTAGCCTTCTACCAAGACCCGGCTGTTTTGAAAAGCCATCTACCAAGACCCGACTGTACGACTATTATTAATTAAATCTAACCTACCTCATCGATTATGTGAATATGACATATGGTAAAGGTATTAATATTGAAACTAGAATTTTATATCCTTCTGTAATTGTCGTATTGACAGTGTAAGTACTGTAGTATTTGTAATAAGTAACTACTTTTAGTACTATCTTGCCTTAATTGAGGGTTAAGGCATAATGTGATGGCTAGATCCCATGCTAAACGCTCCCTTGTCAAGAGATTTTAGGAACTACACGCGATCCCTGCATGAGTGCAAGCTGCGAGCATCCACATTACTATGATCATGTATACCCAATATAACTATCACAATGTAGAATTGATTCATTGGTATAGTTAGATCCTGAAATCGTTCAATGCTATAGCACCTTATTATGTTCTGTTCTGTTATCGTGTATTGATATCGTATCTATGTAAACGTATTTATGTAAGCGTATCTACGTAAAAGTATTTAAGTGAATGCATTGCATTAGTATAGACCCATGAACTGAACTGACTCTTTGTATGCTTCATTGTATTAGAAGTAATGAATATCATTCTCCTAAACTGGACCTATAATAGTTTACTAATATTCTACCTATACTGTTACTGAAAGGACTCATTTATCCACTAAGTTATGCTTGTAATTTAAAAACAGGGTTTTGTATAACTATAAAGTTACATAACCTTTAAGAGCTTTGAAATGTTTTGACAACTTATAAATAACATAAGTAACATTTTGAAAGATGTTTATAACAAACATTTACATAATTATCATTGTGTTCAACTTGTATTCCCCCCTTAAAACAGTTAAAATAGCTAAAAGATTCATTATGGGGTATGAACTCACCTGATGTGGGTGATTCAAACGGGTATGCGCGTACGGATGAGAAGTTCCACGAATGAAGTCCCGTGACACAATAAGTCCTAAACGACATGTAAGGACACATATTGACATGAATATAGTGTTTATAAACAACTATATGAAAGAAAACACTTTCCGGGACTACGAAACACCTTGGTTAAGTGTTGGAATCACATGTGATTCAACAAAGGGAAGTGAAAAGGCACTAAATGGTGTTTACGGTTTTGGGACCAACTCCAATTGAGTTTACGGTCGTAAACCCATGAGTTTACGGCCTAAACTCATGTCCCTTTGACCATTTTGTGCTTTGAAGTCCTAGAAGTCATTTTGAAGCATCCTAACTTCAAGTCTAAGCCTTAGGAAGTGTTTGTGGCAACATTTCACTCCTAAATGGAGTTTACGGCCCATGGACCATTTCTCCATGTGTTTGCTGTCGTAAACTCACATGGATCATGGTATTTTGATGTTTTCAAGTGTTAAACACTTCAAGGTAAAAGTCTAGGCTAGTTTCTAGGCTTAAGGAAGGAATATGGGGCATCAAAACACACCTTCGGGTGTTTACGGTTTTGGGAGATCCCCAAACCGTAAACACATATAAATGGGGTCTTTTAGTGATTTTTGTGTGCTAAACACATCAAGGTAAGGTTCTAGGTTTGATCCCAAGGTTTGTAAGGACATAGGGCACACTTTGGCACCATATTTTAGTGTTTACGGTCCAAGAAGATCTTGGGCCGTAAACACCTTGTCCTTGTGATATTTGGAAGATTTCAATGGTATTAAGGCATGTAATACACTTTAATACACTCTAGGGTTGAAGTACTTACAATTTGGGATGAACGGTTGAAGATCCTTGGGAGAGAAATCGGGTTTTCTCTAGTTGAAATGGAAGAAATGAACTAAAAATGGCTAAGTCTCACTTTTATAGCCTTTAGGGTTTACGGCCCTAATGCCATTTGGGCCGTAAACTCTAAACTCTTGGGGGTTTTTGAACCTAATTGATGTACAATAAACACTAGGGCATCCACTCTCCAGTTATCTCTTGAAGTACTAACTTTAAACCACTCAAACTTATTCTAAAAGCTTGTAAGTTAGCAGAAGCAGTTTTGACTTCAATTAAAGTGGATGGTTGTACAGAATGGGAATTTTTGGGTTGTCACAAAATCTCTACATTTGATAGATAATCAAGTGTTCTTCATTTCACCAAGAACACACACTAGTGTTCTTGAGCCTTAAGCACCCTTTCAAGCTTCTACACAGTAAGTACTCTTGTCTTAGCTTGTTCTATGCTTAAATCAACTAGATTACACTTAAAAATCATCAAGAAATCATAATCAAAAGGGTGTTTATGGCCAAGGAACCTTCTTGGGCCGTAAACTCTATGTAAGGGTCCAAATGAGCCCTAATCTCTTCTCAAGCCTTAGGATCAAGTCTAAAACACTTTTATCATAAGCTAGGGACCTGAAACTTTGATTTGGTACATGGTACCATGAATTTACGATCGTAAATTCATGGAGAAATGGTCCTTAGGCCGTGAACACTAGTTAGTGGTGCAATGATGCCACCATTCCTTCCTAGTGCTTAGACTTGATCATAGAACACTTCATATTGACTTAAAAGACCTTAAACACAACTTGACACTTAGTACCATGATTTTACGGTCGTAAACTCATGAGGAAATGGTCTTTGGGTCGTAAACTCATGTGGTTCTTACCATATGGGCCATAAACTCCCAAGTGAGGCCCTACACCCCCTTATGTGCAACCCTATGCGGTTTAACACTTCAATACAAGTGTTTCCTAGTCCTTATGGTTGTCCCATTACCTAATTATTTGTTATAAACACTAATTTTAAGTATATATGTATTTATATGTTAAATAGGATTTGTGTGTGCTCAAGTCCTCACTTGGCACTTAGCATCCTTTACCGATCCTACTATCGCATCACTCATTTCAGGTGAGTTCATACCCCTTAACCAACCTTTTAAATGCTTTTGCATGCTTTTAAATGGTTTTATGGGGGGGGGGGGGGGAGGGATACAAGTTAAATATCATAGTTATTATATCAATAACATGTGATTTATAACTATCAAACATACGAAATTACTATGCTTTCAAACTGTCTTATCAATCAAACTACTTTTAAATCGTTTTTTAAAAAACATCAATTCATGATTATTTATTGTTTCAAACCCTTTAAATGTATTACAAAACCTCTTTTCCACCTATGTATTGTTAAAAACCATATATATACACTTATGTAGTATATATGTATGTATATATATATATATATATATATATATATATATATATATGTATGTATGTATTGATAAGATAGCTGTGACTTCAGCTCCAACACTTTGTGTAACAAAAGTGTATAAACACACATAGACACTACAAACTACATTACTAGTAAACTATAATAGGTATAGTTTAGGAGATACTACTTGCTATTCCTAGTACAATTGGAACATACAAGAGTCAGTTCATTCATGAGTCTATACAAATATACTACATACTATATGAAGAGATACTATTACATACTATATGAAGAGATACTATTACATACTATATGAAGAGATACTAGTACATACTATACGGGACTGACCATTCCACACCCGACTGTTAGCTACAGTGGGAAACTGCACATTGTTGGATGTCTACGGTTGTACTGTTCGGTGAGTTACCACGCCGTGTTTATCCTAAGGCAAAAGGATACGATTTCAATGATTATATAATTTTCCCATTTACTTTTATCTTATGAATCATGCACATAAACGATGAGGTAGACTATATTTTGATAATAATAGTTGTACATGGGGAAAAACCTTCATTCATACGGAGAAGCAAAACTCCAAAACTGTCGGGTCTTGGTAGAAGACTACATTTTATACTAGTAGGAAATATGGGATTTTGTAGGGTTTTCATACTTATACGAACTTTTTCATCAAACATTTACAAGTCTTTTCTTTACAGTTTTACAAATCAAAGACACTAAAATACTTATGAATTCACCAGCTTAAATGCTGATCTATGCTTTCAAAATAACTTGTATTCTCAGGTCATCAGTAGAACACACATGTATTAAATTACAAAGAACACACATGTATTAAAACTTTATTATTAATGCAATGGATGATGTTGTTGTTTGTTTACTACTTTGCATTGTTATGATACTTTACATGACGTCCTCTACCCCAGAACCTTTCCGCCGTTTTTGGTTTTGGGGTGTGACAGTACGTCATGACAGGATTTCACTTACCGGGAGACCCCTAATTCGCCAATCAAGGAAACGTAGGATGGATAGAGGAGGAACCTGAAGAAGACCCTGAGGAAGTGTTCGAGGAAGAGCCCAAAGAAGATCCTAATGAGGATCCCGAAGAAATCGAAGAGGAAGACGAATTTAAAAAGGAACAGGAGGAAGAAGAAGATGAAGAGGAGTCAGAAGAGGAGCCGGAGGTTATCAACCCTCCTTATGTTGCCAGGGTTCCTGTGAACCGATTCGGCTACAATGGCCATACGCCCCGTTGGGCGGCAGACTTTGAGAGGTGGAGTCATCACCAGCGACAATGTTGTCACAACTAGAAATTCTGATGCTTTGTAAACACTTAACAATGATAACATTGTAACTAAAACTTGAAAGCATGTATGATGCTTATTCAATGACAACAAAATTTCCAACAAACACTCTGTACAAACATTCAAATAGTCAACAAAAGTTTGGAAACCCTAGAAATCCCGGTTTAAGTCCATTATGTACTAAGATTTCCTTATTGGGCCTAATGGTCCAATAAGCTTCCAATTTCACTGTTTTGGGCTTAGGACCCTTAAATGAGCCCTAATTGGACCCATTTTCATAAAATTTAACATTGTGGGCCATAATGGGCCTAAAATGAAATAAATTACCCTAATGGACCTTAATGGGCCATAACTAATCTAGTGGATTTTAATGGGCCATAAAGCCCATTCTTTTATACAAAATTAGGCCGTGAACTACTCTAAAGGCCCAATGGGCCGAAAATCATCAAATTGGGCCTCATATTATGGACTCAAGCACAAAAGGCCCAAGCCATTCTCTTCCTTCTCTCCCTCTCTCTCTCGGCCCAAATGATAAAAAAAAGAGAAAAGAAGTATTATGGGAGAGTTGACCTTGGGAGGTGCCACCTCCATATTACCTTTCACGTTCCCATGCATGGACCAACATACATCCATAATGGTCATTTCACTTCTTTCTCTCCCCTCTCTTCTTATCTTTGGCCGAGAGGAGACACACACATACACACATTACACAAATTCTCTCCATTACTCTCAAAGATCATCTTCCTTCTTCCTTCAATGAAAATCTCAAAAATTTAGCTTGGATTCAAGGATCTTCTTCAAGTGTTGTCAATCTTTGGTAAGTGCTATCAAACACAAACATCTTCTTCCATTACAACATCTAGAACTCTTTCTTACAAAGTTCTATTCCATAAACAGCTTAGAAGCTTCTTAAGTTCGAAATCAACCCAAGAAAGCTTGCTAGGGCCGAAAATAGCATCAAATTCTTCCATTTCTTTCTTCAAACCGAAACAACAAGCAAAGGTGAGTTCATATCCCTCTATTTTTGGTTTTCACATCTTTTATGGGGGGAGAATACAAGTAAAATGTGCAGATCTATGTGTTTTTGCATGATATGTGTGATTTCTTGAACTTATTTGATAAATATGTGTGAAAAATCAAGATCTATTCGAGATCCTTAACCATGATAAGGATATATGTGTTCTAAGACATCTTATACATGTTATTATCAATACCAAAGTAGTATACGAATTCACAGCAAGCAAAACAAAACACAAATCTAAATTATGAACCATTTTTGACAAATAAGCAAAAGATGAGAAATAGATGTCATTTACGGTTTTATAAGGGTCAAAAAGGTTAAATCAGTTAAAATATGAGTTATTATAAAAATCTTGACTTTTAAAGGACTAAAAGTATAAATTCTAGCCTGGTGAGGCTTGATGAGGATATCATATGCTAGTTATCAGTATGTGTTTTTATGCTTGTCGAGTGAGGCGCGATGTCGGGCGCGGCTCGATGACCGTATGGGATGTTATAGTCTTTGTGATTATTATATGTACTAGTAAGGTTATATGTTTATATGATTACTTGGTTATATGATTATGAGAGTATCAGGTGGGGCACAAAGGTAGGCGGGGCCTGGTGATTGACAGATCTGTAACCTGAGCGGGGCTCAATGCCGAGTGGGACTCGATATCAGGCGAGGCTTGATGGAAGGGGGGGGGGCAATATGTGATTTATGTATGTGTGGTATGTAGTATCTTGGGGAACTCACTAAGCTTTGTGCTTATAGTTTTTATGTAACATCATGAATTTCAGAAGTACGATTTAAGAGTTTAAAGTGTAATTTCAAAGAAGGGACTCGACGAGTAGGTACACTTACCCGCCGAGTCGGAGCAGGTTTAGGTCACGAATTAAGTGACCAACTCGCCGAGTCGAAAGCTGGACTCGACGAGTTGGTGCTGGGATGAGAAAAACCCTAATCTTAGGGTTTACACCCTATTTAAAGGACTTAATGTCCTCCCTTCAGCTCCCTTAGCCCCCTTTGAGATTCAGTAAACCCTATCTCGTATGTATAAGGCCATTGGAGGGAGATTGAAGCTTTGAGAGGTGTTCTAGTGGAAGAAACTTGATGATCAAAAGGGTTTGCATCAAGAAAGTAGTGTAGATCCAGAATCTACTACAGTTTTGGGCACATCTTGGAGGTAATGAGCTGTTACCTTTCCTTTGTTGCTTCTAGATTTATTCTTGAATGAGATTTGGGGCCATTTTGGTATGATTGAGATCCACTTCGGGTTTGGAGTCCAGATCTGAGGTTGCTACTTCAGATATAGACTTGTATTGGTCCAGAAAGTCATAAAGCATCGATTATTGAATTGTTGGTGAAGCACTTTTTCTAAAACCCAAGCCCTAGTGTGTTTTGGGCCCATATCTCTTTGGTTTCACGTAAAGTTTGCAACTTTATGTGAGAGATAGATTGTAGAAGGGTGGATCTACAGATTGGAGTCGCAGCATGGCTCGAAAAGCCTCTGAATGGATTGAGAACTGGAGAGACTCAGCGAGTCACATGGGTGTACTCGACGAGTTGTATGAACACGTGCATGGAGTCGACGAGTTAGAAGAACAACTCGGCGAGTCTGTTGAAGATTGCCTTGGACTCGGCGAGTCTGTTCTTGGACTCGGCGAGTCAGGTCGCAGGACCCAAACCTCTTTTGGTTTAAGCCTTGGATTAGTGAGTCGGTTGGCGACTCAGTGAGTTGGACAGGATGGGACTCAGAGATCGTTGGACTTGGCAAGTCTTGGGGTGACTCGGCGAGTTAATTTGTGTCATGAGAGTTTTCTGGGTAAGGGAACTCGGCGAGTCAACGGGGTGACTTGGCGAGTAGAGTCAACCAAGAAGGTTGACTTTGATTGAGGACTTTGACCTTGACCAAGAGTTGACCAGTTTGACTTCCAAGGGTACTTTGGTAATATTGGTATTTATGGAATTGGTTCTTTGGTAGTGTTCAGTGGCGGCGATCGTGTCGGAGATCGGAGCAACTTGGTCTTATCTTTTCAGTCAGCAATTTCAGGTGAGTTATCCTCACTATATCAATAGGGTCTAAGGCACCAAGGTCGACCCTTTTAGTTGTTATCTTGGTTACAGTATGCTAAATGTGGTTATGATATGTTAGATTGGTATCAGAATAGACAGTATGTTGTTATGCTTATGTGATCCGTTAGGATTGGTATGTTAGTGACCTGGTTAATTCGATGCCTTGGTCATGAGAGATTGCTATGATCGATGATCTATGAGATAGTTATATCTGATATTTGTACTTGTACTGCTGATGTGCTTATTGATTTGTTAGATCGGCGTCCAGGTAATTGGGACAGTATTATGTCAGTGACCTGGTTTAGGCCGGTATCCTGGTATATAGGATGATGCTATGTTAGTTACCTGGTTTAGGTCGGTATCCTGGTATATATGATGATGCTATGTTAGTGACCGGTTAGGTCGATATCCTTGTAAGGACGATGTTATGCTTTATGACCTGCTAGATCGATTTGTTTGCCTATGGATTGTTATGTGATTTCCTGTTATATGTACACGTGGTTATTTGCTTGATGTTTGGGTTGAGGCGGTCCTGCTTTGTGCTGAAGGCCAACATACCCTACGAGCGGTCCGGATAGATTGTAGGCCCTTATGGCGGTCCAGTCATACCGAAGGCTCGGATAGATCCAGATAGACTGAAGGCCCGGTGCGGGCGGTCCAGTCATATTGTAGACTTAGAGAGTGGACCAGTTGAACTGAAGGCCTGTTGAGGGCGGACCAGTCATGCTGCAGACTTGAGAGGCATGGTTGTTCTGTATTGTGATACAATATGTTATGATTATGGTTGTATGTGGTTGGTATTTTGGGGGTAACTCACTAAGATTTCGGGCTTACAGTTCAGTGTATTGTTTCAGGTACTTCAGGAGATTGTGGTAAGGCGAAGGCGTGATCGTACCACTCCTCATGTTTTATGATTCATGTGATATGGTTTTGGGGGATACTATGATGTTTAAACTATTTTGAAAATAAGATGTATGAACTTAATGGTTTTTGAATGAAATAAAATGTTTAAAATTGGCTCAAATTTTTGGTCTTTACATTTTAGCTTATGTTTAAGGTGTTTTGGTTCCCAAATAGAAGAGATCGGGATGATTGTAGAGCACACACCACATGTTTCTGCATTCTGTGATTTACTTTGATTTAATGATGCTTCGATAAATCTTGTTTACCTTGGTTTATGGAAATGATATGTAGTAATGAATTATTAATCTAAAAAAGAAAGTTTTATGTCATTATTATTTTGGGACGTTAGAAGTTGGTATCAGAGCCTTGGTTTGAGGGATTCGGACATACTCTCGGGTGTGTCTGAACTCAAACTGAGGATTTGGTAAAGGTTTTTAAAAATAAAAGAAAAATGATTTAAAAAGGGAAAAGCAAGTTTTCTAATACAAGCAAGGGTGTGGTGCATGCAATCGATCGAGCTCAAATAAGTTTCTCCCAAAATACCCATACATGTTATCTAGTATGATCTGATTTATGAATCTGTGAATCATATGCTAGTTAGGGCTATGGATTTACTTAGGTTTTGCAAGGTATAATGCTAGGAGAGATGCCTTTGTATACTTGTTATTCGAGCTTGTAGACTTGCATGCTAGTTCTGATTAGCCAGTGATAGGTTGGCCTGATATGTGATGCTTGGTAACCTAGGAACCATGGGATGCTGGTTTGGGTACAATTTGTATGCGTAAGTGAATCAGTAGCGAGAGTGGGACCTTCTAGTTTGGGTTGTAGTATGTGGGATTGGATGCTTGTGATTATTCGATGGATTGGATTGCTACTGGATGAATGTTGCTTGCTTTGTGCTTTATGGAACTCTTAGTTGATGGGAGTTAGCTACTAAGTGAATATGTCAAGTCACATATGATAAGGGTTGTATAATCTCAGAGTGATGGATTTGACCTATTGTGCACCTCTTGTGTGAGTCCAATCACTATAGGGATGAGACTATTACTTGAGGGATTATCTAAGCTTTGTTGCATGTGATTGTATTCACGAGGTGGGTGACTGGCATTATGAGGAATTCTTCAGCAGCTGATGGTAAGGTGAGGTCGAGAACCTAAGAAAGCCTATGGATTGCTTCAGTGGGTTTTGTTGCGCTGGGTAGCGAATGTTTGGTGTATAGAATTTGAGAAGGTGACTTAGAGGATTCTGGAGGATTCTTGAGGAAAGTATGGATATGTGCGGAAGGTTGTATTGGGCCTGTACTACTAAAAACACAGGATCCATACTCGAATCGGGGAGAGTCTTGGAGAATCTAGGAAGCCTGTAGGATGAGAATTCTTGGGTATATTCGAATCTTTTGCAAGTTGTTTATGGTATGGTGTTGAGTACTCAGGAACGGGATTCGGGTTATGGTTCCAACTCAAGTGCAGGTAATCTATCGGTCGATGTGCTGATACGGGAGTGATGGGTTTTGAGAATTCTAACACTTCCTAAGTGTACATGCAACCCTAATAACTTTGGATCTATGTTTGTCTAAATACATGCAAAATTTGGTTTCCAAGATTCATAATCCCATCTAGCATACATGGGGAACTTTAATCCTAAAAGGATGGCTAGAATTACATACCTTGTAGTTGATTTGATTCCTTGAAACCTTGAGAGCCTAGCACCCCAAGTGTGATGCGTCAAATGCTTCACACAACACCAAATGCCTTTGGAATGACTTTAGAGAGAATGCACACACTCTAAAAATCGGCCTAGCCCTCACTTGTTCTTGTGTAACCGATTTTGGTGGATAGTATGTTCCTTGTATAGTGTTGACACATCTATGGTTACACCATGTAAACCCTAATGTGTCATGACTCTTCATTTCCATGACCCATGGGTTTGTAACTCCCATGGAGCATCCTATGGGTTTAACCCAACTTGATAATCCATGGAGTCTTTTATCCCACTATACAAGTTATGGATGATTTACATAATCAACCCATATATTTAATTAGTTATCTTTTTGATCACATAATTAATTCCAAATTAATTCTTGATCAATACTAAGTAAATAATACTACTAATATATTAGAACTTATAATATATTAATAAACCACAAGTGTTATTTCTCTCATTTAGTCTATCCAAATGTATGGTGCCATGCAACCCAAATGGACCATGCCGAGTCGGGTCAAGTACATAACAGAAATAGTTATGGACTTAGACACCTCATCCAATAGTCTCCCACTTGGATAAGTCTAATAACTATAACTGCAAGTATGACTTCAGGAACCGATCAGCAATCGTAGCTCTTTCAAGGTCTCTCGGAACTGAGAAGATGATGATACCCATTTAAGATAAGTGATCATATAATCCTCTGTTCTAGATATCAGCCGGACAAATACATGGAACAATGTCTTGCTTATTGTCCAACAGTTTGTTTCCCGATTTCCGATTTGTTTGAAAAAGAACTTAATTGAACACATCAACTTAGTTCTGTCCGGGTCCAGTACATAGGTCAAAACATAATCATCGAGGGGCCTAAATATCAACTTCTAATCCAAGAAGGAATAGATAAACTTCGACTCATATGTTTGTTCTACCACTCATTGAATTATACACAAGAGCATGTTTTATAACATCGAATAACCAATGCGTTTTTCGTACAATCAATGCATAACCAACTCATAAGTAACAAATCATATCTCTAGGTTTGAAGACTTATATGATATTACCGTCTCACAATCACTCGAGATAAATTCCATGAAGTGATTCCAGTGAGCGTGGGTTAAGTCCAATGCTCAGAACTTATGAGCACTCGTGAGTGTTGTAGCCATGTCCAACAACTTAGACCTCTACAACTAATCATGATAGTCTTGATTCATACCTACTTCCGACATATGACCGACTGTGGAGGTTCGAATAATATGATATACCAAACATAATTATTCTGGAAGTCAAAACATGCAAAAGAAATATAGTCAACGATCGACAAGAGATAGCAACACTTTACTCATAAATAAAACACCTATTATTCATCATCTAATGTCAATTACACTTTACAAATTTTGAGGTTATCTAAATACTAAATCTAATATCATCCTTCAGCCCTATGCTCCGAGCATGCTGGAGATGCTTAACCCGAGTCAGTCCCTTTGTGAGGGGATCTGCTGGATTCTCATCCGATGATACCCTCTTTGCCACGAGGAGTCCTTCTTCTATTCGATGTCTGATGAAATGGTATTTTCTGTCGATATGCCTGGATCTCCCGTGATCCCTAAGTTCCTTGGCTAAGGCAACTGCACTTTCACTATCACAGAAAATTTCCATTGGCTCCTTAATAGCTGGTACAAATCCAAGGTCTCTAATGAAGTTCTTCAGCCATATCGCCTCCTTTTCTACCTCGCTAGCTGCTATATACTCTGATTCGCAAGTTGAATCAGCTACTGTCTCTTGCTTGGAACTCTTCCAATAAATTGCTCCCCCGTTTAAGGTAAAGACCCAGCCTGACTGAGAGCGGAAATTATCTCTATCAGTCTGAAAGCTAGCATCACTATACCCTACAACTCTCAAGTCATCAGTCCCACCGAGGGTAAGGAACCAGTCCTTAGTCCTCCGTAGGTACTTGAGGATATTCTTTACTGCAGTCCAGTGTGCCTTGCCAGGGTTCCCCTGATACCTGCTAACCATGCTCAAGGCAAAGGCTACATCAAGTCGAGTACACGTCATAACATACACGATCGATCCTACAACCGAAGCATAAGGTATTCGACTCATTTCTGCTATCTCAGCCTCAGTACTAGGGCTTTGTTTCTTACTCAATCTGGTGTTACTCTGGATGGGTAACTCTCCTTTCTTGGAGTCCTGCATGCTGAACCTCTTCAGCAACTTATCCAAGTAGGTACTCTGACTAAGTCCAATTAGTCTTTTACTCCGGTCTCTCAAGATCCTTATCCCTAGAATATAGGCAGCTTCTCCTAGGTCCTTCATAAAGAAACAATTCCCAAGCCAGGACTTAACTTCTTGCAGAGTTGGGATGTCATTTCCTATGAGTAGTATGTCATCCACATACAATACCAAAAAGCTAACTATACTCCCACTAGCCTTGACATATACATAAGATTCATCTTCACTCCTAGAAAAGCCAAACTCTTTGAATTTCTCATCAAAGCAAAGATTCCATCTGCGAGGTGCTTGCTTTAATCCATAAATGGATTTCTCAAGCTTACACACTCTATTAGGGTACTCTGTATTCACAAAACCCTCTGGCTGACTCATGTAAACATCCTCATCCAACTTTCCATTAAGGAAAGCGGTTTTGACATCCATTTGCCATATTTCATAGTCATGAAATGCATCTATGGCTAACAGCACCCTAATAGACTTAATCCTGGCTACTGGAGAAAATGTCTCATCATAATCAACCCCCGGAGTTTGTAAGAAACCCTTTGCAACCAGTCGTGCCTTATAAGTGTGTACATTACCATCCATCTCGGTCTTCTTCTTGAAGATCCACTTGCACCAACTGTCTTACGACCTGGTACATTGTCAACCAAGTTCCAAACTTGATTGTCATACATGGACTGTATCTCGCTGTCCATTGCCTCTTTCCACTTGGCTGACTCAGGGCCTGTCGTGGCTTCCGCGTAACTGTTAGGTTCATCCAGACCTATCAGTGTTTCATCACTGATAAGTGTATCACCTTCCGCAGTAATATGGAATCCATAGTAATGCTCAGGTGCATTCCTAACCCTTGTGGAATGCCTCAGAGATACAGACTTGTCAATTGGCTCAACATGAGTTTCCTCCTCAAGTTGAGTGCTAGGGTTTGGAGTTCCTTCACCACTTGACTCTTGAATTTCTTCAAGGTCAACTTTCTTCCCAATGTTTCCTTGGCTTATGAACTCTCTCTCTCTCTCTCTTGAAAGATAGCCCTCCTAGCTACAAATACCACATTTTCACTAGGTCTGTAGAAGAGGTAACTAAAGGATTGTTGTGGGCAGCCGATGAAAATACACCCCTCGCTTCGAGCTTCGAGGTTCGAGCTTATCATGAGTATCGCGTCTCACGAGCTTATCATGTGGTCTAGTTTGGGTACATTACCAGTACACATCTCATGAGGAGTTTTGGCAACTTTCTTTGTAAGGACCAGATTAAGGATATGGGCAGCAGTCTCTAAGGCATACCCCCAAAATAAGATTGGTAGCGAAGCTCGACTGATCATGGAACGAACCATATCCAACAAGGTTCGATTACGCCTCTCAGCTACACCATTCAACTGTGGTGTCTTGGGAGGTGTCAATTGTGAGGCAATCCCACATTCCCTAAGATAGTCGAGGAACTCTGAACTAAGATACTCACCACCTTGATCAGATCGAAGCAGCTTAATGTTCCTGCCCAATTGATTCTCGACTTCCTGTTTAAACTCTTTAAACCTCTCGAAAGTCTCTGGCTTATGCTTGATTAAGTAGACATATCCATATCTATTGTAATCATCAGTAAAAGTCAAATAATAACGATTAGCATCCCTTGTGGCATGTTTGAAGGGTCCACACACATCCGTGTGTATGAGGTCCAACAAACCTTCACCCCTTTCACAAGAACCTGTGAAGGGTGACTTTGTCATTTTTCCAAGTAAGCATGATTCGCAACTATCATTTGAGTTTAGGTCAAATGACTCCAAGAATCCATCCTTTTGGAGTTGGCCTATGTGTTTCTTGTTTATATGTCGAAGACGACAATGCCATAAAGATGATTTATCCAAGTTATTATCATTAACAGAATCAATACACAGTACATTATTTCCTAAGTTATCAACCACAAATACAGTTTCATACACACCATCACAAGGTAATGCTTTAAAATAAAAAACATTATTAAAGAAAGCATTAATCGAACCAACTTCATTATCAAATGAAAAGGTGAAACCTTGTTTATACAATGCATGAAAGGAAATAATATTTCTTGCCATTTCTGGCGAATAACAACATTTATTCAAATCTAAACTAAACCCACTACTTAGCAATAAAGTATAAACTCCAATCTTGGTGACAGGTAAAGCTTTCCTATTCCCCATGATTAAGTTTATTCTTCCATGCTCCACATTCTCACTTCTTCTTAGTCCCTGCAAATCAGAATAGATATGAATACCACAACCGGTATCAAGGACCCAAGAGTTAGAATGGGGTGAGTTATTAGATAAGATAGTGTAAATACCTGCATGGTTGGGTTTAACTTTACCATCCTTCACATCTTGCTGGTACTTTGGGCAATTCTGCTTCCAATGTGACTTTTCATGACAATAGAAGCATTTAGCCTCTTTTGGGTCAGAAGAAGGAGTGACGAAAACTTTCTTGGTTCCACTTGAAGAAGAGCCATCAAGGGTCCTAGCCTTGGTACCCTTCGAAGAGCTCTTTATCTTCTTCCCTCTACCTTTCCCCGATTGCCAAGATAAGGGCGGAGTTTGGAGTAGGAGTGTTAACAGTCGACTTTCCTTTAAGACATGTTTATGTGGTCTTGAGGAGTCCCTGAAGTTTGTTGAGTGTGATATCTTCCTTATTCATGTGATATGTCATGCGGAATTGATCATAGCACGATGGTAAGGAGTGTAAAATGATATCTATTGCAAGCTCCTCAGGGAAGTTCACATTAAGCTTCAGCAACCGATCCACATACCTTTGCATTTTCTGCATGTGGCTCGTGACGGACTCTCCGTCCTTCATCATGGTTGTTATCATGGAGCAGATGATTTCATACCTCTCTTGTCGTGCACTTTTATAGTATCTTTCCATCAGATCTTGGTGCATTTCAAAAGGGTAGAAGTCCTCATAGGACTTTTGGAGTTCTGCTGTCATCGTGGCCAACATGATGCATGCCACTTTGGTAGCATCCCTTTCATGTGCCTGGAAGTCAGCGATCTCCTGGGGAGTTGCAGTGGTCTCATCAATCTCCTTAAGCTCCTTATCGAGGACATATTCTTTGTCCTCGTAGCGGGTAATCATCCTGATATTTCTAATCCATTCATTAAAGTTGGATCCATCAAAAGTGACTTTCCCACACAAGTTCATAAGGGTAAAGGAGCTATTAGGATTAGAGCCAGAAGCAGCACTGTTTGAAGATATCTGAAAGAAGAGAACAAGATTAGTTTAGATATTAAGAGAGTCCTTACTAAAACACCCAAATGTAATATTAAGGCTAGGATCCAATCACAATATATTATAACTTAGAAGAGGTGTGTCGTAATCCAAGCTATAACATATTTGAAAGGTAGGTGAATGACAATTCACCAATTTCCACCATGAAAAACGAAATATTAAATATTAGGTTTTTAATTGGTTCTTAGAAATTCCTAGATTCTTTTCAGATTCAATGAACTTTTCAAAGGCATGTTTCAATCTCGAGTGTGCCCTCCAAGTTTTGTGACTGGGATACCGAGGATCACAAAACGAGGTGTGAAGTAACCATGCAAATCACTTGGTACCCTTAAATTTTATCACTCAATCAATGTGCCGGTAAACCACACACGCTCCACCGATACTATGATAAACCTTAAGTCACCCTTTACCTACTTTGTTAAGTCCAAGTTAGTGTACCGGTTAACCACACACGCTTCACCAACGACTTAAACAAAGTGTAAAGTGTAATTTCATGGATTAGCACCTTATTCACATTTTTCCTAAAGTAACTAAGATTGGGAATTTAATAAAAAACATTTAGTTACTTTATAATATTCATCATACTTTTAATGAAAATTTATAATTCCTTGTCCTACCCGTTCGGCTAACGACCCTCCACCGATCAAGGAAGCGGTGGGTGAAAGTGGACACCCATCAAGTTGCCATTTTATAGGCAACAACCTTATGCCCTCTTATAGACCGGCTTCGTGAATGAGGCGTACTAGCGGTAAGACGACTTGATCTTATATATATATATATATATATATATATATATATATATATATATATATATATATATATATATATATATATATATATATTATTAACTTATAATATTATAAAGTATAAGGGTTGAATTTTAACTTTTAAAATTCTAAGGGTTGGAAGTAAAGTTTATTAAGTGACTTTACTTGTTCCAAAACTTGAGGGCATGTTTTGTAACTTTACAAAACTTTTCACATTCATAACTTATGAGTCATTAAAATGAAGACTTTCATTTTATAACTTATGTGTTCTTTTAATGGATTTTAACACAAAGAGACTTTTGGTTATCCATAAGTTGAGGACAAGTTATGGGCTCCATTAAAACACATAAAGATCATGAATTAATCAAATAAACAAGTAACTCCTATGATCTATCAAGAACTCATCAGAACATGAATATTCATATCAATATTTCAAGAACATATGAACACATATAATCATGAAAACTTGATATTAACCATTGTAATGGATTAGAACAACCATTACACCATCTAAACAAGTTTTATAATACCAAAACAGTTTAGGGTAATTTTCTAGTCCATTTCCAGCAGCACAAATCGAATTTCTACATTCTACATGACCACATCGTCGAGTACACGAACAGACTCGCCGAGTTGGTTGCATTTACACTTAGACTCGTCGAGTCCTCCCCATGGACTCGTCGAGTCCCCTGAGCAGAGAGCAAAAAATCAATTTTTAACATTGTTTTGTAACAAGTATTCACAAACAAGCCTAGGCTCTGATACCACTGATAGGTTTTGAGCATTCTAACACTTCCTAAGTGTACATGCAACCCTAATAACCTTGGATCTATGTTTGTCTAAATACATGAAAATTTTGGTTTCCAAGGTTCATAATCCTATCTAGGATACATGGGGAACTTTAATCCTAAAAGGATGGCTAGAATTACATACCTTGTAGTTGATTTGATTCCTTGAAACCTTGAGAGCCTAGCACCCCAAGTGTGATGCCTCAAATGCTTCACACAACACTAAATGCCTTTGGAATGACTTTAGAGAGAATGCACACACTCTAAAAATCGGCCTAGCCCTCACTTGTTCTTGTGTAACCGATTTTGGTGGATAGTATGTTCCTTATATAGTGTTGACACATCTAGGGTTACACCATGTAAACCCTAATGTGCCATGACTCTTCATTTCCATGACCCATGCGTTTGTAACTCCCATGGAGCATCCTATGGGTTTTACCCAACTTGATAATCCATGGAGTCTTTTAGCCCACTATACATAGGGATGTCAAAAAGTCCCGTGGGACCCCGTTCCCGTGGGGGCCCCATCCCGTATGGGGGATTTTTTTTAAAAAAATCGGGGGCGGGGACGGGGGCGGGGGCAAGGTTAACCACCGTTTTAATTTCGGGGGCGGGGGCGGGGGTAGGCAATCCCGTCCCAAAATCCCCATGGGGACCCCGTTAATAAATTACACGTATATTTACATATATTAATTATATAAATATAATAAACAATAACATGATTTTGAGCTTCCAAAATTCATCAAAAAACATGTTTTTAAGTTGTTAGTATAATTTTTTAGAATGCCATAACTTTTTTATTTTTAACATATAAAATTCTACTATAAATAATTATTTGTTACCTAAAAAATAGTTTATTTTAGCCTAAATAACAACTTCTTTTAGCCCAAAAAAAAAGTAGCCCAAAATCAATCGGGGGTGGGGGCGGGGGTAATAAAGGGGATTCTTCTAAGAAAAAGTAGTAGTATACGTTAAACCGAGAGTGTGCATAAAAATAACGTCAAAATCTGACTTCGTATGAGGAAGTTATGATTTTTCTAAGATTTAGCATTACAGTGCATAGCCCGAAATTTGAATTATAGATCGATCAATTTTTAGTTGGTGCAACCTAAATGAGAATTGAATATCTCATTAATATGACTCAAATATGAAAAGACAAACGAAAATTGACGTTGGATAACAAAGTTATGAATTTTAACGAACTTTATCTGTCTAAGCCTGTTAAAATATAACTATAAAAAATAAAGTCAAAATTAACCGACAGAGTCTAAAAACAAAAGTTGTAGATCATGTTGCTGCCTACGCGTGGGTATAAAGAACGTCAAAAACGGAGCTCGTATGCGATAGTTACGGATTTTAGAAGATAATTATTTTTGGGGTAATCTGCGAGTTTTACGTGGCACAATCTGGGCCACACCTTCTTCCCCACGGCTTGGAACAAGATGGCGACATGTGGCAACGAACGCCCTGCGTTCAGCTAGGGAATGCGCTTCATTCACAAACGCCATGTGTTCGTCTCTTAAACGCACTGTGTTCGACCCTCCACCCAGCATATACATAGAGCTCGTTTGTTTTCATTTTTCCACACCAATTCACTCCAACTCTCTCCCAAACACACCCAAACCCTCAAGGTTTTTCCCTAGCACCTCCAAGGTGTTAGAAGCAAGTCCCGGAGCATCGGAAAGCCCCGATAAGAAGAGCTTTCGGCTCAGAAGTTTTCCCCCCACACAGCCCGTTTCCTAGCCAAACCTCCTAGTAAGTGAGATATGCTTACCCTACTTTAAATATGGCTTATATTTAAATATAATATCGTATTATGAACCTATAAATAAGATTTATCAGTGATTCAAAGTCGTTATACTGATTGAACTACTTACGGGAGAGGTGTCTAGAATGGTGACGTTGGGTTTGGTTGTTGGATTTTAGAAAAGCTATATGCCGAAATGGTCCTGCCTCCCAACTGTCCTACCTGGCTGCTCCTTACTTGATAGATCATGAAAGTAGTCTTTGAGTTAATGATAAATCTAGACTAATAATTAGTCATGGTAAATTTTAGACTAAAATCTAGTGGTACTGACACTAGGTTTCATCGAAGGAAAATAGAATTGTTAGAAGCGAAGCGCTGCCCGAGTTTGGAAACATCACTTTAACAAGTGAGTGCATAGTCCCTTTCATGAACATGATTTTAATACAAGTATTGATTGAAGTATTAAATATATGTTTATGTAGGAATTGTTTGATGTTACCTGAGAATACGTGTTAAAGAACATACCTGATAATATATGATGATTTAGGATAACGAGTAAACCAAAATTAATTATGAAGAATATTGGGTAGTATCTTCTTATGAGTACGAGTGAGATATAAATGGAGAATAGAACTTTAAAAATATGTCATTGATCTAGGATGATGGATTAGACATGATCATTTGTCCTTAGTTCGAGAGTACGAATAGGACATAGTTATTTGTCATGAATTTGGGAGTACGGATTTAGACATAGAAAAAGTCTGAGATAATGGAATGGTCACAAGTATTGATCCGAGCATGGATTAGATTCGGGAGTATGGATTAAGTAAAGAGGTAAATTTTAAGGTCCGAGAGTATGGATAATGTTGTTGTGAGGATTGACGGGGTGGGGTAAGAGTTTCTTATATATGGTGAAATTCTATATTTTGTGAGTTCAAAATTAAATATATGATATAACATTGTATATTTGAAATCCCTATGTACTCACCAGGTTTCCCAACCTGACTCACTTAGTTTATTTGTAACACAGGTGTCGATACGTAGCTACATTACACTGAGAGATTAAATGAGATGTAAATCACTAGTGTAAACGAATGTAACATTTGTTTATGCTTATGTTTCTATATTGACGATCACATCCCAAAGTTTTAATATAAACAAAATACATTTCTTCAGAAATGCTTTGATAATACGTTATCATGTTTTTCTGGAAACAAATTCCACATCATTTTTCTTTAAAACGATACTCTGAGTTTCAAATAAAGCATAAACAAATCGGTCTTTTCTGGCCGTGAATTTGGGGGTGTTGTTCGATTAGTGTCTAAGTCCATAACTATAACTGGTATGTACTTGATCCGATTTGGCATGGTCCATTTGGGTTGCATGGCATCGGAACAATTGGATAGACAAAATGAGAAAAAGGATACTTATGATTTATATTAATATATTATAAGTTCTAATATATTAATATGAAATCATATAATTTAATTAGTATTGATCAAGAATAAATTTAGAATTAATTTAGTGATCAAAAGGAACTAATTAAATATGGACTCTTATATATATATATATATATATATATATATATATATATATATATATATATATATATATATATATATATATATATATATATATATATATATATATATATATATATATATATATAGGATTGTCCAAGTTCATTTAGGTTGGGCTAAGCTTGCATGGATAGTCCATGGAGTTTTTAACCCATAGATTCTATGGAAATGAAAGGTCATGGGTATTAGGGTTTACATGAATGTAACCCTAATCGTCCACACTATATAAATAGGTCTCTAGTTCATGAAATGGGCACTAGTGTATAGTACACAAGAGGGCAAAATTTGATTTCATAAGAGTATACTTAAGTATTCTTCTTCTCATGTTATTCCAAAGGTTTTTGGTGTTGTGTGAACCATTTCAGGTGCAACACTTGGGGTACTAAGCTCTTAAAGGTTCAAGACTTCAAGCTCCATCAAAAGGTATGTCATTCTACTATATTCTTGTATTGTATATACTTTATATTATGCTAGTTAGGATGAAACCTTGGAATATTGAATATTTATATGTATAATAGAGAAAACATAGATACGAGGTTTATAGGGTCATATATAAACCATAGGAGTGTTATAATGCTTAAAACCCTTCAGTGGTATCAGAGCCTAGGCTTGTTTTCAATTATACTTGATGCAATTTGATGAAAAAAGCTGGAAAAATCGAATTTTTTTGTTGTCTGGACAGGGGACTTGACGAGTCCATTTAGGGACTCGATGAGTCCATGTGCAAATTCATCCAACTCGTCGAGTTGGTTCATGCACTCGACGATTTGGACGCCCTGACAGCATATATTCGAGTTTTTTGGCTGGAATTGGACTAGGAACGTTACCCTAAGCTGTTTTTGAACTTGTAAACCTGTTTTTGATGTGGTAATGTTCATGCTACTCCAATTTCAAAGATAATTGTCAATAGATTCATGTTTTATATTAGTTTAATGGTTAGGCTAATTTCATGAAAATTGTTTGATTTGAATTATTTTGTTCTTATGAGTTAGTTTAGATTAATAGAAAAATTATGTGATAATTTGTTTTCGATCCAAATTGATCTAAATGTTGTTCATAATATGTGTTTGTGTAACTTGTCCTCAAGTTATATTCAAAGTTACATTTATGATTTTTTTAAAAAACTCATAAGATTTCCATGAGTTATAAAAAATGAAGAGTCATATTTTTTAAATGTTTTAAAGCCTTCTATAACTTGTCCTCAAGTTATGGAACTTGAAGAGTTTTTCATTAAAACTACTTTAAACTCATAAGTTATGGAATTGAAAAGTTTTTTGAATTTTTCAAACTTGCCCTCATGTTTTGAAATTTGTGAAGTTTTCCCTCATGAATATTTTGATTCCAGGTTAATCCCTTAGAATTTTAAAAGTTAAAATTTAACCCTTACACTATTATAATATTAATAGTTAATAGTTATATATATGTATAAGAACAAAGTCAATCTTGCCGTTATTAGGCCTCATTCACGAAGTCGATCTATAAGGGGGGGGGGAGGTATAAGGCTACTGCCTATAAAATGGTAGTTTAATGGGTGTACACTCTCACCCACCGCTTCCTTGACTGGCGGAGGGTCGTTAGCCGAACGGGTTTGACAGGACTTTAATCTTCCTTCACTAAAAAGTATAATGATAAATACTAAGTAACTAAACACTTATAAATTCCCAATCTTAGTTACTTAGGAAAATGTGAATTTGGTACTAACCCATGAAATTACACTTTGCACCTTGCTTAAGTTGTTAGTGGAGCGTGTGTGGTTAACTGGCACACTAACTTGGATTTAATAAGGTTGGCAAAGGGTGGCTTAAGGTTTATCATAGATCGGTGGAGTGTGTGTGGTTAACTGACACATCGATTAGGTGATCAAAATTAAGAGTACCAATTATATTTGCATGGTTATTTACACCTTGTTTGTGATCCTCGGCATCCCAGTCACAAACTTGAGAGGGCACAATCGAAGTTTAAACATGTCATTGAAAAGTTCAATGAATCCCAAAAGATCTAGGAGTTTCAAATTCAATTAAACCTAATATTTATTTCGTTTTTCTTGGTGGAAATTGGTGAATCGTCATTCGCCTACCTTGAAATATTTTATAGCTTGGATTACGACATCCCTCTTCCCAGTTATAAAATATTGTGTTGGGTCCTAGCCTTAATATTTCATATTGGGTGTTCTATTAAGGACTTAAATCAACTAACTTGAATTTCTCCCACTATAGATGTCTGGTTCAAACAATTATGATCTTCCCAAATCTCTTGGAACAAGCTTTCCTAATGAAGATGATCTCATGCTATTGGATCATGGAAATCATACTTCTCTTCCTCCACCTCCTCCAATTATTCTCCCTGACCCACAAGCTCGAAGACTTGAAAAGTTCAAGATCATTCAAGCCCTGCTTGCTATGAAACATAAACATAGAAGAGATGTGTGCACTCATATCTTAGGAATGAAGTCACACATTGACAGGTTGAGAATGTTGGGTGCCGTTGTGCCAAGGAATTTGGCTATTGACTGGGTTCTTCAGTCACTTCCTGAGTCATATATTGAGTTCATTAAAGACTACTATGTGACAGATCACGACATTAACCTAATAGATCTTTCTTATTTGCTTATTCCTGCTGAATCAGTAATGATTTAGCGTAATGGTCAAGAAAATTTGGGTGGAAGGTCTATTTCACAAACTTCCATGGGCATTGACAATGGAAACATTCGAAGTCTAGAAAAACTTTCTCTTCCCAATGGAAAGGCAGTGGCCATGGTCAACCCGGTTGACCAAATGGTAAAGAGAAAGGCTATGTCTGTGACAGTCCCATGTACCATTCCCAAAGAGTCTGTATGTCTTTACTGACAAGAGAAAGGACATTGGAAGCGAAGTTGCCCTAACTACCGGAAGGATCTGAGAGAAAAAAGAATCAAAAAATTTGACTCTGCTTCAGGTAAGTCCACTATCTAACTCTGTTAAGTTTATAATTTTTGATTCTTAATACATGATGTGACTAGGTTACATTTTGATGTTTGGAAGGATCAAGCAAAGGGAAGGAAACTTAAAGGAAGAGTATGATGAATCAGATCGCGAATATGGATTTCAATCGCATGGTTGGAAGATCGGATTTTTGAGCTACTACTTAGGGGTTATGATAGATTACTAGGAAATATGTAATAACATAGTTTTCATTTAAAATTGCATTGTAAGGAAAAAGTTTTTTCCGCATTTGAATAAATAAATAAAATTTTGTTTTGATTTATTTTATATCTCCTTGCAATGGCATTTATGGAAAATTGATGTTTGTATGTTTCTAGCAATAATGGAACTATGAATTTGATTCTTTCATTTTTGGCAGGGTCTAAATTTACCAAATAAGGAAAGATTCTCATCACCCAAGTTTCAATTTGACCGAAACTTGGAATCATGCAAGTTGTATTGTATGAGAATTTTCATCTTTGGAAAATTAAGACTATTTCCTTGCTCACATGTATATGTGAGACAAGTGAAGGACTAAGGGATCGAAAACACATTGTTGTGCACTGGTCAAGTCCACCACAAAGATCGATAAGACTATTTGTCATGATTTACTAAAGTTTAGTAAACATGGTTATACTTACAAGTTTAAGTATAATTCTGAAACATTGGAAAAGTTTCAATGTATGGCAGAACTAATGAGAAGAATCAAATTAGCCAGAAAGATAACAGTTTCTGAAATCTGAAAAGATGGGAGAGTACTTTAATATCATGTTTTGTGATCATCTTAAGGATTAAGAAACCATATCACAATTGGTCCATTAAGGACATCTTAGTGCACTCCTATGGCTAAGAACAGGAATCATGAATTGTTGAAGTGATTAAATCAAGAAGATGAGTCATACTTTGTTCAAAAATAATTCCTAGAGTTATACTCCAAGATTGTAACTTGAGTGACATATCTTAAAGAAGGTTTATAACACTTGTCAAATGAAAGAGTAAAATCTATTCTACTCTTGTACATTTGAAAGTGGTAAGTTGTGATGTCTTGGATAAAACAGAGACCAACTAAGGCCAATTGCGTGAAGTGTTTGTCTTGATAGGAATCCGCACTATCTCTTGAATATTTGTTTGTCAAGGAATGGTTCTTAGCAAGATAGTCTTACATTTCAAGAGAAGACAGTGGGAGTCTAAAAATCCTGAAAGAGTTTCAAGAACTAATCAAGAATAAACTTGTAGTTTATCACTAGCACACAACTTGAGGTTTGTAACCTATCATGTTGACATATTCCTATTTATGTGCCTATTCCAGTTAAAGTTTACAATACATCTGAGTTCTACAAGTTCTCAGTTGTTTGCATAACTACTTGGAAGCAATGGCAGGCCCTTGTGCTGCCAGGTGGCAAGAATTTAAGATTGCAAAAGTTCAGTCCATATGAGTTTGGATTTGTCACTAACCTTGTCTTATGATTATGGTTTTGACAAATTCACATGGATAGGAACACATACACCATAAAATCAAAGTGTCATAAGGTTTCTCTCCGATTCATGAAAGTGATGGTCAGGAAACGCTTTCAGTAAGTAGGTTTTAAGTAGATAGCAATTATGATATTTGCATTCTCAGGGTTGTTAGTGGAGCATGTGTGGGTGACCGACACACTAACATAGACTTGTGAGAAATGGAAAAGATCTAAACAATTGAGACTATGATTATGGCATCCCTTTTCATAGCTCTAAAAATTGTTTAGACACACATGTGAGCTATCTAAGGAAATGTGTATAATTTTGATAAAGTTTTATCAAAGCATCTCGTATTAGAAATCTGAACTTTGGTAAGAAAGTCAATAAAGTATTGATTTCTTGAAGTCCAGCTGATTTTTGGATACATGTCAAAGCTAGTGGGAGCATAATTGTTATGTTGGTATTATCATGCTAGTAGGAGCATGATAATTATGATAAGTATTGCAAGTTAGCAATGTTTATTATAGAAAACAAAAGTTTCAATTGGGAAAAGTTGTTTTGCTATAATTAAGGGAGAGGAAATTATACTTCATTTCAATTCTAAAAGCTTAGATTGAGATTTTAATCATCTTTAGTCAAGGATATATATATATATATATATATATATATATATATATATATATATATATATATATATATATATATATATATATATGAATTTTATGATGGAATGGTTCAACATAAGGAAATTCTATATATATTGCGTTCTCAAATTTGATTATGATTACGGCATCCCTCTTCATAGTCGAATTATGAAGACATGACAAATAAAAAATATTGTAGCAAACGACTAGTCTAGGATCATGTCTTTATGTGAGACATCATGAATCGTGTCCCATATACTTCAGGTATAGGATCGATTACATGTGCTATAATATTTATCCTTTATTTTCCAAATGCCTAGGGCATTAAGAGGGGAAAAAGTTATGGAATTGGATATGACTTAAATTGATTAAGCAATTGTCGAGGACAATCTAAAGTTTACCAAAGATTGGTTGCTCATAGACAGTTGGAAGTATGGTGTAGATTTTAGGAAAGGACCATATTGACATATTCTGAAAAGAGGCGACTCTTGTTCAGAAGTGATAGTCAAAATGGGAATGTGGAAATGTTTTCCATATTGGGAGTTGGATATTAAGAATCTATGAGAAAGTTAGAAATTTAATGCAATAAGGATGTTCAAAGGAATGCACTTTGAATTTGAGACTTCGGTTCCATGGAATTGATCTCCATTGGAGTACTTTGTAATGTTTGTTGCCAAGTCTTTGTGACTTTGTGCATAGTCATTACAAGAGGATCAATGCATTTGAGTTTAGAATCTAACAGATTTCGGTAAATGGCAAGAATTTGGTATTCTTACATTTACGATAAGGATTTGAGATTGTGAAATGAGAATCATTGGAATTATGTTCAATTGATCTAATCCACAAAGTAAGGATCATAGATAAACATAGTGTGCATACTTGCTATATGGCATAACTATTGTTTGGACAAACATAGTGTGTATGGTTGGAGCATGGCATGACTATTGTTTTAATTCAAGTGTTGAGTTGATTATTTGAAACATTATACAATGAATAATTTGTAATCACTATGGTGATAAATAAAAGGTGTTTTATTTATATTCATAAGTTCTGAGACCATATTAGATTCGATTATTCTTGTGTTTCACTTTGCATGTTTTGACTTCCCGAATAACTAGGTTATTCAAACTATCCTCAATCGATCATACTTTGGAAGTAGGTATTGAGGCAAGACTGTTGGATTAGTGTCTAAGTCCATAACTATAATTGGTATGTACTTGACCTGATTTGGCATGGTCTATTTGGGTTGCATGGCATCAGAACAATTGGATAGACAAAATGAGAAAAAGGATACTTATGATTTATATTAATATATTATAAGTTCTAATATATTAATATGAAATCATATTATTTAATTAGTATTGGTCAAGAATTAATTTAGAATTAATTTAGTGGTCAAAATGAACTAATTAAATATGGACTCTTATATATATATATATATATATATATATATATATATATATATATATATATATATATATATATAGTATGGGCCAAGTTCATTTAGGTTGGGCTAAGCTTGCATGGATAGTCCATGGAGTTTTTAACCCATTGATTCTATGGAAATGAAAGGTCATGGGTATTAGGGTTTACTTGAATGTAACTCTAATCCTCCACACTATATAAAGAGGTCTCTAGTTTATGAAATGAGCACTAGTGTATAGTACACAAGAGGGCAAAATTTGATTTAATAAGAGTGAACTTAAGTATTCTTCTTCTCATGTTATTTCAAGGGTTTTTGGTGTTGTGTGAACCATTTGAGATGCAACACTTGGGGAAATAAGCTCTTAAAGGTTCAAGACTTCAAGCTCCATCAAAAGGTATGTCATTCTACTAGATTCTTGTATTGTATATACTTCATATTATGCTAGTTAGCATGAAACCTTGGAATATTGAATATTTGCATGTATAATAGAGAAAACATAGATCCAAGGCTTATAGGGTTGCATGTACACCATAGGAGTGTTAGAATGCTTAAAACCCTTCAGGTGTCACAGTTGGTATCAGAGCATTAGTTTATGTGAACTAGGAATTTGTAGGATTTCTAGACTTAAACTCAGAATGCTAAGCGATGATTGTGAGATGAGTGTCTACTACATTTTAGACACGAGCACTAGTTCATTTTAGGAAAGATATCTGAAATGATTTTATGTGCTAAATAATTTACGTTATAGCTATAAAAATGCCATATATGCTATTATTTGTTCGGATCTATGATCTGTTGCCGACCGGATCTGGAAACTTTATGTGTTCAGGATTCTAAACGTTTAACTACGATATTAGAACTAGCATGTAATGTTTCGAAGTGATAAGGAGGATTCAAACGTCTATCATAAATAAAGATCTACAATAACCTACTTTGGTGTATAGATCAACATGGTGGGAACCTGAAGTGGACTCGAAAACGCAAAAGGCAACAAAAATCGACAGCCTCATACCTAAGGGATTTAGCAAGTAGAAGCTGCACCATAGCCAATCACGATGGCTGGAGTACAAGCCATGATTCGGGATATGATGGCCGAAAAAGGGAAGATATGAGGGAACTGTTGCTGAATAATAGGGATGAACCTTCAATGCCTATTGAACAACCAGGATTTAATGATGGATATTCAGAAGAAGGAGACTATAGTAGGACCGTTGGTTAAGCTGAACCGCCAGTGGTTAGAAGGAATAACCAAGATGGAGGAAATGACGGACATGGATGAAATTACAAGGATTTCATGGCATCCAAACCACCGAGACTTTCTAGAAGCCCAACACCGGTGGAAGTTATAGATTGGATCTCTGAGATGGAAATGGTATTTGAAAGCTGCAACTGCAGCGATAAGCAAAAGAGCGTCTTTGCAGTGAGAAAACTAAAGACCGGAGTTTTAAGTTGGTGAAAGTTGTTGGTATATAAAATTCCATAGGGAGAATCCATGTGGATGTCTTGGGAGGCATTTGTAGAGCAGTTGAAAATAGAATACTGCTTAGAGATAAATCTGATAGACCTAAACAACGAGTTTCAGAACCTGAAGAAAAGGAAGATGAGAGTTGATGAGTATGCCGCCACATTCACTGAGAAGATGAAGTTATTTCGCTACTTGGTGTCTATTGAAATTTCCAAGATAGATAGGTTTGCTAACAGATTGCCAACGGACTTTGGCCCAACGGTCAAAATGGAAACTACTTTGAAGACAGTCGTTAGAGGAGCTAAGAATGTCGAGACCCAGATAAGGGAAAAGGGTCTGGAGAGAGCCGAAGTTGGCGAGAAGATGAAGTTTGAGGGGTCTTCAAGATCCGAAAAGAAAAATAGGTTCCCGAAGTCTGGCCCCAAGAACAAGAGGTATGGGGATAGTAACGAAGAAAAATGGTGTGATAAATGCAGAAGGAAACACATCGGGAGATGCCCTAAAGAGGTGACCTGCTTTAAATGTGGGAGGACTGGTCACTATGCCCACAAATTCACAACCAAGAGATAAGTTTACTTTAAGTGTGGTGAAGAAGGACACTTCAAGCAAGACTGCCCGAATTGAGAAGGGGCTATAAAGCCAAATGTACCACCAAAGTCAAAAGCAAGAACATTCCAGATGATCCTTGATGAAGCAGCTGAAAATGCAAGGAATCAGGAGTGAGGACCTGATATCAAAAGATCGAGTTATGAAGTAAACATGTAGATAGTATCATGCGGTGCATCCTATTAAAGGCATAGTATATGTGGAACTTTAACATTTATGTAATCATTTCAAGGAATTAATATAAACTTTGGTTATGTTATCTAATGTGTTAAGTGCTATAAGATTTTCTTGAATGGTGACTTGGAGAACTGCGAGACAATACTTGGGACAAGTATGAGTAGGTGTAAATGGTAGTAGAGGCCTATACTACCAGAAGTACAGGACTCAAGCTTGGATCAGGGAAAGTCACAAGGTTGCCAAGGCACTAGTAATTGATTTTGTTTTGTTCATGTCTGTCGTTACCATTGTTTCGGTAATGACTAAGAAGATGATTGTTAATCCGACCCTAGTGGTCATATCAAATCGATTCTGACTAAGATGGGTATGTTACGTCGTTCAAAGAACCAAGATCGATGTAGCATCTGACTTAAGCCAAACGATTGAAGTGAAAGATAATCGAAGCGATCAATAGAAGTATCGCAACCGTTGTTAAGGTAAGAAGCTTGTAGCTAGAAGTGCTACATGCTAGAATGTGATTATATAACATTCGAACATGAAAGGAAGGTATATTATGTTCTGTAATTTGACTCTAAAAGACTTGAGTCTAAGAGTTGCATCATACGATGAGAGTTCATTACATCATGACCCATCGGTCTATTGTGGTAATCAAAGAACTTCTCTTAAGATAAATATGTTTAAGAAGAAGTAGGAGTCTCCAATCAAGATTGATTTTTTAACTCGAAGGTTACAATTGGAAGTCCAACATAGGATAAAGAGCAGCTGCAAGATTGAGCATGGCCTGCGGTCAAGAAGTCCAAGAGTTAGATACTCATTCGAAGGAACATAGAAGTTACGTTTATTACATAGTATGAAGAAATAACATATGGAGTCATTATACAATCATTGTTTTGTTGATGATTCCAGGATGTAATCATCCTAAGGGGGAGATTATTGTAACGCTCGAAGATTCGGGCTAGTCAATTTAGAGACAACAAGCGTCAAAAATGAATTTTTAATAGAAGATTATTTAGAATAGATAATCTTAACCAAGTTATAGTATATGTCACAAGGGTTTCGTACATATAAATAATGCTAAAATTTGAGTTATAACAAAGCAGTTATTGATGGGTTTTAGCCATAAGAACTTTCCTATGTGCGCATGCAAAACCCTAATGCTCGGATCTAGGCTTTCTAATTAAACATGCTTTGAATCCAAGACTTCTAATAGCTAATTAGGTTAAATAACAACATTGAAACAGATCTAGAACCATACCTTTGAATTCCTTGTTGATCTTGTTGTCTTGGAGCTTCTAGAGTCACAATTGTCACTCCTCTAATGGCTTACAAACACCAAATAGCAAGGAGGATGATTTGGGAGAGAGGAGAGGGGAGGAATTTCGGCCAGAGCTTCTCTACTTTTGGTGAAGTCCCTAATTCCCTTAGCCATGGGGTCTATTTATACTTGTAGACTCCTTAAGGGTTACAACCTAAACCCTGTTGGATAATCTTCTCTTAAGGCTATCCAAATCCATTCCTAGATAACACCATGGATGATTTTAGCTATCCTTTAGCTTCTAGAATTCGTCCATCATATATCTATATGGATTTACAGTCTAAAGTTTTACTATCAAACAATTGACAGTTTATACCCTCTTATTAAATTAATCACTTTAAGTCACCAAATTAATTCTAATTAATTCTATGACTTATACTAACAATATTATTATTCTTTATAATAATATTTACTCTCTCTTAATAAATCATCCTATCAAGTTGCTATGGTGAAGGCAACTCAAAAGGACCATGCACAACCGGGTCAAATACTTGCCTAATATAGTTGCAGCCTAAGACACTAATCCAACAGTCTCCCACTTGGATAAGTCTAGTAACTATATGTACAAGTGCAATTCGGTTTGCAATCGTAGCTCTCAAAGACGCTGTCAAAATCTGATCTAATCAATCTTGTCCTTTAGATAAGGGATCGTACAGTCCTCTGTTAGATATCATGCTGACAATCCTATGGTTAGTCAAGCATTTAGGTTTCTCGATCTCTGATTTATTTGACATAGAACTTAATCGAACACATCAATTCAGTTCTGACCGGGCCCGACACATAAGTCAAATCAAATCATCGAGCGGCCGAGATATCGCTTTTACCTTCTTAGATAAAAGTTACAGATAAACTTCGACTTATATGCATTTACTTATTCATTAACCAACTATACACAACAATGCGTTTTATAACACCGAGTTACTGATGCGTTTTCGCATTATCAATGCACAATTAATCAACAAATAACAAACCATATATCTAGGTTTTAAGACTATGATATTATCGTCTTGCGATCACCCTTTTATATCTTATTCCATAAGGTGATTCCAGCAAGCGCGGGTTTGTTCCAATGCTCAAGACCAGTTCATAAGCACTCATGAACGTTGCAACAACCCTTTGCTATGTCTAATACCATTTAGACAATCTACACACCAATTCATGACAATCTTCATTCACATCTACTTCCAACATATGAACGATTGTGGACAATTTGAACAATTCGATTATTCCTAATAAACTCAATTATTCTGGAAGTCAAAACATGCAAAGTGAAACAATAGTTAAACAATTAACATAAGATAGTAACATTACTCATAAATAAAACTCCTTTATTTAATCATCAAATGTTAATTACATTTATCTATTACACGTTTCTAATACTATCTAATCTATGCTAATATCATCCTTCAGCCCAATACTCCTAGCATGCTGCAAGTGCTTAACCCTACTCAGTCCCTTCGTAAGCGGATCTGCTGGGTTATCTTCTGATGATATCTTCTTCACTATGAGTTGTCCTTCTTCTACACGATGTCTGATGAAGTGATATTTTCTGTCGATATGTCGTAATCTACCATGATCCCTCGGTTCCTTGGTCAAGGCAACCGCTCCTTCGTTATCACAGAAAATCTCCATGGGCTCCTTTATGGCAGGTACAACTCCAAGATCACTGATGAAGTTCTTTATCCATATTGCCTCCTTTGACACTTCGCTCGCTGCAATGTACTCTGATTCGCACGTTGAATCAGCTACGGTTTCCTGCTTGGAACTCTTCCATGTCACTGCTCCTCCATTTAGGGTAAATACCCAGCCCGACTGCGAACGGTAGTTGTCCCTATCGGTCTGAAAACTGGCATCACTATACCCTCGCACCTTTAAGTCATCACTCCCTCTGAGGACTAAGAACCATTCCTTCATCCTCCGAAGGTACTTAAGGATATTCTTCACCGCAATCCAATGTGCTCTGCCAGGATTCCCTTGATATCTGCTAACCATGCTCAAAGCAAAGGCTACATCAGGGCGAGTACAAGTCATAGTATACATGATTGAGCCAACTGTGGAAGCGTATGGTACTCGGCTCATTTCTGCTATCTCAGCTTCGGTACTCGGACTTTGAGTCTTACTCAACTTGGCATTACTTTGTATCGGTAATTCTCCCTTCTTTGAGTTTTCCATACTAAAACATTTTAGTACCTTCTCTAAGTAAGTATTCTGACTAAGTCCAATCAGTCTCTTACTTCTTTCTGTTACTATCCTTATTCCCAAAATGTAAGAAGCCTCTCCGAGGTCCTTCATAGCGAAGCACTTCCCGAGCCAGGACTTAACCTCCTGCAGAGTCGGGATGTCGTTTCCTATGAGTAATATTTTATCGACATATAGAACGAGGAAGCTTACTATACTCCCACTGGCTTTGACATACACACATGATTCGTCTTCGCTTCGTATAAATCCAAACTCTTTGACTTTCTCATCGAAGCAAAGATTCCATCTGTGAGACGCTTGCTTAAGTCCATAAATGGACTTCTCAAGCTTACACACTTTATTCGGATGCTTCGGATCCACAAACCCCTCTGGCTGAGCCATGTAAACATCCTCAGCCAACTTTCCGTTAAGGAAAGCGGTCTTGACATCCATTTTCCAAATCTCATAATCATAAAATGCGGCAATAGCTAGCATCACTCTAATAGATTTAATCTTCGCAACTGGTGAGAAGGTCTCATCATAGTCAACTCTGGGAGTTTGAGTAAAGCCCTTCGCAACCAATCGCGCTTTATATGTGTGTACTTTACCATCCACGTCGGTCTTCTTCTTAAAGATCCATTTGCACCCAATGGTCTTACGCCCGGGCACATAATCAACCAAATTCCAAACTTGGTTATCATACATGGATTGGATCTCGCTATCGATTGCCTCTTTCCATTTCGCAGACTCCGGGCCTGCCATGGCTTCCTTATAGCTATTAGGTTCATCAAGGTTTACTAGTGTACCATCACTAATATACGTGTCTCCTTTGGTAGTAATATGAAAACCATAAAACTGGGGATGAACTCTAACTCTATCAGAACGTATAAGAGGTAAGGACTCGTCAATCGGTTCAACCGGAGTTTCCTCCTCGGGTTGAGTGCCAGCGGTAGAGGTTCCTTCATCTATCGACTCTTGAATCTCTTCAAGTTCGATTTGCCTCCCACTGTCTCCTTGGCTTATGAGTTCTCGCTCTCGGAAAACTCCTCTACTCGCAACAAAGACAACGTTGTCCTTCGGTCTATAGAAGAGATATCCAAAGGATGTCTGCGGGTAGCCGATGAAAATACATCGCTCACTTCGAGGTTCGAGTTTGTCGTGAGTATCTCGTTTTACGAAAGCCTCGCAACCCCAAACCTTGATATGTGCCAACGAGGGAGCTTTCCCTGTCCACATCTCATGAGGTGTTTTGGCAACCTTCTTAGTAGGGACTCGGTTAAGGATATGGGCGGCAGTCTCTAAGGCATACCCCCAAAAAGAGATAGGTAGTGAAGCACGACTCATCATAGAGTGAACCATATCCAATAAGGTTCGATTACGCCTTTCTGCCATACCATTCAACTGCGGTGTCCTAGGAGGCGTCAATTGCGAAACTCTTCCACACTCCTTGAGATAATCGTGGAATTCAAGACTTAGGTACTCTCCTCCTCGATCGGATCGAAGCATCTTGATTTTCCTGCCCAATTGATTCTCCACTTCATTCTTGAACTCTTGGAACTTTTCAAAGGTTTCTGACTTTTGCTTGATTAGATAGATATACCCATATCTACTATAATCATCGGTAAAAGTTATGTAGAAGCGGTTCCCATCCTTTGTGGTTGATCTAAACGGTCCACATACATCGGTATGTATTAAGTCCAATAGACCTTCACCCCTTTCACACGTACTCGTGAAGGGTGACTTAGTCATCTTTCCAAGTAAACAAGACTCGCATGTGTCATCTTCCCTAAGGTCGAATGACTCCAACACTCCATCCTTTTGGAGTTTGGCTATACATTTCTTGTTGACATGTCCAAGACGACAGTGCCATAAGGATGCTTTATCCATACTAGTGGAAGAATCTATATTCAAAACATCATTTCCTAAGTTATCAACAATCATAACAGTTTCATAAATTCCATTACATGGTATAGCTTCAAAGTAAAAGACACCATTTAGATAAGCCAAAATAGAACCATTCTCATTATTAAAAGAAAATCTAAAGCCTTGTCTATATAAACCATGAAATGAAATGATGTTTCTAGCCATTTCTGGCGAATAGCAACAATTGTTCAAATCTAAACATAAATTATTCCTAAGCACTAAAGAATACACTCCAATCTTGGTCACAGGCGACGATCTTCTGTTCCCCATGATTAGATTGATTCTTCCTTGGTCCACATCCCTACTTCTTCTTAGTCCCTGCACATTAGAACAAATGTGGTAACCACAACCGGTATCAAGAACCCAAGAAATAGCATGATTAGAATCGTTAGATTTAATTGTGTATATACCTGCAAAAGATGGCTTGATCTTTCCTTCATTGATGGCTTGCATGTACTCTGGGCAGCTTCTCTTCCAATGTCCTATCTTGTGGCAGTGGTGACATTCTGCCTCCTTCGGGTTAGGGCAGGGCTTAGCGGGATCAACTTTGGTCCCACTAGAAGAGGCACCATCTCGGGCTTTAACCTTGTGATGGTTCTTAGACGAAGCCTTCCTCTTCTTTCCGTTTCCTTGACCAATAGCTAAGATAGGAGCAGCAGGCGGATTGGGAGTTGGTGCAACAGACTTGTCTTTGAAGTTGCTCTCAGCGACCCTCAAGATACCTTGGAGTTTGCTTAGGGTGACCTCCTCTTTGTTCATGTGGTAGGTCATCCTAAATTGATTGTACATCGGAGGCAAAGAGTGAAGCACCATGTCGATCGCCAAGTCTTCTCCAAAGTCAACATTTAACTTGCGAAGGCGGTCGACATACCTTTTCATCTTTTGCAGGTGTACGGTAAGAGATTCTCCATGACCCATCTTAGTGGAAATCATGTTGGTGAAAATCTCATAACGCTCTTGTCTCGCGTTCTAGTGGTATCTCTCCAATAAGTCTTGATGCATCTCGTACAGGTACATGTCCTCGTAGGACTTTTGGAATTCAGAGTTCATGGTGGCTATCATGATGCAATGTACCTTCGTTGCATCTCGCTCATGAGTTTCAAAAGCGGTAATTTCAGCCAGAGTAGCGATTTCGGGGTTGATTTTCTCGAGCTTCTCATCGAGGACATACTATTTATCCTCATAGCGAGCAATGGTGCGAATGTATCTTATCCATTCGCTAAAGTTCGTTCCATCGAAGGTGACCTTTTGACAAAGGCTCATCAACGTGAAAGAACTAGCAGCAGCATTGTTAGCGTTCGACATCTACAAATAGAAAGGACAAAGATAGATTAGAATAAGAATCCCTAATTATCACCCAATAAGAAAAATTAGGGCTAGGATCCAACAATAACATTTACATACTAGAAAAGGGATGCCGTAATCTAACATGTAAATAAATTGAAGGTAAGTGAATGACAATTCACTAATTGTCCATCACAAAACCTAACTATTAGTCTTAAGTGTATTGAGAATTCCTAGGTTCA
Source organism: Lactuca serriola (assembly GCF_051521515.1). Classification (NCBI taxonomy): domain Eukaryota; kingdom Viridiplantae; phylum Streptophyta; class Magnoliopsida; order Asterales; family Asteraceae; genus Lactuca; species Lactuca serriola. The sequence goes on from NC_136408.1 coordinate 205,217,303, forward strand.
TATGAGATTCATTGAAACTATTCAATGGCATGTTTAAATCTCGATATGTCCCTCTTGTTTGTGACTGGGATACCGAGGATCACAAACCGGGTGTGAATTACCATGCAAATTCACATGGTTCCTTCATTGTAACGATCACCTATTCGATGTGCCGGTAAACCACGCACGCTCCATCGAACTATGATAAACAATGAATCACCATTTGCCACCTTTGCTTAGAACCAATTTGTGTGCCGGTAAACCACACACGCTCCATTAACTTCTTAGCAAGGGTGCAAAGTGTAACTTCATGGGATTGCATCAATTCACTTTTCCTAAAGTAACTAAGATTGGGAAATTTTAAAAATGTGTAGTTACTTTGTATTACTTATTATACTTTTAATGAGGTTGCCCTATCCTACCCGTTCGGCTAACGACCCTCCACCGATCAAGCAAGCGGTGGGTGTGAGTGTACACCCATTAAGCGCCATTTTATAGGCCGCAACCTTATACCCACCTTATAGATCGACTTCGTGAATGAGGCCTACTAACGGTAAGACTAGCATTTTAGTTATACATACATACATATATATATATATATATATATATATATATATATATACATATATATATATATATATATATATATATATATATATATTATAGTAATATTATATTAGTATAGGGTTGTATTTTAAACCTTTTTAAAATCTAGGGTTTTGAAATTTAAGTTGTCTAAATTAAAACTTTTAATCACAAAATATAAATTTCAAAACTTGAGGACAAGTTTTAAACATTTAAAACATGGAGGATCAAATAACGAATAATTTCAATTAACAATTAATTTCCTAATTATCTATGTTTGATTTAGTCAATATTTCTTTTAAGATAATTACCAAAATAATCAAAATAATTAATTAGTTATCATATAAGGAAATTAAATATTTTATTAGTTGATAATTACCTTTAATTAGATCAAGATTATAGTCATATATATCAAAAAACGGATTAGGTTTGATCTAATATGATTAAGGAAAGTTTCCATAAGATAATTATGGAAAAATCCCGAATCTGGCCATTCCTGACGCTTGGACTCGCCGAGTGCACAAAGGGACTCGTCGACTCAGGCCAACTCACCGAGTCCACTTTGGAACTCGCCGAGCCCATGACTCAGAAACCAAAAATTCGAATTTTCCAGGTTTGTTTCATACAATTAAGCAACAATTTAATGAAAACCAAGCTAGGCTCTGATACCACTGATGGGTTTTAGCCATAAGAACTTTCCTATGTGCGCATGCAAAACCCTAATGCTCGGATCTAGGCTTTCTAATTAAACATGCTTTGAATCCAAGACTTCTAATAGCTAATTAGGTTAAATAACAACATTGAAACAGATCTAGAACCATACCTTTGAATTCCTTGTTGATCTTGTTGTCTTGGAGCTTCTAGAGTCACAATTGTCACTCCTCTAATGGCTTACAAACACCAAATAGCAAGGAGGATGATTTGGGAGAGAGGAAAGGGGAGGAATTTCGGCCAGAGCTTCTCTACTTTTGGTGAAGTCCCTAATTCCCTTAGCCATGGGGTCTATTTATACTTGTAGACTCCTTAAGGGTTACAACCTCAACCCTATTGGATAATCTTCTCTTAAGGCTATCCAAATCCATTCCTAGATAACACCATGGACGATTTTAGCTATCCTTTAGCTTCTAGAATTCGTCCATCATATATCTATATGGATTTACAGTCTAAAGTTTTACTATCAAACAATTGACAGTTTATACCCTCTTATTAAATTAATCACTTTAAGTCACCAAATTAATTCTAATTAATTCTATGACTTATACTAACAATATTATTATTCTTTATAATAATATTTACTCTATCTTAATAAATCATCCTATCAAGTTGCTATGGTGAAGGCAACCCAAAAGGACCATGCACAACCGGGTCAAATACTTGCCTAATATAGTTGCAGCCTTAGACACTAATCCAACAGTTATTACCCGTCAAAGTTTTACGGCAAAACCGACACGACACCGGGAATCGTCAAAAGTGAGTATTCGATAATATACTTTTTAGCCTTAACTATCTAACGGAAAGTCGTAGTATACGTTAAACTGAGAGTGTGCATAAAAATAACGTCAAATCTGACTTCGTATGAGGAATTTATGATTTTTCTAAGATTTAGCATAGTAGTGCACAGCTCGAAATTCAAATTTTAGATCGATCAATTTTTAGCTGACGCAACCGAAATGAGAATTGAAGATCTCATCAGTATGGCTAAACAATAAAAAGAAAGACGAAAATGGACGTCGGATGACAAAGTTATGAATTTTTAATCGACTTTATCTGTCTAAGCCTGTTAAAATATAAATTTAAAAAATAAAATCAAAATTAACCGACAGAGTCTAAAAACAAAAGTTGTAGATCATGTTTCCGCCTACGCGTGGATATAAAGAACGTCAAAAACGGAGCTCGTATGCGAAAGTTACAGATTTTAGAAGATAATTAGTTTCTGTAGTGTCACACCCCAAAACCGATAACGGCGGAATACGTTTCGGGGTGGATGACGTAGTGAACAGTATCATCACAATTGCATAATAGTAAAAACAAGAAACATACAACCATTTCATTTACATAGTGAATTTAATTACAAGTGTGATTTGTAATGTTTAACAATCACCCAAAAGTAAAACAAAAACAAGAAATGGGTCCTGTGTGCTCCACCTTCTCCAAAAATGTTGCGTCTGTACCTGTCTATCTTTGACCTGAAGATACAAGTTATTTTGAAAACGATTATCAGCATAAATCTGGTGAGTTCATAAGAGTTTAGTGTGAGTTTTTGTATACAAAGCATTAGTACGAAGAATGTATCATTTATATTCATAAGTAGTAGAATCTTAGAAAAGTCCCATATTTTTCCAAAAATACATTTTAAGTGACAATCTGTGAAAAGTATACATTTCTTCATTTCTTTGAAACCGTTTATGGTAAAGTATAACGGCAAATCTCCAAATAGTAAATGTGATAGAATAGGTTAGGCCTGAAATTAGTGATAGAGGTGTAAGCTTCCTTTAGTGATAGATACTTACTTACTTCGGGATGTAGTTTAACATTTAGTGTAGTATTTTAGAGTAGTTATAGTGTATTCTTTGTATATCACTAGTAGTGAGGATAATAGAGGATCCCATGACCTTCCCAGTCAAGCACAATATAGTGAAGTAGTGGCATCCCTGGGCCTGCACGGTGCGGACTGAGATTAACAGTCGGGATGTAATAGCGTCTGCCCCGTATAGATCTATACATGTAGAGTCGTCTCCCTGCTGGAAAACTCCGGGCGTAGTGGATAGTGAATAGAGTATCTCGTAGTGGGTTAGTATATTATTGTTTGTTTAGTGTTTTCTCTATTGTTATAGTGTAGTACTCTTTTAGTGTTGATCATAGTGTATTCTCTTACTAGTGTATCGTCTAGTAATAGTGAGTATTATAGTGTAGATAGTAATGACTTTAGCGCGTAGTAACTGTAGCAATCGTAACCATACCTATTATGGTTATCTTAGTGGGGATGGTTCTTAGCACGTTAGTGACTTTATTGTTAAGTGAAAGCAGTAACATTTGTACCCCATACTGATATACAGATATATAACTAAGAAATCAACGACAGTCGGACGGATAACCACTACCCTAAGCCCACAATCAAACAAGAACAGGAAATAAGGCGAGATATCGGTCCTAAGTCCTCCAAGTCTTACTTATATAAATATATCAGAGTGGTTACATTTTATAAGTAAATTGATTTAATAAAAGTATTTTTCCAAAAGAACATTTAAATTCTGATCCACTACTTAAAAATAGTTTGAAAAGGGTAAAACCCGTTTTTAAGGCTGATTTGAATTAAGGGTAGTGAATCACATGTGATTAATCCTCGTAATGCGGAATTTGTTCTGTAAAACTTTACATAAATATTTGTAAGCAACTTGTATCTCCCCCCTAAAACATTTAAAGCATTTGAAAGGTTCATTAAGGGGTATGAACTCACCTGAAATCGCGGAAATCGGGTGAATCGGGTAAATCGGGTAAAAGTGTCGATTGAGCGTTTGGTACCAATTAACCACTTGAGCACCTTTTAGGACCCTAATGTCACATGAAATATGTATTTTACAAGAAGTTAATCATCTTATGCTTTTCATTATAGTATTTGGACATTTTAGCATCGATTTCGGGGTTTTAAGGCCTAGAAAGGGTTCCCGGGAGTGGTACAAGGCCATGGATGATTTATGGGAGGGTCCATGAGCTCACTCTCTTATAGTTTGTAGCCTAAAAGCCATCCTTTGGGAGTTTACGGCCGTAAGCCCCCTAGGCTTGGCCGTAAACTCTTGTGACACTCCAAAATGTGTGTTTAGGGCCTTATCTCACTTCCTTAATTTAGTGGTGTGTGTTTTGGACCAAAAGGGGAGGATTAAACATCACAATTTGTGACATTTTTGGGGAGTTTACGGCCAAGACTTGTTCTTGGGCCGTAAACTCCTATAAATCCTTCAAGATGTAGGTTTTACTTGTACAACATGGTCTCATATGTCTTAGATAAATCCTAGAAGGCCCTATAGTGAGTTTGGAACAATTTGGCATGAATTTTTGGGGAGTTTACGGCCCAAGAACATCCTTGGCCGTAAACTCTTCATTTGGTATCAAAATGAGATGTTTAATGGTACAACACACTTCCAAAGGCCTTAGATAAATTCCTTTCATGCATTAGGGTAGTTTAGGAACTTATTTGACACAAAAATTTGGGTGTTTACGGCCCAAGCTTAGCCTTGGCCGTAAACTCCTCTTTTTGTGTTCAAATGATGATGTTTAATGCACTTAAGCCTTCCTTGTTTTCATGTCTAAATTACCAAACACCCTAATTGATCTTTTAGGACTTAAATCATGGATTTGTGGGGTGTTTGAGGTGTTTACGGCCTAAGCACAAGCTTGGGCCGTAAACTCCTTTTTAAGCATCATTTTCTTGTGTTTTAATGTCCAAACTCTTCTAGTTATAAACCTTAATTAGTATACTAACTAACAAGAAGGAAAAACTTGGTCTTTGGCATGGTTTTGGGGGTTTACGGCCTAAGGAGCTTCTTAGGCCGTAAACTCCTCTTTGGACCTTGATTCCTATGATTTTGGCCCCCAAATTCAATGAAGCATGACTAGAATAAGATAGAGGATGAGTACTTACGTTTGGAAGTCGGAAATTAGCGGAATCGGGGTCGATTTCGAGTCTAGAGAGAGAAAGTAGAGAGAGAGAGAGAGTGGATGTGTGGTAAATGAGTGTTCAAATGTTGTGCACACCCATTGCATTAGTCTCGGGTATCGCACCCGATACACGGCTACCCGATGTTTAAAGTTAACTGGGTTAAAACTTTTTACCCGGGTGAAGTGGTTGAAAAAGTAATACAACTCTATTAGGTTAAACGGGGTTAACACTTACGAGTTATATTTCTTATGATAATATCAAGCCATGCTTAAATTTTAGACATTCAGATATTGACGATTCCAAACATTACATAAAATAACGTATAGTGACACGTTCCGTTAGTGAAAATGGGATTTGTAACGGGAATAGATTTGGGGTTGTCACATGTAGTAATCTGCGAGTGACACGTGGCGCAATCTGGGCCACACCTTCTTCCCCATGGCTTGGAACAAAATGGCGTCATGTGGCAACGAACGCCCTGCATTCAGCTAGGGAATGTGCGCTGCATTCACGAACACCCTGCGTTCATCTCTTGAACGCACTGTGTTCGACCCTCGATATACTTAATTAACAGAGAATAATTGTCATTAACACATAAGGATCTTTTAACAAGCTTGGCAAGATAAATTAAACATAAATAAAACAATCCAATATAACAATTAATCCATAAATCAAGGTTTTATTTAATCATAAACATAAAGAAAATGGTTTCAACACCAAAATTAGACAGTAAAAACATAGTAGTATCACAATGGAATGTTAAACATGGTCACGATAACAAACCAAATGATTACCGGCACGAATCTGCTCTCTAATCCTTCAGATCTTTGTTCCCGTCAGCTTAACGGCCTTCCGACCGCCTTCTAGACCCTCAAAATGGCCAAATATTTGTTACTTGTCGACTAAGGATTGATGGTAGTCCGAATCTCCCTTCTGGTTGGCCGAAATTTGCTATTTATAAACATTGGAACTGACTTACGTATGTTGGGCGTAAGTCTGTGTACATGGGGTGTACTAAGAAAGAAATCCCGGTCCATTCTTCGAACACAAGCCTAGTACGATGGGTGTAATTTCTTTTAAGCGGGGCGTAGCCCTTATATTACCATTACACTTGGCGTACATAACATTACGCTAGGCGTAATGGCTATCTTTAGCCATCTTCTTTCTTTTTTGCTTCTAAGCCCGAATTCTGTTCCATTCCTTCCTTTTCCGTTCTATCGACAACTAATAGTTGTAATTTATAATTTAAAGCATTATAAGTACCTTTTTGTTCTAAATAAGAATAATAAGGGCTAAAATATTAAGAAATGAAATATAAAAATATGTATAAAAATACACACATCAAAATACCCCACACTTAGCCTTTGCATGCCCCCAAGCAAACTTACTATTAATTTACCAATATCACATAAAACAATCCATTTTAAGCCCATCCATTATCCCAAGACGACAATGCATGTATTTGTGTCTATAAATCCTAAGAACTCCTCACTCCTAAATACTCACAATCCTTATGAACCTTCACCCCTTAGTTTATAGGACATTCATTTTCACAACCCTCCAAATCAATCCTCAGAAATCTTTCTTAACCTCAAGGTATTTTTGTAAAGCTACCCAAGCACACGTAATCAAGAAATTACAACTTTTGATACCACAATGGAGCTCTTTGAATTATTTACTTATTTGATATTTGATATTTTATTTCTTTGAATCCACCACCTTTTGAATTTTTGATATCATCAATTTTTGATTCTTTGGTTTGATCTTCATACTTGATAGCTCCAAAATTCTTCAACTTTTTGGTAATTTCTCTCTTTTTTTATACATATCTCACTTTTTTTCACTCAAAACCTACATGCTTAAGCAGGGGCGCTTAACCTCAACCCTTATTGGCTAAAGGTATTAGTCTATGTGCAATGACTATATAAGCTTTCCTAGATAGATTTCAGGTTTAGGCTGCAAAACACATTATGCCATATAAACTACCAGATTACCTTTCATATCTCATGACTTTTCACTAAGAAATGGGAAGCCACAAATACACTATAACGTATGTAGGCTCAAGTAAACATTTAGGTTCTCATTGGATCATCCCATACAATATTAGCAAAATTTTTAATTATTACTAGATTTTAGGGATGTCAAAAAGTCTCGTGGGGCCCCCTTCCCGTATGGGGGCATATGTTTAAAAAAATCGGGGATGGGGACGGGGGCGGGGGCAAGGTTAACCCCCGATATAATTTCGGGGGCGGGGGCGGGGGTTGGTAGTCCCGTCCCGAAACCCCCGTGGGGGCCCGTTAATAAATTATATAAATTAACATATATTAATTGTATAAATATAATAAACAATAAAATGATTTTTACGTACAAAAATTCAACAAAAAACATGTTTTTAAACTATCTGTAACATGTAAAATTATGTTATAAATATCTATTTGTTACCCAAAAAATAGAAAGAGAGAGAGAAAGAGAGAGAGTAATAAATAGGTAGGAATGATTTCATTTGTAGGCATTCAGATATTTTGGTGATAGTGATACTCTTGCATCGGCTCAAGCCTTATGGCTGTGAGAGAGGGGTTTCCCTGGAACAATCTCTTGATTGTGTTTCATTGTCAATCTATTTCATCTTCTTTCTTACAATTCTTCTTTGTATCATTCAATTTCATTAAACCCTAATTCTTGTTCTTCATTATTGGTCCGACCTGCCCTTGACCTGCCACACTCTACCATATGAGGAAGATGGTTCAGCCAACAGTTGACAATCAATCTCAGGATTTCCGTTTAGATCAACATGTGGAACAGATTTTGAAAATTCAAGCTACTATCAATGAGATTCGCACAATCAGAGATTGTGAACGAGAAGAAGAACGTAAATTCCAAAAAGAGATGCTGACTTGGATGAAGCAACATGATCCTGCGTTTTTCTCTGATATTAGTAATTTTCCAAATTCGATTGGGACGTTACTAGAACCGGTGGTTGATGATGCTCCTAGGGATACGTCTTCTGGAATTTCAGATTCCTCATGTACTTCTCCGGTCACCCATGTTCCTATGAGTGAGAGATTTGTGTGTTTCTCCGGTGGCAATTCCACTCCGAATACATCAGAAGAGGTGGAGAGTTTTCCATGGGCAGTGAAGAATAAGAAATTAGCAGAGTTCAATGGCCTTGATACTTCTCTAGTCACCCCTGAACCGATGATCGAGTGTTCCGAGTGTTTATCAGATGACAATTCTATTCCGAAATCATCAGAGGTGGTGGAGAGCTTGCTAGGAACAGTGAAGAAGATTCATTACCAAGAGCAGATTCAGAACACGAATCTCCACTTCAAGATGAATGGTACTTCTCGTAACTCTCTTCTTTGTCGTCTACAGTTAAGCTTAACAGGATCTGTGTCACACCCCCGAACCAGACGGTGGAAACGTCTGAGGGCCCTTGTGACTTAAATTGAATACCATCACAATGAATATACATGAATCATAACATAAATCATCACCAAGCATTGAAATGATACAACTGATATTGTTTACATCTAGTACAATGTTTTAGACATTACAATTTCATAACATAAACTGTCTGATAGATATCATAAGCAAAACACTCTGACATTACTTGGTACTTATTCTCCGGTTTACCTGTTAACTGAGAATACAAGTTAATTTTGAAAAACGTCAACATACGAAATGTTGGTGAGTTCATAAGCAATGTTGTGGTAAAATGATTTGGTGTAGTTTGTAAAAACCCAGAAAATCCGATATTTTCTGAAAAGATCATTGTTTATTAAAAGTGTGAAGATCCGTGAATATATGCTTGTTGATTTTCAAAACATGTATAACTGTTGAACTTCTGTAATGATCGCACAAGTGAAAATGTTGAACTTCCCAAGAAAACCCGATATTTTCTCATTACATAAAACACATTGAATTCCCAATTTGTTGTACCGTCACAGCGATTGATTATTGATTTCTCGAGTGGCTTTGGATTAATTAGGGTTTGTGAGTCGTTATAATCATGCATTTGGAAATGTCTAGTTTATAACTACAGGTTTCGAACGATCCTTAGAGGCGTCGCCCGTCACTACTCACTTAATCCAACAACCATGATTACTTTTGATTAACGCCCTGGATCTGTTTACCTTGATTACTCGTAAGCCTAACAAACGAGGAAAAAGGGGAGTACGAAGTCCCGTTATATTCCGTGAGTTATTTAGGCTGTTGGGAATGCGAAGGGCACGTTGGCCCAACTCGCATTTGATTTCTTGACCTTACTAGCAATACTAATGGGCCATTAGGGCCCAATAGCACCTTAGAGCCATTGAAAGTCCTTTTACATGAAATCGTATCATAGGAGGCCCAATAGCATATAAGCATATTCCCTTTGGGCCCAAAGATCATGTTAATGGGCTAGCAAGGCCCAACAAGCATGATTTGAAACTTCCAAGCCCAAAGTTTGTAAGTTTGCTCATCGTAGTTATCGCGTATTTATTTAGATGGTTTGGTTTAACGCTAGTTGTTTTGTATTGATTCGAGACCGAATCAATTCGTTTGTAACGATATTTGTTGTTGAGAATGTATTTGTTTTCCGTTTCGTCAGTAGTCATGGATCTTGTATTTTGTATTAATGAATTAATTTGTTTAAAAGTGGAATTTGACCTTTTTCACTGCCCTTCTTTTATAAAAATAACACTTTTGGCCCTTTTATATAAAAGAATTTCATTTTTAGTCCTTAAAACCTTTTCCTGACACTTTTGTATTATTTATTTGATGAAAACGCGATTTTAACTCAAAATTTATTTTGTTGACAACTTCAGCCCCTCCAGAATAGTGTTTCTCAGTTAGAACCCCATTTTTCACAACTTTTAAAGTTTTGGCCCAAAATCTAAAAACTTTACATTTTTGGCCCCTTTTGATAGTGAAAAGCATTTTTGACCCATAAAATGATTTTGTCATGCTAATTACCCCCTGTTTTATAGAAAGTTTCATTTCAGCCCCTAAAATTTATCATTTTTCGCATTTTGAGGCTTATTGGGCCGAAAAGCCCAAAATTAGCCCATTAAGCTAAAAATTTACATTTTAAGTCCCTTGAAAATTCTAATGTTCAGAAAAATGATTATAGAAACTGTTTTGACCCTTTTGACCTTCAAGAAATCGTGACTTGTTGATTTGTACCCCAAGTTTTGTATTTTTGACAATTTAAGCCCGAAAATGGGTTTTATGTTAGAATATGTTCATCATGACCTCATAAGCTATTATTCTTGACTTGTTTAGTGTAAAACGGCTTAGATTATGTTTGTTTCCTTTCACATGTCATAGATCTCGGGTTTACACCCTTTTTGGTAACATATTCATCACAAAACACATGAAATCACACACATACATGCATCAAATCACACATAGCATACACATACACATAGATCTACACATTTTATTGTATTCTCCACCCATAAAACTCATAAAAACCGAAAAGAGAGGGGTATGAAGCTCACCTTGAGTTGTGGTTTCGATTTTGAAGAAGATTGGGAGAAGTTTGGTGCTATTTTCGGTCCTAGCAAGCTTCTTGGATGGATCTCGAACTTAGTGTGCTCTAAGATGCAAGATCACGAATTTGGATGGATTAGGAGATGATTTTTGATTAAAAGAAGTGAGTTAAAGCATGGATTAAACATCAACTTACCTTGGATGATGATTTTTGTGGAAGAATCTCTTTGAAAGCCTCTTAGATCTCGAAAATTTAGAGAGAAATGGAGAGAGTTTCTTGAGAGAATTTTGAGTGAAGTGTGTATGCGTGTGTTTGTTTGGATTCGGCCGAGAGGAAGAGAGGGAGAAGAAGAGAGAAGGGTGATGGGATTGTTGCATGGAAGTATGAGAACATGCATGGAAATCCACTAAATAAAAATAAGTTGGCACCACAAAGTCAACTCTTTCTTTTTTTGTGGGCTTGGGCCGAAAATGGAGAGGGAAAGAGATGATTTTTGGGCTTTGAATGATTAAGCCCATTCTGTGGTCAAGTTAGGTGATTTTTTTGGCCCAAATAAATAAAAATATGATTTTTATGACCTATTAGGGCTAAATTAGGTTAGTTATGGCCCAATAAGGTCCACTTAGGTATTTTATTTCATTCTAGGCCCAATATGGCCCAAAATATTTAAAATATATGGAAGTGGGTCCAATTAGAGCCCATTTAAGAGTTCTAAGCCCAAGATAGTCAAATTGGAAGCTTATTGGCCCATTGGGCCCAATAAGGAAATCCTAGTCCATAATGGACTTACACCGGGATTTCTAGGGTTTCCAGTTCTTTATTGACTATTTGTAGTGCTTATATGAAGTGTTTGATTGAAATTCTATTGTTATTGAATAAGCATCCTACATGCTTTCACATTGTTGGTTCACATTTGTTATCATTGTTAAATGTTTACAAGGCATCGAATTTCCTGGTTGTGACAGTCTGGGCAACATGGGTGGAATTCGATATCTCCATTGGATTTAGGCGATGACGGTTATGACTGCCTTGACATAGAGTTGGAAGGGGATTCCAAAACACCACCGCCAATTCTGATACCACCATCACCACCGCCATCTCCACCTCCATGGTTCGAGACTAGTGTAAAGGGTGCAGGTATGAAACAGGAAAAACCAAACATGTTTTTGAGCTTAATCCTCAGTGACCGGGAGAATTTCGGTGGGGAAGTTCCAGGAGCAGAAAAATTGGTGATAGAAGAGCAGCATGCAACGGATTTCCATGTCGAGAGGCTGGCAGAGCATCAACAGAGTACATGGGAGAAAGCGGGTCCGTTTAACAACCGTTTAAAATGGGGTTATCTAGGCTACCCTTCCAATGGGCTTAAAAATGACAATTGGGCTGCAATTGATTCATGGGGCTCACAATTGTTGAATGGAAAGATGGACTCGGTTTTAACGAGCAAACAAAATATAAGCCCACTAGTTAATAAGGCCTCTGATCAACGCATTGTTAATTGGAATGAAAATAACGACGTTTATCCTAATCAACTGCCATCACTGTCCCCAACGCAGGGAATGCCTTACGTGTTTCAATGGGATCGGAGAGTTAGATCGTCGAGTCGCACGGAATGGAAGGAATGAAAGAAGAAGGACCTAAGTTTAAATGGTGTTTCTCAAATCGGCTTGTCTCACAAATGTCATAAATGCAAAGAAGACTGCAATCACTATGCGTGAGATGCTAATAAGGTACCGATTCATCAATTGTCAAAGAATGTTTTTGTGGGATCGTGTCAAATTTTGGAGTTCTTTGGAGTTGTTGCTAATTCTCAATCAAAACTGAGTGATAATCACTTGGTGTTTGTGACTGAGTTATGTGTGGAGTTAATCATTCAAGTAGGATGTTGTTCAATTGAAGTGAAGTCATTAGTTTCTAAGTATGGTAACACTGACTTGATTTTGGGAATGGAATGGCTCACATCTTTTGGAAAAGTAATCCACAATCGGGATAAGGATTGGATGCAATATGTACCGGGTGGGGTGAGGGTTGAAGAGGTAATGAAAGAAAGGCAAGAATGGGATATTTTTTGAAGAAGTCCAACCTGCATTATGGTTTAAGTTTCTTTTTACCCCCTGATTTGAAAACTAGGGTTGTTTATTGGGTTATTCCTATGGTTTTCTTGGTTACTTGTGCGGTTGAGAATCGATTGGACCAAGTACACAAGTGGTTAATCCAGTGGAAGGGTCAACCGGATGGAGAATGTGACAACCCGAAATTTCCATTCTGTACAAACAATATCATGTCAATAGAAGTTAGAGCAGTTTCAGTAAATTGTCAGACTTTTGGTATAAGTTTGAGTATTTCAGGATTCACACCGAAAGGGATATCAGGAGAGAGGATGCACTATGGTATTGTGCAACTCTGTTATTCCAAAACTCGTTGATATTAGAATTCACTGCCCGAATAAAAATATTTTCTGCCAAAAACCCCAGGAGTATATATATGATTCTAAGCCATAATTATTCATTTGTTACATTTCCAACTAGAGAAAAGCTGAATTCTCTCTCATAGATCTTCGGACTTTCGTCCCAAAATGTGAGTACTTCTATCTAAGTGTGTTATAAGGCTTGTTATGTGTCTAATACACTATAAATCATAGGAAACCATCAAGATTTAAGAGTTTACAGCCCAAGAACATCTTGGACCGTAAACCCTTCTTTAAGGGGCAAAAAGTGCCCTAGTCCCTTCCTTTTGCAATGAACCTAGCTTAGACTCCTATCCTAAGGTATTTAGGACTAGAAAACACCCCTAGAATACCAAGAGTAAGGTGTTCACGGCCCAGGGAGTTCTTGGACCGTGAACTCCAAACAAAAGGGCCAAAGTGTGCTTAAACTCTTCTTAAGCCTTGGACACTAGCCTAGATTCATTCCTAGTTAAATTAGGGACTTGAAAACACCAAAAACACCCTTCCATGGGAGATTACGGCCGTAATCTCCAAGGGGTTTGGTCCTAGGGCCGTGAACTCCTCAAAGGAGTTAAAGGATTCCCTAATCTCTTCCAAAGGCTTTACCATTAAGTAGAAATGCTTCTTAAGGTCTTGAAAAGCCTCAAAACAACAAATGGTCAAGTACGTAGGAGCTTACGGCCGTAAACCCATGAGTTTACGACCGTAAAATCCTTTGTTGATGACCATAGGTCCGTGAACTCCATTATGGAGTTTTCCTTGAACCCTACACCCACTAGCTTGTCCCTACAACACTTAGATGCAATCCTTGAGGCTTAAAACACTTGTTAAAGGTGTTTAACATGCCCTAAGGTGTATTGACTTTGTTTATTAGTTGTTTATAGACTAATTTGATACATATATGTGATATTATATGTTAACTAGGATCATAGAGTGTGTTCAAGACTTCACTTGACACCTAGCAGTCCTACCTCTTCAGTTCATCCGTACCACTCACTGCAGGTGAGTTTATACCCCTTAATCAATGTTTTAAATGTTTTTAAATGTTTTATGGGGGATACAAGTAGAATCATGCTATTTATTATATCAATCACATGTGATTAATAAGCAGCATTCAAATGATTTACTACTCATTAGCTGTTTTACCAAATAGTTTTCTTCACATGATTTTCATAAACGTTTTATATGTTTAAAACTCCTTATTAAACTATTCATTTTACACTTTATGTTTCATTTCAAACTCATTTACAATTGTTTTTCAAACAAATGTTTCTTTATACTTAAAACTGTTTTATCAAACAAATACTTTCAACCCGTTTTATAGGCTGACATCAAGTCGACCTTTTCTTAGATAATAATCATGTTCAAAGGTTTTAAAAAACTTATTTTATGCTTTTATATTGTCAATTGCATGCCTATATATGTATAGTTATATAAGAAATGTTTAAAAGACTTAGGAAGTCTATCCACTCTATTTCCTTTTGACCGTTGGGATGTGGTCTGGTGAGGTATCGAGTATCCGTCCGAAGGTCATTTAAATATTAGTTATATGTCATGTGTACATATATAGTCATAAAGGTTCTTCCAGTTCATTCAATACCCTTGGGTAGCAAGGGTATACTTCCAAGTTCATACGTACCAGTTACTTCACTAGTAAGTTACCATAGGGGTAGCACAGGAGGATACTAATACTATTACTAGAACAATGAAACATACCATGAGTCAGTTCATTCATGAGTCAGTTCGAGTAGTACTCACAGTACATTACTATACATTCTAGATAGAGAGAGAACACATGTTACAGCTAGCACACGCAGAATATTACAGTACATTACTATACTATTACATAGATATGTTTACATGATTATGCTTACATGAGTACATTTACATAAATATGTTTACATGAGTGTGGTTACATATACGATAATAGGACAGACATCACTAGGTGCTATAGCATGGAACGATTTTAGGATCTAACTATACCAATGAATCACAATGCATTGTGATAGTTATATAGGGTATACATGATCATAGTAATGTGGATGCTCACGGCTTGCAAATATGCAAGGGTCGTGTATGGTTCCCAAAATCCCTTTGACAATGGAGAATCTAGCCTGGGATCTAGCCATCACATTATGCCTTATCCCTCAAATAAGGCAATATTAGTACAGAAGTAGTCACTTATTACAAATACTACAATACTTACAAGATTACAATAGACTTAAGGTAGTTAGTACGGTTGTAGTTATTTGATACTACACCATGGTACTATTTCATTTTCCCATTACATTCACTTCATGAACATTCACACGATGCACGGTAATGTAGAAACTATATTTTTGGTTAATGATAGTCAGATTTGGGAAAATACACACTCTTACAAGAGACACACACACAGATACTAGATGCCTTGGTAGAAGGATACTTTTAGTAGGAAACATATGGTTTTCTAGGATGTTCAAAACATTTTCATACTTACAGTTCATATACATACAAATACTTACATACAAATTAAGACACTAAAATACTTATGATCTCACCAGCTTTAAAGCTGATACTCTCTTTCAAAATAACTTGTATCCTCAGGTCAACAGTAGATAGGTACCGATGCAATGTTTTAGAGAAGATGGAGCTCGTACAAGACTCATCTTTCATTTTGATTTATACTTTAGTGTTTATTATAATTTGATAGAACACACTTGTATTAAAATTATATTATTAATGCAATGGATGATGTTGTTGCTTGTTTACTACTTTTCGTTGTTGTGATACTATACATGACGTCCTTCGCCCCAGAATGTTGCCGCCGTTCATGGTTTTGGGGTGTAACAGAGAAGCTACAAGAGAGGCTGCATTGAATATTATGAGTCATATCAAGAAGCAAGTCTTGAGGACAAGACTTGTTTTGAAGGCGTGAGTAATGATACAGATCCTAATATGGTAGTTCAAAGGGAAAATGAATAAAGCTGCTACAGGATTATTCTAGAAGAAGTAATAAGGGTAAATCTGGAAAATGGCTAAGATCTGTGAGAGAGAGAGAGAGAGAGAGAGAGAGAGAAAGAGAGAGAGTAATAAATAGGTAGGAATGATTTCATCTGTAGGCATTCAGATATTTTGGTGATAGTGATACTCTTGTATCGGCTCAAGCCTTGTGGCTGTGAGAGAAGGGTTTCCCTGGAACAATCCCTTGATTGTGTTTCATTGTCAGTCTATTTCATCTTCTTTCTTACAATTCTTCTTTGTATCATTCAATTTCATTAAACCCTAATTCTTGTTCTTCATCATTATGCAAGTTGAAATATGATTATCAATTGGTAGATGCTATGCAAGTTGAAATTAGGTTAGGTTAATGTATTGTAACTCAATAAAATCTTTCTGTTTTGTCCATCTCTACGCTGAATCCAACCCCGCAAAGCGGAGATTCTTCCTTAGTTAATTCTAAATTTTATGAATTTTAATTTTTTTTAAACACGATAAACTTTTTAATTAATTTATTTTGATTACAAACTCTTTAAATTTCAATTAATATACTTAATTTGTATGTTCAACTTTTATATTGAATAACAATAACATAAAAATATAAAAAAGCTATTTTTAACATTATTAGTAAAACCCCCCGTGCCATTGGCGTGAGTTCGGATAAGTGTAGCGAAATTTGTGGATGCTTGATTGAAAATTGTAAATGTCATGATGTTTCTAAATGAGTTTAATCAATGATAATACTGTTTAAATGCAAGAAATAAAAGACATATTTCTATTTATTTATTTATTTTACACTTTGAACTTTGAAGCTAAATTTTCTTCATAAAATTTTCTTTGGGTACCTGAATGATCACAAAGGACATTAAATATATCACATGAATGTATGGCCTTCAGAAACAAACGCCCGAAATTCGGGCGTGTCTGTTGCCCCTTCATAAACATATTTATTAATTTTTTCTTTCTTGATAATGTATATATTATGTTAACTAGGTATAAAATCCGTACATTACACGAGTTGATTAAAAAAAATAAAATATTATAATATAAATATTAATTATTTTTTAAAATAAAATTTTGAATAAAAAATTAAAGAAACATATTAGTTACAATTTATTATAATATTTATTACATTTATTATTTTACATATATAATTATAAGATTATTTGGCTTTTTAATTTTAAAAATTGAAAAAAAACCCCATAAATTGACATTTGGATATATTATTTATTTAAAAAATATCAGAAAATGATAAGTGTCAAAACTCATTAGAGATTTTATTAGAGAAGATCCTAACCAGCAAAAATAGGAACATGGTGTTTTGTGAAAGGAAACATTAAATATTAAATAAACATACATTTTTAATTGATTTTTCTTTGCTTTCAGTCAACTCACAATTTCCTTAGAAGCGTAGCCTTATCATGAATGCCTCTGGACAAGGGTGGAGCCAAAAAAAATTTAGGGTGGTCATTTTAAAATTATATATATATATATATATATATATATATATATATATATATATATATATATATATATATATATATATATATATATATATATATATATATATATATATATATATATATAGGATAGTTCAAATAAAAACAGCAAATAGTGTGAGAACGTAAAAATACTATTTTTATATTATTATTCTGCAATGAATTTTGTATCCACTGCTTTATATTATTATTCAGCAATGAATAAACGAATAATCATAGGTTAAACTACAATTAGAATTTTCTACAAAAATACACATACATAAATTTATAATAGAATAATAACATTCTAATGAATATATGAATAATCAAATGTTACTATTCAATCGAGAATTAGTTCAACTCTACACATATACAACATTAATTACAGAATAACAACATAAACATAGTGTTTTTACGTTCTTACATTATTTACTGTTTTTATTTGAACTTACTTTTATATATATATATATATATATATATATATATATATATATATATATATATATATATATATATATATATATATATATATATATATATATATATGATTTTAAAGGCCTATGCGAAGCGTGAAAATGACCCTCTAAATACAAATTTTTATATATAAGAAAAATAAATCTACAAAAAAACTAAAAACTAAATTAATCTAAATAGAATAATACAATTTATAAAATTTGAGGTGTGACATGTAAATTCTGAAAACTAACAAACTAAAAGAATTTAACTTATAAATATGAGGGCCAAAATGTAACTTTAAAAATGAATTACTTAAAAAAAACAAAATGTAAAAGCCATGGATTAAAATATGCGTTGCTTGCCAATTGATCTATAAATGAGTTTCAAATAACGTGCAACCATATAATATGTTATTTCTAAACATACAAAAAAAATTGAAATTTTGGGGTGGGCCTGGGCTACCCTGCTCCTAAGGAAGTGGCTCTGCCACTGCTTCTCAGTGCCAAGTTTTAAATTTTTAACCCCTTCACTAATTGCAGCAGTTAATCCTACACCCTATAATTTTATACACATTAACAAAAAAAATCCAAAATATCATTAAAATCAAGGAAAAAATCCAGAAAAACCACTATGGATTGTGTTTGGTATTTTTTTTATTTAACCACCGAAAGGAATGATTTTTGGTTCAACCACACTACAATTTCTTTTTTAAAAAATTGGAAGAATACTTTTCTAGTTAAAGTTGTTTTTTTTTTTTTTTCTAAAAACCCAAGTTTTTATAGTTAAATCATAACAAAATTCTTCAAACGGGTTACAAAACTATAGAGGTTTTTATAGAATTCAAATTTCAAAGAAATGTTCTTTTGTTGGTTAAAACGAAAATAAAATCAAAGTACAATGGTTTTTACAGAATCCGGCCTAAAAAGAAATTTTCAAAAAGTATTATTATATATACCTCAAATCCAGCATCAAATGGAAGCCTAAAACTGATTCTTGTTTGGTTCCACTAAAATAATTACCAGAACTAAAATTCACCCGTCATTTTATACAAAAATGAGTAAATATTCCCCCAATTGGAACTGTTAGTGCTCATAAACAAAGATGTCAATGATTAAACAAAGAACCATATTTTGATTTAAAGAAGCACCAAAATAGCTAATGGTTTATTTGAACTTTTGGTAACTTGCAGCACCTTTTAAATTGTTCATTTTTTTAAAAATAAAACAAATGTAAGTTTAGTGGGGAAATAATTATTAACAAAAAAAGAAGAAAAAATATTATGTAAATAATGTCTTACATTATCAGCTTGTTTCTGCATTTCTTGGAGAACTTGTGTTACAGTGTCTTGTGTTTGTTGGAGGTATAACTTTTCATGTATTTAAATTGGCAAAAAGACGTTAATGTCATCATCTTCATTAGAAAAAAAAATCTAGAAAGTCTATCCAAATTTTTTATAAAATGCTTACCTCACTTATAGCAGCTAAATTCATGTACTTATTTGTCATTTGATTTATTGAATTTTCTATAAAATACTTCACAGATCTCCTCACCTATAATTAAATGGTGAGGTTATGTTTGGCGTGCTAACTGAAAAGCTAGTCGATAGCTGAAAAGTTAGTTGCTAAATAAAAAACTAGCTGATAGCTGAAAAGCTAACTGATGAAAGATAATGTTTAGTAAAACTAGCTGAAAAACTAGCTGAAATATATAAAATTAGATAAAAGGACATGTAAGAGTATGTGCTTCTATAATTAATTAATGGGTGTATTTGGAAAATTTTAAAAAAACTCATCAAAAGCTAGTCTAAGTAGCTTTTCAAAAAGCTAGCTTACAAATTAGTTTATAAGCTACCTTTTGGCTTACCAAGCACGACAACATAAAAAAGTTCGAAAAATAAGCTAACTTATCAGCTAGTTGTAGCGCGCCAAACACAACCTTAGGTTTAGTTTAAGATAATGAAAACATTTTTAATTGAAAAATACGGATTACATATTGTTAAACGATTAAATCCCAATATCTCAAAACCAACCTACCACCTGAAAATTTCAAAATATGATGAATTCGCTAAACGATTAAATCTCAATATCTCAAAACCTTGGAACAAAAAAGGTAAATTAAAAATCTTACGCTTTGATGTTTTTCGATAAGTATGAAACCGAGAAACTTGTTTCATCGGAATCAACACTAACATCTTCGATCAACAGCAGCAGCAGCAACGCCGACATTGCTTCTTTCTGCGTTGAAGAAGAAAAACAATAGAATCAGAAGAATGGTGACCCTAATCGACACCTGAAAATACTAACTCTAATCGACGATTGGCTTGAAGGGGAAACGGTTGGAAGAATGGTGTAGGGTAAACTATAAATAGAAAGGGTTGGAAGAATGGTGTCCTCCGATCTCCATTCCTGCTCTCCGGCGACGCCGTCATTGACCACCAACATCACCGACATAGTTGTTGCATCGCCTTCTCCTCTCAACATTTCTCTCTTCGATTTTCGCCGATCGACGCAACTTCTTTGGTGGTGCCGACGAAGGGGAGCTGGCGAGAGTTCGTGCTTCGGTTCTTCCTCAGTCTCTGAAATCCAAAATTTAAAAGATTAAAAATTGGTCGTATTTAAAAAACCAAAAAAAAAAAAAAAAAGTTTTTATCAAACCCAATGAACTCAATCATAAAGGAACTTCAAATGTTACTCAAACCACAAAAGTGCTAAAATAATTTTACTCAAGTTCAACAACAATTAAATAGTGAAGTTTATGTATTGAAAAAAAAAAACTTAACTTAATCGAACTAAATCCACATGCATGCATATAATTTTCCATAAAAATATCACTTATGAAGTCAAAACTATGAGTTTACTTCCTACCTCATTATTCATTTTATTACCATCCTATGAAGTCGTTTCTTAACAAATATCAAAACAAAATGATGATCAATACAGAGTACAAATAGAGTCATATTAGTTCTTAATACAAAAATAGTCCTATAAGTTCTGTAACAAACTGTATATACATATGTGGAGGTAGGGATGTTATTCGGGTCGGAACCGAACCGAACCGAATAAACCGAAAACCGAATAAGGGTAATTGTATGAACCGAAAACCGAACCAAATAAGCAATACGGGTTCGGTTCGGTTCGGGTATTATTCGATTCGGTTCGGTTCCGGCCCGAATAACCCAAATAACCTGTGCAATATGATTAAGGAGTCGAATAACCCGAATATTTTGTAGTCGAATAACCCGAATAAACCAAATATGTTGTATTACTTTTGAATCTTATGATTTCATAAATATATAACCCGAATAGCCCGAATAACCCGAATATTTTGTAGTCGAATAACTCGAATAACCCTAATAGCCCGAATAACCCGAATAACCCAAATAAATATTGTATTACTTTTGAATCTTATGATTTCATAAATATATATAACCCGAATAACATATACAAAATGATTAAGGAGTCGAATAACCCGAATAAATATTGTATTTTTTATGACTTTTGTAGCTTATGATCTCATAACAAACCTTTTAAAGAAACAAATTAAACACTAAAAATTAAACACCCAAAAATCTATCCATAAGTTTATAAGTTAAACATTAAACATTCAACGCCCAAATAAAAATATGAATCTTAAGTTTTTATCCAATATCCAAAATAACATTTTTCAAACACGAATTAACTATTCAAGAATATTAATTGGTTGTTTTCCCTTTCCATCTCCGTTCTTTATCGCATCTTCTACGACCTCATCGTCTTTCAAAATTTCATCAATGTTGTCCACAATTTGCTTTCTTGATTTCCTTACCCAATCTTGAGTGCAAACCAAAGCCTCTACTATATTTGCAGACAAATTTGTTCTATATGGATCCAATATCCGCCCGCTTGTACTAAACGCCGCCTCTGACGCCACGGTAGAGATTTGCAGTCCCAAAATATCTATCAGCATAAACATAGAAAATGTTAAAATATAATTATATAAAAAAGTATACAAAAAATAAAGTTATACCTTTCGCCATACGGGATACAATAGGGTAACAAGATGCATTTTGTTTCCACCAAAGTAGAATATCAAAATCTTTATTGTATTTAACTGACTGCTCGTTTAGGTATCGTGTCAACTCCGTTTCCATTGATGCCGATGGGTAATCAGTTTGAACTATTAAATCACCCATGAAGTCATTCTCATCATCAATCACAACTACATCTTCATGACCATGTGTTTGATTTTGAGAAGAGTCGGTATTGTCAAACTTTGATTTGTAGAAATAAAAAAAATTCTCAAATCTTTGTTGAAGACCCCGTATTAAGACCTTAGCCTTCAAAATGACTTCCGAGTTGAGCATAGGATCTTTTTGTGGATTCTTCAACTTAATCAACTTCTCAAAAGCTTGTTGAAGAAAATCAAACTTGAACCGTGGATCTAATATGACCGCAAAATACAAAAAGTCATTTAATTTTTCAAGATCGCCCCAATACTTATCGTATTTATCAATCATGTCCTTCCCGATCAAACAAAATTGGGGACTAGCCGCCCATTCCTTAATGTGTTTGTACACATCACATATTTCTCCAAAAAACCGATGTGCCATCGGTTTTGTTGACGTCGATATTATGTCGGTTTTCACCTTGAATTTCTCAAGAAATCCAACCATAGCTCTAAAAATGTTGAAATCTTCTTTTGATGGGGTCAAAACGTCTCGAACAAATGTAGGATCTATTATAATAAAGTAAATGTTAGTATTTATTTTTGTAAAAAAAAAAAACAGCTTTAATACCCTTTGTTTAGGAGGCTATAACTCACTGAATATACAACCAAATAACGCGTATAAATAATGTAAACTGTAGTTCAAATAGTAAGCTACAAGCTGGAAAAAAAATCGGGCTAATCGGACAAATAACGAACACGTTATGACTCTTCAAAGTTGGCTAAAAATTTGTAAAAATGCTGAAACAGAAAAACTCAGATTTAATATCCAATGTTTAGAGGCCTATAACTCACTGAATATACAACCAAATAACGCGTATAAATAGTGTAAACTGTAGTACAAATTGTAAACTACAAGCTGGAAAACAAATCGGGCTAATCGGACAAATAACGAACACGTTATGACTCTTCAAAGTTGGCTAAAAATTTGTAAAAATGCTGAAACAGAAAAACTCAGATTTAATATCCAATGTTTAGAGGCCTATAACTCACTGAATATACAACCAAATAACACGTATAAATAGTGTAAATTGTAGTACAAATTGTAAACTACAAGCTGGAAAAAAAATCGGGCTAATCGGACAAATAACGAACACGTTATGACTCTTCAAAGTTGGCTAAAAATTTGTAAAAATGCTGAAATATAAAATTTAAAAAAAAAAAAAAAAAAAAAAAAAAAAAAAAAAAAAAAAACAATGGAATGGAATGGAATATGAAATTACCTTTGACTTCAAACATGCCAAAAACCTTCTCCAACTCCACCGCAATCTTCAATAACTCGTATGTGGAGTTCCATCGAGTTGGGCTATCATTGCACAAAAACTTTTTGGATTCCACATTTAGCTCTTTCATGCATTCTTTGAACCTTTGAATTCGTTGTGTAGAATTCCTAATGTATTTAACGGCCTTTTGCATGCACTTGATACTAGATTGATGTTGATCAAACCCATCCCTAACAATAAGGTTAAGGATGTGGGCCATACACCTTACGTGTAATTGTTTCCCCCCATCGTACAAGTTTGGTAGCTTTTTCATTAGAATTTCGATTGCTTTGTCATTTGCACTAGCATTGTCAACGGTTATGGTCATTACGTTATTGATACCCCATTCTTGAAGACAAGTCAACAACGTGCGCCCAATGTCTTCTCCCTTATGACTATCTAGAGATTTAAAGTTGATAATTCTTTTATGCATGACCCAATCTTCATCAATAAAGTGGGCCGTGACCACCATATAGCTCGACCTTTGACATGAGCTTGTCCAACAATCGGTCGTCAAATGCACATTACTTAGGGGATTATTGAAGAACTTAAATAACTTAGCCTTTTCTTCAAGAAAGTAATCAGTAACTCTATTTGAAATTGTGGTTCTACATGGCAAAATTACTTTCCCGTTCAATGCATTTGTATACTCAATAAATGATTCGTTCTCTACAAACTTGAATGGTAATTCTCCAACTACAAATAAGTTTAACAAAGCTTTTTTTATTCTTTTCTCATCATGCTTCCAAGTCCCAATACTATTCTCTCCGTTTTCATTTTTTTTGAAATTTAAAGTGGTTTGGTTTTCTAGTTTTTTTTCTAAATTTTTTGGGTTCATTTTACATCTTTCCGTATGTTTAATCATACTAGACGTACCGTTTGCGCCGGATTCGGTTTTGAGCAAAGTTCCACATTTTTTTGCATTTGCTATGTCTAACTTTGTCAATATGAAGTACATCATAGTCGTTCCAACAAGCCGCCCTTTGGGCATATTTCCTTTTCTTCGGGTTTGTTGCTTGACTTGTTCCTTCAACTTGTGTGTTATCAACAAATACATCATCATCATCAATCTAAATCATAATAACAAAATAGATTCATCATACATCTAAAGCATAATAGCATTTAAATAAATTCATCAATATGGAATGACATAAGTAAAAGAACATATATGGTTTTTTTCACTAAAGTCTCTTATTCAATACTTACTTGTGTTTCTTGATTTGGAACCCAATTTTCCATGAATTGAATGGAGTTTTATCACAGCATAAACTAATGTCGATCAAGTAGTTTGAAGCAGGGAAGTCAATCAAAACCTAATGTCGATCAAAGCATATTGTAGAACCAGCAAGAAGGCAAAACCAATTGTCGATCAAAGGCAAAAGGATTAGGATATACGATCAAAAAAAAAGTCGGCCAGCAAGAAGTATAACCAAGTTAAATGTCGACAGCAAGAAGCCAAGAAGTATAACCAATTGTCGATCAAAAAAAAAAATAAGGAAGGTTTAGGATATACGATATTACGATTTTGGTGTAATTGGCAATCATACAAATTAATCATCGACCGCAAGAAGCCAAGAAGTAGAAGTCGGCACTTGGCAGCAAGAAAGAGAATCAGTGACTGAGAGTTGATCGACAATTGGCAGCAAGAATTTTCAGTGTTCTTCGATTCGGTTCGATTTAGTCTAATTGTGTTTGGTTTACCCGCTATTAGGATTAGGGAATCGATTGGGAGAATCTTTGAGACTTGAGACGTCGACTGTGAGAGGGAGTGCTATTCGATTCACGGCTCACACAATTGAAATAAACGCTTCATATTCGGTTCGGTTTTTTGGACCGAATAAGTCCTTATTCGGGTAACCCGGACCGAATAACCCGAAAACCGAATAAGCCATATACAGATACCCGAAAACCGAATCGAATTGCTTATTCGGGTCTTATTCAGTTCGGTTCTCGGTTCGGTTCGGGTTTTCGGCCCAATTTCTCATCCCTATGTGGAGGAGTTTAATTCATATGAATAAATAGTCCATAAAAGTATACTACACTTCATGTCCAATAATGGTACTAATCTCTTCATCGATCAGTTCTAAAGTGCTCTAATATATGATTTCATAAACTGTAACACAACAATCTTTTCACCAAGCAAACAAAAACAATTTACAGCATCATATTTACTGAGTCTTATATATGATTTCATAAACTATCATATGATAAATTTTTTAAATAAAGAAATTTATTAGAATATAGACATTTGGTTATACCTACACACAATTTAGTTAACATCTAGAAGCTCAACATAGTGAGTTCTTTGTAAATGGTATGGATGAAAGATGCAGGTTGATGTCATGTGAGCAGTGTAACACAAGGGTTAAAGTTTGATGATTTTCTTGTAAATGGTCGTATTTAGGTTGATTTAACACCAATCCTAAGCGTATGACAAAAGATAAGTTGAACAAGTGTGTCTATAAAGCAGAAGAATTCATAACGTTTAGGAATGGCAACGGGGCAGGTTCGGGGCGGGGCATAGTTTCTCAAACCCAACCCGATATCTTTCAGGTATCTTATTGGTACGTCCCATTGGGTTTCGGGTTTCCCGTCGGGTTTCAGATATTTTATCGGGTTTACAACAATTCATAAGGAAATCTTTATTCTGTTTTAGGGTACCCTACTATATTATAAAAATACATGTTTTAGCATCTCTTTTAAATTAAAAATATGATGCATCAATTTAATAAAATAAATTGGACGTTATATTAAAAATTATTTGATTTAAGTTTATTGTACTATATCAAATTATAAAAAAAAAAAAAATAATCATTCATACCAAATCGTTAATAACTAAAAAGATTTTCCACAATAAGTGTTTTATCTTTGAATATGTGCAATTAACATCAAAAATGTTTTGAACATATATATATATATATATATATATATATATATATATATATATATATATATATATATATATATATAATCAGGATGGGACGAGGATAACCCATTCCCTGCCCCAAACCCGATAACGACCCGTTACCCGACCCGAAATGATCAGGTTTCGGGTTTCCCCGTATATGAAGTCCCTACATATTGGCCTCATAATCGATTTAGTCCTTATATATTTTTTTTATTCAATTAAGTCTCAAATACCGGTAATCGTATTCAATTTAACCCTTTGACCCGGTCAACAGGTCATCCAACTTTCAAAAATTACACTTTTGGCCCAGATTTCAAATTTTATTACAAAGTTGGTCCAAAATTTACACTTTTGGCCCAGATTTTAAATTTTTTTACAAATTTGGTCCAAAATTTACTCTTTTTGCCCAAATTTTAGAATTTTATTATGAATTCATCCTAACTTTAGTTTTTTTACAACTTTTTTTCTCAAAAAATTGTTTCTAATATGTTTTTTCTTTATAAACTCATATTTATACAAAAAAAAACATATTTTCACATAGAAATTTTATTTTTTCTATATAAAAACTTTTTTAAAATGTTTTTTGTATATAAAATATCTAGTTATAAAAATAGGTTTGAATTATTTGTGTGATATCTCTTAAAAAATCAATTAATAAATTAAAAGTAACCCTAAATTATAAAAACAAGTTTGGATTATTTGTTCTTTAATCACATTTATATGAAAGTTTAAACTAGTTACATTATATATGAAAGTTTAATATATATATATAATATAATAATATTATATTTTATTTGTAAGAACTTTTTTAGGAAAAAAGTTAAAATCATAACTTTGATATCTTTTTTATAACTTTTTAATAAATATATTATCTAAATAAAACATATCCATTCATGACATGTGTCCGATCTAGGTTGTGATTTTTTATTTCCAATCAACCTCTTCTTACTTGGATTATTTATAATCTTGTATTCCCTTTCTTTTTTAATGTCTGTTATATGGAATATCGGTTGCAATTTATTATTGATAAACATGTTTTTAGGGGAGTGGGAAATGACCAAAAATACAATAGCAACATAAATATATAAAATATTATAACTATCAATAACAAAATAGAATACTTTAACTAAAGTTCTAAAGAATTTACACATGAGTTTGGTTAAAAAAATTCCTTGTGAAGCTCAACTCAAACATTTTTCAGGTCTTTGAGTAATTTTTTTTAACCAAACTCATGTGTAAATTCTTTAGAACTTTAGTTAAAGTATTCTATTGTGTTATTGATAGTTATAATATTTTATATATTTATGTTGCTATTGTATTTTTTGTCAGTTTTCACTCCCCTAAAAACATGTTTATCGATAATAAATTGCAACCGATATTTCATATAACATACATTAAATAATAAAGGAAATACAAGATTATAAATAATTCAAATAAGAAAAGGTTGATTGGCAATAAAAAATCACAACCTAGATCGGATACATGCCATGAATGGATATATTTTATTTAGATAATATATTTATTAAAAAGTTATAAAAAAATATATCAAAGTTATGATTTTAACTTTTTTCTTAAAAAAATTCTTACGAATAAAATATAATATTATTATATTATATATATTTTAAACTTTCATATATAATGTAACTAGTTTAAACTTTCATATAAATGTGATTAAAGAACAAATAATTCAAACATGTTTTTATAATTTAGGGTTACTTTTAGTTTCTTAATTGATTTTTTAAGAGATATCACACAAATAGTCCAAACCTATTTTTATAACTAGATATTTTATATACAAAAAACCTTTTAAAAAAAGTTTTTATGTAGAAAAAATAAGATTTTTATGTGAAAATATCTTTTTTTTTTTGTATAAATATGAGTTTATAAAGAAAAAACATATTAGAAACAAATTTTTGAGAAAAAAAAAACTAAAGTTAGGATAAATTCATAATAAAATTCTAAAATTTGGGCAAAAAGGGTAAATTTTGGACCAAATTTGTAAAAAAAAATTAAAATCTGGGCCAAAAGTGTAAATTTTTGACCAAATTTGTAATAAATTTTGAAATCTGGGCCAAAAATGTAATTTTTGAAAGTTGGATGACCTGTTGACCGGGTCAAATGGTTAAATTGAATACGATTACCGGTATTTGGGACTTAATTGAATAAAAAAAATACATAAGGACTAAATCAATTATGAGGCCAATATGTAGGGACTTTATTGCAGTTAAAAGGCAAATAAACCTAACCTTGCACTTTCAATGAAGAAAACAAATCTTTATTTAAAGAGTGAATCAAAAAGGTGATGAAAATTACTGAAGTATTTAATATGGCCTTGTTACTCAACTGAAGAGCCCACCACCTATCTTGCCTCCCTCGTAATCAAATAACACAAATTTATGATATACCTACCTTTGCCATGGTTTCCCCATAACTTCGAAAAGACATATGTCGTTTTCAATTTATGCTAACAAAAAAAAATAAAGACATTTCTAGCAAGGCCATTACAATTAATTAACATGTAAATTTACAATAGTCGATATTGTCCAAATATAAATTTGGCATCGAAGAGAATAACGACTCTACAGTATTTTCAATTTCAACACTAAAAAAATGAAGTTTAGATTGATCTACAATAGAGCAACGGAAACGCTAAAACCCAGCTGGAAATTTAAGGTAATTATGTGAAAGATAAAACAATAAAAGCAGTAAGAAGACCATGCTTAGAATGAAACAACAATTACTTACAGTTACAAAAAGGAGAAGAAAAAGCAAGCAAATCAATAAACATCTGAATTCTTCTCAAATGAAATGGAACCAAACAAAGGCCGTTTATTGCAATTGGTCCAAATTTCGGCCAAAGCAAACGATGGCGTGTTTTATTGAAAATACAAAGCTAGCATCTATAAGGCAGTGACATCAACCAAGCTGATGTGCATATAAGTTAACAATAGGGGGAGTAGCAACTTGCTTACAAAAACATGAGTTAAACCTCACCACCCGATTATTAGATTGAAGCAATTCATGGACACGGACTAAATTGTGTTTGTTCATGCATGAACACTATTTGGATAAAACCGAATCGTTCAATTTGACAATTTAGATCGGACTATTTGGTTCGGATGTTAAGAATTTTGGAATTGGTTGGATTTTGGATTATAAAATAAAAAATGAATAGTACAGATTATTATTTTGTTCTTTTTAATATATATATATATATATATATATATATATATATATATATATATATACTAAATTATTCTTTTAGTAGATTAAAATTTTCATCTAATATCTATAAAGTAGTAAATTATAATATATTTTTTATAGTATTTATAAATTTTAATTTACAACTAATTAAATAATATTTTTTTAGTTTATATTATAGAGGGAGTTAATACTAAAGTTTTATATTAATTAAAATGTCTTAATTCTTGAAAACCGATCCAACCGAATTATAATTTGGTTGGATTGATCTTTGAATTTAATTTGGATTATTTTGATCCATGTTTTGGAAATTGAAATTAAGTTGAATTCACTTGATCGGATTGGATTAAACTGATCTACCTAAATGAACACCCCTACATACGTATGCATACACACATACACACCCCCAATGTGTTTCTTCTCTCTAATGACATTGTACTCTCATTAATGTGTAAAATATCTAAAGACAGAAGAACTTTAATCAATTTAATCAATCCCTATTGCAACTCAAAGATTTATTTGCTAATGTAAGAGAGTTCAATTTTTGGTCTTTTGACTTGTGATATATTTATTTTTTATAATTGTTTTGAATTCTAAACTTTGTTAATATAAAGGTGTTTAGGAAATTTGTAGGAAAGTCTCAAAGTTTTACCCCAATCTATGATTTAGTCCTAAATTAATTTCACTTATGAAAAAGGACAGGTTACTGGCTATTAAACTCAGTTTAGCCCTTCGAACTAGTAACCCTTGTATTAGCCGATTACCCTAGCTAACTCGTCCTTATTATCCTCCACTAACCTGCTTGTCACCCACTCCTCTGTAACAAACCCTTTCTTACCCTCCATCGAAGCAAAAGTTTACCAAAATGGCATCTTTAAGCTCAGTGGGAAGCAGGAGCAATATCCGATCACGAAGGCAAGCATTAAGGGTAACATGCTTTTGTGAAGACCACGTTGGTAAGCGGACATCATGGAGGCCAACAAACCCTGGAAGGAGGTTCATCGGCTGGCCTAATTTTCGGGTAAGTATCCCTTAATCCTCTTTAATTACATCTCAAATCTATTCCAATTAGGTTTTATTTCCTATATAACAAGATGCGAAAAAAGATTGCAAGTATTTTGCTTGGGTCGATCCCCCATTACCAAACAACTGGTATAGAAACATGTTGATGGATTTTCATAATAATAGCATTCAAGTAGACGATGAGTTCGTGGAAGAATTTGTGGAACAAGTTGTGGACTTTCACAACAATCGCATTCAAGAGGTTCTTGTACAAGGTGAAGGTGAAAAATGGAAGATTGGTTTTTTTTTGTTGGTGATTGTGTGGATTTTGTAGAAGTAGTTTTAAGTTCTAAAACTTTTGGCAATGTATGTAATCTTGATTACTTAAATGACAGTTGGATGTAAGCTAAGTTGTATGTTGTTGAATGAAAAATGGTTTTATAAATGCCTATTGTTTGAGCAATGTACAATTGTAAGTGTATGATGTGAGCAAATGAAGGATGTTTTTCAACATAAAATAATGTCCAAAATGGATGTAACTTATACATCAACAAAACATACCAAAATCAGCCAAAGTATTAACAATGCAGCCATATTGTATATTGTTTACAAAAGAAAGGGTATGTTAACAAATTTACCAAAAAGGGCTTCCTAACAAATTTGCCCAAATAGCCTATATAACTACTTAAATCCTAACCAATCTAATCCAAAGTAAGAGGTTTTTCTAGAGCCATTCCTATTCCTTTCTTGTCAACCACAATTTTCTTCAACATGTTTTTAGTGATCCTTTCAGAATGTTTTCTTGTTCTAACACTAACTTGATTTCTAACCCTAATTTGAGTATCATCAACTCCCTCTTCATCATCCTCAGCTCCATCTTCATCATCCTCAACTCCATCTTCATTGTCCTCCTATGTTTCTGGTACATGTTCACTCCCAAAAGGCACATCCTTGCATGGGAAAAAATACAAGTTAGTTATGTTATTGAAAAATAAAATTCACTCTCAATGTTATAAGATATACATTTGCAACTTGTTTGGAGTGGTGAAGCAAAGCATCAGATCATTTAAGTTGCGATTGGGTGATATTAAGACACAAAAGGATATTTGCTTCATTATATTTTGACTCTCTAAGGTAACTCAAATCATGCAGTATTTGATCCAGATCAACCATATCAAGACCATCACCTTCAACATCAATATTAACATCTGCTTCCTGTGTTTTTGGTACATGTTCACTGTCAACAGTAGGTGTTGTTTGGGTGACAAAATGACTCTAAACATTATTTGTTGTTTGGGTGACAAATTGAGTCTCAATCACATGTTCTTTTTTCCTAGAACTTTCACCTTATTCATAAACATTGGTAGACCCTCTTCCACCACTTCTAGCCCCTCTTCTACCACCTCTTCTGTCACACCCCCAAACCAAGGATGGCGGAAATGTCCGGGGGTGGAGGACTTCATGTATTGTATCACAACAACGAGTATAATAATGCTCAAAGTAAATACAACCATCATAAATATAATTGAAAAAGTTACACCAAAGTATATGTTTACATGATTTAAATCAATTACATTATGATGACAAAATGAACTGTTTAACGATTTATCGTCCCATCCTCAAAACGCGGTTGATTTCCTGTTTCACTGAATTCCTGAGAATACAAGTTGTTTGAAAAAGTGTCAACACAAAGGTTGGTGAGTTCATAAGTTTTTTAGATAAAGAGTTTGGAAACCGTTCTTTGTAATGTGCGGTGTGTTACCAAGAAAAATCCAATATTTTCCTTATAAAAATTATGTGGTCCTAAATGCCGGGACCAAGAATGAACAAGTATTTGTCATACTTAAAGTTATAAAAGTGGTTTTAAATTGGCGTAAAACCCTTTTTGATTTGAGAAAAATCCCGTAATGAATGGTGTGTAGTCTTAAATACCAAGGCTGAAAGTATACAATAATATCTGTAATTATTGATATAAAAAGTGATTTTAAATCGACATAAAACCCCTTTTGATTCATGAAAATCCCCGTAAACTTTATGTGTTGTTAACTCCCTATGTGAGCCGCTATAACCATACTATGACTGAATGAACCTGCCACGACGTTTCTCAGGCGTCACGAAACTGAAATGACACTTGTCACCACAGACCTGCCGGTCTAGCTGTTGCATGCAGCTCAGGTGTGGGGTGTCTAACCCAATATAGATCTATACACAACTATCACGTTCTCCCTACAAGAGACTCTGATTATAACTACCAGGAATTTGGATCCCGTACTCGGACGTACAGGGAGAGAATGTCTCACAATTTAGGTTAACAAGTTTATATGTGGTGTGCATGAGTGTAAAGCCTTTTTCTGTGGGAATAAAACCTTCTAAAATGTGTTTGTTGCGTTAATGGAAACATAAACCATACCTATTATAGTTTATCAAAACAAGGATAAAAGTGGTAATGTACATGAACTATACTTTAACATAGTTTATTCAAATGTTTGTATGTAATAGATGTGCTATGATTATAACAAATCGTTATTTTTATGCTTTATCTAGCAAACTCCATTTGTTAACTGATGTATGACTATATACTAAGTCAAAATTTCATTTATTTGCAAAAACATATATTCACATAAAGATATATACCTTGCTCAACATGTTACAAGGTGAAATGAAATTGATAGCATTTTTCTGTTATTAATATTTTCATTTACTGTTCTTAGAAAATTTATAGAAAAATAATCAAAGGTCCAAATCAGAATCCGTAAATTCTGAGAGTTTGGGAAATGAGTCTAGTTTGTTCATAATTTTTATTATGAATTTTAATGACCTCCAACTTGTGTGAAAAAGTCCATAATCACAGACTGGTCCGGATTGATGTTTGAAATGTTAGGCAGTTTTGTAAAAATCACCATAATTTGTAGAAAAATCGTATGGAGATGTGAAAGTAGTCATTTTAAAGCTAAGAACTGGAACTACTTGCACCTAAAACAGTTTTGAATAATAAACTGTTTAAGTTGTCCAAAACAGTCCGTGAATAGAGTCCAACTTTTCTGATGAAGGCTGTTAGAAAAAGTTTAGTTATGTTCTTGGTGTTTTAACTTGTATTCCCCCCTAAAAACTTAAGAAGACATGAAAATGTAGGGGTATGAACTCACCTTATGTGATTTTAGTAGATGGATGATGGAGAAAAGAAGTGTTCAACTCAAAAACACTTTGGGAGATTGCTTGAAGATTCGAAGATCTAACACCAATAGGATGAAGTTTGTGTAAGATATCTATGATTTGAGTAGAAGGAAGTGAAATAATCATATGGAGGATGTTAATACTTACCAAAAGTAGAAGAAAATCTTGGATCATAGCCTTGAATCTCGAATTTTAGAGAGAGAAAATGAAGTTTGTTCTTGATGGAAGAATGAGAGAAAATAAGAGAAGTTAGGAGAGAGGATGGATGTTCCAGCCCTAAGGACGTGGAGAGGGCTGGTAAATGAGTGGAAAGGATATTGAAGTGACCTAGGTAAGGTGGGGATGTGTGACTGGTCATAGAGTGGGTGTTGGGGTGGTTGCTTGTGTCATAAGGTAAAGCAAAGTCAACACTCAACCTTTGTACTTCACCCACTCATTTCTTGGATAATATTTATATTAAAAACGTGGGAATTAATGATTTATGGGTTTTAATTGTTAAAATAAAGTTTTGGTGAAAATTCCGCGTTAAAACAATTAAAAACGGGCCTAAAACGCAAAACTAGTCGAAAACCGGGTGAAAATGAGCTCCCTGTGATGCCTCTCGGTCCTAGGCCGAGGTTCGGTCCCTTCTGTTGCTAGGCCGAAGGCGAAATGGAGCGAAAGGGTAGGAGGCGAAATGGACCGAAGGGACCTTCGGTTCCTTGTACGAGGTTCGGTTCATCATGCAAGGCTCGGTCTGAAAGGGAAGGTTCGGGTTCGATCTGCTGAGCTTCGGTCCGAAGGGAGGTTCGCTTCTAACAAGTTCGCTCCTTAAGAGGGGTTTCGGGTCCTTAAGCCCTTTTTATCCGTTTTTGCCCCGTTTTAAGCGGTTTTTACCTGGTTAAAAGTCGGGATGCCCCGAAAGACTATAAAAAGTTTAAGGAACTTTTGAGAGAGATTTGATATTCTTGGAGAGATTTCTGATACAAAGAGAGATTTGGGAGAGATTTGACATACGTGGAGAGATTTGGGAGAAATTTGACATACTTGGAGAGATTTCTCATACGGAGAGAGATTTGGGAGAGATTTGACATTCTTGGAGAGATTTCTCATACAAAGAGAGATTTGGGAGAGATTTGACATACGTGGAGAGATTTGGGAGAGATTTGACATACTTGGAGAGATTTCTCATACGGAGAGAGATTTAGGAGAGATTCTAGATAAAGAGAGATAGAGTGAAAACGATTGAGAGAGGTTTCGTGTGTGACATTTGTGAGTGTTTGGCTTCACAACGCAAGGTCCGTAAGCCCCATTAAGCCATGTTTAAGGACCTTACACACTCCCGATGAGTATGCAACATTGTTTTATCGGTTTCGTTCGTTACTTACCACAGTTTTAGGTTAAGGATGTACAAACTTTTCGATTGATGATTTCTCATTAGCATAAGAAGTTGTATAGTAATTACCTAACGTAAGCCCTAGTACCCATAGATTAATTGAGTCGACCAGTTTGACTTTTTGACTTTAGTTGACTTTGACTTGACTGGAAATTGACGGTTGTCACATCTTCCACCACCTCTCCCAAGTTTTGTGCAATTGGTCAATTCTGGATTCAACCTTGGCCATCCAATTTTCTTCTTAGGCTTTGATTTTGGTTTGACAGAGGGATTTTTGCAAGATACTTTATTGTGCCCCATTTGCATATAATTCTGACATTAGACAGCTCCGACCTTAGAGGAGATTTGGGAGAACCTGTCTTCATGCTTAGAAACATGCATTTTCCTTTTCATACAAGGCTTTCTTGGCATCCTTCTTTCAACAGGTGGTAGTGGTTTGGTGTAAGGTGTTGGTTCCCACATATTACTGCCATTAACAGGAAGGGTGTTAGACTTATAAGTAGCTAAAAACTTGTCCTTACCAAACCATATGCTGATGAATCTAGTTAGATCCTGTTGTGTGTAATTTATGGTTGCTTGGACATGGACACAGGGGATCCCAGACAACTCCTAAAGTTTGCATGTACGGTACATCCCCTATAAGTTCACTCCATATGAATGGAAGCCATTTCTCACTTCATAAGCATTCAAACCACTAGGATGAACATACCAACTCATGCAAACACATTAACAATTTAATTTAGTATACATATTAATATCAATACTAAACTCATACATTGTCTTAATTTTATAATACTTACTTGATATCAAAACCAAACTCATCCATTTTCTTATTAGGACCTAGACACACATCATTAACCTATTTACGTGCTTCTTGCTTCAAGTTAAGTAACCTTTTCCATCATATATAGTCTAATCTCCTCAAGCATGGCCAATAAAGACTTCTTTCTAGCATCAAGTATGATGGCATTAAAACACTCTGCCATTCCATTTTCAACATCCTCACATGCCATTCCGCCTTGAAAAAATGACATGCATCAAGATTTAGGCTCCCTTGCCATCAAATGATCATAAGCAGCAGGATTGACTTCTCTGATCTTCTCCATATTTAATTTGAAGTCTCCCTCAATAGTTGACTTGGAAACTGTCCAAAACATATTCTTGAACTCTATACCACTGAAGACCTTTTTGAAATT
Source organism: Lactuca serriola (assembly GCF_051521515.1). Classification (NCBI taxonomy): domain Eukaryota; kingdom Viridiplantae; phylum Streptophyta; class Magnoliopsida; order Asterales; family Asteraceae; genus Lactuca; species Lactuca serriola. Next base: position 205,253,677 of record NC_136408.1, read on the forward strand.
TGCATACACATGTCTTGCACATTCTCTATGCTCCACATGTGGCGGTACAACCTTTACAGCTTCCAAAAGACCCTATGAATTACATTAAAAAAATCATTAGTAACTACTTGATACATGTATAAATGAAATGAAAAAAATATATAATCAACAGCATTACCTTATGTTGATCAGAAATAACACAAAAATCCAAGCCTCCTTGTAATTCCAGGTCATCATGCAATAGTTCCAAGAACTACTTCCAGTTGGGATTGTTCTCAATTTCAACTATTGCCCAAGAAATAGGATACACATGTTCATTTGCATCCCTCCCTAAGGCAATTAGTAGCTCACCTTTACATTGTCCCTTCAAAAAACTCCCATCAAGCCCAATAACTCTTCGACAACCAACTTTCCATCCTTATTTGATAGCCTTAAAACATGTATACATTCTATGGAAAGTAGTAGTGTTATCAGGGTTTACAGTGACGTATATTTGAATTGTACTCCGTGGATTGGACCTCATCAACTCATGTCCATAATCTCATACTTTTGCATAGTGATGACTTAACTTTCCATCTATTAAAGAAATTGCTGTACACTTTGCTCTATAGCATTCTAACCATGAAACCTTGCAATGGAACCTGCTTTGAATAATAGCTTGCATTTCCTTACATTTTAGATTTGGCTTCCTAACCATCTCCTTCAAAAACCGCCTACTATCCATATGGGATCCATAAGATTAGCACTACGGAAATTCCTAACACATGTATGTTGCTCAACCAGTTTTTTGATTTGGAAAAATCTTTCAGTGCTCATCCATGAGGCCCTTACAACAAAGGGACATTGAAATTTCTCAGGGTTACTTGCACATATAGTCACGAGCCTTACACTATCACATTTCTTGAACCTAATTAGATAACCCCTGCTTATAGAGTAATTTGTCAAACAAAGCTTTAGTTGGTGTGGTGATTCATACCTCTCCCCACGAACTGGCTTCATAGTATTCCATTTCACCTTCGGATCATGGGTTGAGTATTGAAACTGCAATTTGTCTTCATCGTCACCCTCACTATCACTCAACTTCTCCTTTGGTGCTTCATCTTCTGACATTCCTTCAAAATCATTTAGGTTTATCTCAGGTATGGTGCATTCATCAAGCGCTTCATCTGTGGAAGTGTTTAGGAACTCATCTTTGCATCGACTTCTTTGTTTGTGTTTGAACAACTCATCTAATTCCATGTCAATGGTATCCAAGTCATCTATTATCCTCCATTATCACTACAAAACAAAAATTAATCAAATATTATAAGGGAAACAAGATATTTAAGGACCACATGGACATGGATTTTCTTACGTTTGATTCTTTTCGGGTAGATTTATGCTTCGATGGAGTGTAAGAAAGGGTTTTTACAGAATAAAAATGGATGACGGGGAGGTTAATGGAGGGTGATAAGGACATTCAGCTTGGGTAACTAGCTAATACAAGGGTTATCGGTTCAAATGGCTAAACTGAGTGTAATAGCTGGTAACCTGTCCTTTTTCATAAGTGAAAATTAATTTAGGACTAATTCATAAATTCGGGCAAAACTTTCGGACTTTTCCGCAGATTTCCCCAGGTCTTTAAATGTAGTATTTTTCTATTTTGATTTTTAAAAAGTTAATCTATTAGTATTTATGCTTAGGTTTAAGTCTGTATAAGTCCAATCATACGACATAAACCTAAGCATAAATACTTAACAAATTAGTTTTTTAAAAGTTAAAATAGACAAATACTACATTTTAAGACCCAAAATTTAATCACCATTAGTATTCGATCAATGATTATCCCATGTATGTTGACCCTACACCCTTGTCATGCTTACTATAAGTGTTGGCATACCTATCTATCACTGCCTTGTATTCTGCTTCATTATTCATTTCTTTTAGCCTTCCTTTGATATAGAAGCCCTAGATTAGATTATATTGAGATTTTTTGCGACCTGTAAGTTGTTAATAATAAATATTATTTACAGTAAATTTTAAAATACCAGTACATTAATGAAATTAGATTTGTTTTAGAGTAATGGCAATAGAATTGCTGATAAGAAATACCAAACTTTTCTGAAAATAGATATAAGCAGATGCGAGATTGAAGAGATTGTTATCTTTATCAAAATGCATATGCTTTATACTTATAGTTTTCAATGTTAATCTTTTTTTTTTTATAAAGTGTATATGCTTTTCAAACAAAGTTGCATGTCTTACTTTTTTAATTCTTTGTAGTTATTCATCACATGCTCCTGCTTAGGAGAAAAGATCAAAAAGAATTGCAACATGTATGAATTATAATTTCCAATATTACCAAAGCTTAAATAATTTATTTTTTCTTGGTTTGCTTTTTCTTATTGCGGGAAATTAGATGGGAAAGCTTAACAACATTGAGGTTGAAGATGAAAACATAAGTCGAGTAGTTAAATTAGTTGTTTAAGGAAGGCTAAAAGAAATGAATATTGATGCAGAATATGAGGCATTAATAGAGAGGTATGAGAACCAGGCTAAGGATAACAATGGCATAAAGTCATCACTGGTGGGATAACCACCGATTGAATTCTAATTGTAATTAAATCTTGGGTCTTTGAATGTAGTATTTGTCTATTTTTAACTTTTAAAAATCTAATTTGTTAGGTATTTATACCTAGGTTAGCTTTTTAAAAGTCGTGAATGGACTTATATACTTAGGTTAGCTTTTTAAAAGTCGTGATTGGACAGATACTATATTCTAAGATCCAAGATTTAATTACAGTTAGAATTTAATCGATGATTATCTCACCAGTGATGACCCTACATGACCCTACATCCTTGTCATCCACTTTTAGCCTGGCTCTCATACCTCTTTATTAATGTCTCGCATTCTACTTCAATATTCAGTTCTTTTAGCCTTCCTTTGATAATTAACTTAACTCCTCGGCTTATATTTTCATCTTCTACCTCAATGTTGTTAAGCTCTACCCATCTAAATACCTACAATAATAAAAAGTAAACTAAGAAAAAAATAAAGTATTTAAGCTTTAAAAAATATTGGGAATTATAATTCAAACCTGTTGTAATTCTTTTTGATCTTTTCTCCTAAGCAAGATTAAGTGATGAACAACTACAAAAAATTTAAAAAAAAAAAAAGCAAGACATGCCACTTTGTTTGAAAATCATATGCACTTCATAAAAAAGACTAACATTGAAAACTGTAAGTGTAAAGCAGATACATTTTGATGAAGATAAGAATCTCTTCAATGTCGCATCTGATTACTTCCATTTTCAAAAAAGTTTGGTTTTTATTACCAATAATGTTATCATCATTGTTACACAACAAATCTAATTTCATTAATGTACAGGCATTATAACAATTTATTGTACATAATATTTATTAGTAACAGCTTACAGGTCGCGAAAAATATGAATATAATGTAGTCTAGGGCTCCTCTTGTATTTGGCTGCCAGAGTGGAAGAATATATATATATATATATATATATATATATATATATATATATATATATATATATATATATATATATATATATATCAAGTATTAACAGTGTGAAAAATCTATGAATCTTTAATAATCTTACATTTTCAAATAGTTGCGCCAGTTTTGCAATTTCAATTCCATAACGCTTAGCCTCTGCCTAGAGATAAACAAAGTTTAAAAATTGAAAACAATGCTATATATATATATATATATATATATATATATATATATATATATATATATATATATATATATATATATAACAAGTCAAAATACACACACCGAAAATTGAACTCTTACATCAACAAATGAATCTTTAAGTTGCATTAGGGAATGATTAATTGATTAAATTCCATCTATCTTTAGATATTCTACACTAAAAGAAAACCAAGTAAGAAATTATACTACAAATATTAATGAGAGTACAATCTCATTAGAGAGCATAAACACATTGAACAATTTGACATATTTACATGTCTTGACAAGATAACACACAGACACACATGAACACAATCACACAACAACATAACCACAAAATGACATAAGAACAATTTCACAAGAACATTACGACCATCTCCAACCCTTAACACTATTTTTTTACATTATACCTATAATTAGTGTAAAATATAATGTAAACGCTAAAATCCTCCAAACCATTACAATATATTTAACATTAAAGTGAATATTCTAGCCATGTTATCTATGCGAGAATCGGGATATAAGAGACATCTAATAGATTTGATAAGTCCAAATAAACAATTTCAAGTTTCCATATAAGAAATTGATAATTAACAGTTAATGTATTTTATATGGTATGACTCATAATGGGTCCTTCTATAACCATAAAGTGTATACTAATTATATATAACTCAGCTGGAATAGACCTTCAAATAAATGATCCTACTCTATATCCATATCCAAACAAGGAAAAGGAGGTAAATCTAAACCATCCATTCTAAGTCTATAAAACCTTAATTATATATAACTGTAATCTATACTTAATGCTTATGGCTTTACCAGTAATGATCCTTTGTTTTCACATGTTTGTTTCTAGTAAGGATGACTCTTTTGTATCTTGCAATTTCTGTGTTATAGTATCATAAAATACTCCTATAGTATTTTATCTTTATGTTTGATTCTAGAGTTCTTCTAGTACTTAGGTAAGTTTTAGACTAGTTGCAACACCACAATCCCTCCTAAACACATATTGGTCATATCCCAAATAAATATAGTTGATCGGGCTATATTGATCCCAACTATAATTACATAACTATCATGTTGGAACCTAAAAGTGAACATATAGCAATCCTAAGTGCATATTCTGAAGTTTGTTGGTTCTGAAGTAAAAAGTGCTCCAGAACCTGTCCGAAGATGAAGAGAAGAAGAGGAAGAGCATTGTGAAGAGGAACACATTACGGAGTGACACTCACATCCGGAATGTATGCTGATCCGGAAGAACATATGTTTTGTCTTTTGTCATTTATTATCTTTGTATTGATGTAACGTTACATAGGACTTAGCCTTTTGTTGTATTCGACAATCAGAATGTCAGAAATAGTTCTATTGTCCAGTCCGATGTAAGTTACTTGGTTAATTCACTATAACATTCTCTCCTATATAAAGGATCATTCAATACAAGAATATGACGGATCTTTGCTCAACTTTTGGCATATACTTATTATTTCAAATCTTTAAAACATTCTTCTTGTTCTTCATTTATTAGCTTTACTTTGATCATTAACTTTAGTTCTTCATTTAATGTAACGACCATAAAATTTCAACCAATTTAAAACATTTCATTTCATTCAAACACCATTAAATTAATACAACTTGTTTTCAAAATAGTTTAAACATCAGAGTATTTCCCAGAACCATATCATAAAAACATAAAACATGAGGAGCGGTATGATCACGCCTTCGCCTTGCCACGATGCTGAAGTACCTGAAACAATAAACCACAACTGTAAGCCTGAAAGCTTAGTGAATTCCCCCAAAGTACCCATACATACATGAACATATGTATACAGCAAAGAACAACATACTATGGGTCCAATCATTCCTCAGGATGGAATACCCCAGGTCCCTCGACCATCGGGTTGGAATGCCAACATACTACGAGTCTAATCATCCTACCGGGATGGAATACTCTCAGCCCATAACCAACGGGTTGGAATGCCCACCCTCCTATACTCGCAACAATAACTACTATGGGTCCAATCATCTCGCAAGATGGAATACCCCAGGCCCCTCAACCATCGGGTTGGAATGCCGACATACTACGAGTCCAATCATCCTACCGAGATGGAATACTCCTGGCCCACAACCATCGGGTTGGAATGCCCCACTTCCTATACGTACTATAACTATTACTATGGGTCCAATCATCCCTCATGATGGAATACCCAAGGCCCCTTAACCATCGGGTTGGAACGCCAGCCTATTATCAGTCCAATCATCCTACCAGGATGGAATATTCATGGCCCACAACCATCGGGTTGGAATGCCAACTACTCTAGCAACATATACACATAACAGGCAACCACACAACATTCTACAGAACCAACAGGCTAGGGCCCTATCATCCTACCGGGATGGAATACCCTCTGCTACCGCTCAACATACCTAACCCGCAGATAACCTCCGACTAGCATACATAAGACAAGACCAAATACCGGTCTATACTCTTAACCACTACTCAACTACCAGGTTGCTGATCCAAAAGAATTAACCATCACTTAACTGTCCCTTTCTCTAGAGATAAGCTAACAAGCATATCCTCATATCACTGTCCTATCTACCAGGATACTAGCAAGCATAACATCACATAAACATAAAAAACTCCAAACAATTCAAACTGCCGGCCTTGGTGCCTTAGACCCTTGGTATAGTGAGGATAACTCACCGGCAACTGCCGACTTGAAGAAATAAGACCATGCTGCTCCGACCACCAGCACGAACTCCACGACTGATCATTGCTAAATATCCCAAACCCATAAATACCAATAATTACCAAAATACCCTTGGAAGTCAAACTGGTCAACCCTTGGTCCAAGTCAAATTCCTCAGTCAAAGTCAGCCTTCCTGGTTGACCCTACTCGCCGAGTCAACCCGTTGACTCGTCGAGTTCCTATGCTCAGAATTTCCCTAATACCACGACTCAACTCGCCGAGTCGTCCCAAGACTCATCGAGTTCAACAAGCTCTGAGTCCTTTCCTGCTCAACTCACCAAGTCATCCCTCGACTCACCAATTCACAGCTCAACCAGAAAAGGTTAGGACTTCACGACCAGACTCGCCGAGTCCAAGGCAATATTCAACAGACTCGCCGAGTTGTTCTTCCAACTTGCGAGTTACTACGCGACTCAAAGTCTGATCCTTAGCCCGACTCGCCGAGTCATCTCCCAAACTCGCCGAGTCCATTCGTGACATCCTTATTCAGACGATCACAGGCCATTCCATTGCTTCCAATAGATAGATCTGGACTCCTAGGACCAGATTCACATGTAAAGTTTCCAACTTTACGTGTATGCAAGGCTCAACAAGCTAAAAATGAAGGTTTTAAGGCAATGACACTCTCAATCACGCCCCAAAGCTATCACTTTCTGATCTTATGGCTCCAAACCAACCTAGATCTGAAGTTGCAACCTCAGATCTAGTCTCTATACCTGAAATAGATCCCAACCATGCTAAAGAACCCCCAATCACACACCATGGATGAAATAACAAGGAAATAGCTTAGGGTAAGGTCCTCTTACCTTATAGATGAGTCTAAACTGATGTAGACTTCAGATCCACAATCTCTCTTGATGCTATCCTCAAACTTCTCCAACTTCTCTTCACCAATTTCTTCTTCTAAGCTTCAATCTCCTCAACAATGGAGACGATTTAGGGTTTCTCTGTCTCAAGGGAGTGCTAAGGAGGCTAAGAGAAGGACATAAAGTCCTTTAAATAGGTGGCAACCCCTGATATTAGGGTTTCCTCTCTTCAGCACCAACTCGTCGAGTCTAGCTGCCAACTCGGCGAGTTGGTCATTTAAACCGCGGTCAAAACCCGCTCCGACTCGTGAGTAAGCATGCCTACTCGTCAAGTCCCCTTCCTTAATTTACAATTTAAGCCCTTAAACAATACCTTTGGAAATGGGATGTTACATTTAATGTCTTGATCATTTGTTGAATATAATATCTAAGACTTGACTGGTCTTTCTAGTCTAGACTTGAACATCATATTATAAGCAAACATTGATCTTAAGCATTCATTCAAGATTTGTGTTTTCAAACCTTGTCCCTGCACAACTAATCAAATTCTAGTTCTCTCAGTTGGTATCAGAGCTTGAGTGGTTGTCCTTTGAATCCACAAGAGCAGATTATAGTTGGTTTGAACATAACTTGGTATTTCAACCATTTATGTGTTAAGGATAAAAGGTCTTCTATATACCACTTTTGCTCAAGATATCTTAACTTCAATGGCTGCTTCTAATCCTCAACAAATGATTTCAATGCAAATCGCAAATAGTGTGGGTGGCCCTACACGTGCCCGATTACTAGTTGTGGAAGAATATGATCACTGGAAAGTTAGAATGGAAAGATTTCTTTTGGCCAAAGATAAAGGTGAAGAGATCTGGAGATCCGTGAAAAAAATTCCTCATGTTCCTGTTAGAACCGTTGTAAGAAATGTTGCTGCTTAGCTTATGGGTCAAGATGAAAATCATCTAGGCCCTCTAACTGCTGATGACATTGAAAAGCTGCATGCAGACCAAGTTGCTTTCTCCAAAATGGTGTTTGGTGTTCCTCCTTCACTTTTCGAGCACATCAAGTTATGCAAATCAGCTAAAGAGATTTGGGACACTCTTCAGGACCTAATTAAAGGTTCGGAAAACATGAAAGACAAGCGCCTTACTTCAGTTGTCAATGACTTTGACACTTTCACAACCACTCCTGGTGAATCAGTGGCCTCTGCTTCCAACCGTTACCGAATTATGGTCAACAACATGACTGCTCATGGGATTGTCCAAACTCCCTTGGAGTACAATCTTAAATTCATAAACAGTCTTGGCAAAGGATAGGGAAATGTAAAATATTGCCTTTAAAGTAATGGTTCTTTGAAGAAGTTGAAGCTCTATCAACTTTTTGATGAACTTCAAGGACATGAGTCAAATGTTGTTCTGTAACATCCCGAAATTCAGGTAAAGCTATTTAACCCTTCTCTTTTTTCAAGTTGTCAAGTTAAGTCCTTTAAGTATATGTTAGGATTGTGAGTACGCTGGGAGTACTGAGGAGTACGTTGCGCGTACTCGCGCACTTATTTTGGATGCTGTCACACCCCCAAACCTGAACGGCGGAAACGTTCGGGGGCAGATGACTTCATGTGGTAACGTAACAAATGAATACATAGTAAAGAAAGCAATACAACCATCATATATATAATTGAAAGTTTACATTTGTCAAAAGTTACCTGTTCAAAACCAATTACAATATGATGTCAAAAATACGAGATTAAACTGGCGCCGCAGCATCCCTTCATCAAAAGCGTAATGAATACCTGAAATTACTGATTTCCTGGGACATACAAGTAATTTTGAAAGAGTAGATCAGCATTTAAGCTGGTGAGTTTCATAAGTATTTAAGTGACAATGTTTGTATAAAATGAAATGTTTTGTCTTTGTTCGTTTGTGTTTAGAAAATTCTAAATTTTCTACTAGTATAAATGTAGCCTTCACTCAAGACCATTGTTTGTTTCTAGAATGTATGTAAGTGTAAAATAATCAATGTGTTTGAAAACCTCGTAAATCAATGCATTTTTAATACCCCATGTGAGTTTTATAACCATACTATTGACTCGGAATGCCTATGCACAACGTTCTTCAGGCGTTGGAATGTTAGGGCGCGGGTTGTCAAGCCCATATAGATCTATACACAAACACCATGCTCCCCTTCCAAGGGATTCTGGTATATAATACAGGACTTGAAATGTGTACTCGAGCGTACATGAAGTTAGTGTCTCACAAAACCGTGGTATAAAAACAGATCTACTTGTTAAAATGTTACGTTTGTCCTTGTATACGAAAGTGACTTCTTGAAATTCATGTTTCTAGTACATAAGAGTTAGAAATTTGTTCGCAAAACTATACCTATTATAGTTTTCTAAAAGTGTGTCTCGTTTGTTTAGAAATACCTAGAAAAGGAATCATTTGTTTATGAAAGCATAGATTTTTTTTTTGTGTAGAGTCTAAGATAGACAAGAATAATCTAAGAAAAGTTTAGTTTATACATGCATTACAACAAATTTATATTTCAAAAGATAGAATGTTATTTTAACATACGTTATATATATGAAAGTTCCTTAAAAGTTTGTAAATCGCATGTGATTTGGATATATAACAGCATATAAAAGAGTTCTTTATGTAACACACGATAATACTCGTGTGTTTTACTTGTAATCCCCCCCTTGAAAGCATATAAAAGAATTTATAGAATATTTAAAAGGTAAATTAAGGGGTATGAACTCACTTGAAAGTTTGAAGATAGCGAGGTGGAAAACCGAGCAGAGTTTCGTCTCGGGAAACGGATTTTTCTCGGGATTCTCGGGAATCTCGGGAGTAAAATCGACCCTCGGGACTTGAGCAAAAAAACCAGAGCTTCGGGTTTGAACGGGCACGGAAAACGAGGCAAGATTGTGAGAGAAAGGAGAGAAATGAGCATTTTTCTCGGAAGCCCTCGCATTCTATTTATAGGAAGGCTGAACCGCCTCGGTACGCGGGGCGTACGCTCGTACGCAGCGCGTACACGTACGTCATGCATGACCGAAGCCTCGACTGCCTCGGCTTCGGATGGGACGGATCCGATGGGGAGGTGGGTCGGATGGGACAGCGGGTCGGACGGGTCGGTCGGACGGGCGGGTCGGACGGGTCGGAAGCCTCGGATAGGGCGACGTAGACGATCAGAGGCCAAGTCTCTCAGGTACGCAGGGCGTACAGGGGTACACAGCGCGTACCTCGGATGAGGACGCTGACTCCTCTTCGGATAAGGCCCGAATTTTGAATTAAATAAATATATAATTTATTTAATAAACTTCAAAAATTCATATCTTCTTCATACGAACTCCGTTTTCGATGGTCTTTATATCCATGCGTAGGTGAGACTACGCTCTACAACTTTCGTTTAGGATCCGTCGGCAAATTCCGAAATTATTTTTTTATTATTTATATTATAACTCATCGTGTTTAAGGAATTTCTTTGAAAATTCATAACTTCTTTATCTGATGTCGGTTTTTGCCAGACTTTTTACCGCTGAAATACCATTGTCGAGACCTTCGATTCTCGTTTAGGTCATTCCGGCCAAAAGTCGCTCGATCTCCGATTCGAGTTTTTAGCTGTCTGTTGCTATGCTGAACTTGGAAAAATCATAACTTCGATATATGAAGTCGGATTTGGGTGTTCTTTTTACGTACGATCATGGTTTAAAGACATTTAAACATAGAAGGAATTTAAATAGAACTATTTGTACATTTTATTATGAAAGTAAATTTTATTACTCAAAAGTGGTTACAATACTTGACCCATTTAGGTCATTTCAAAGAGTTGAAATATCGGGTTGTCACATCATCCCCCCGTTAGAGAGAATTTCATCCCGAAATTTAAAGTAGTAAAGATACTAGTGAACATGAAAGAGATGAGGGTACTTTTGTTTCATCTGATCTTCGTGTTCCCATGTGAATTCAGGTCCCCGCTTGGCGTTCCAGCGAACCTTCACGATGGGTATGCGACTTTGTTTTGTTTGTTTGACCTCTCGGTCCATGATTTCTACTGGTTCTTCCACAAAGTTGAGGCTCTCGTTGATCTCGATCTCGTCGAGTGGAATAACAAGAGTCTCGTCGGATAGACACTTTTTCAAGTTTGAGACGTGGAAGGTTGGATGGATGTTACTAAGTTCGCGCGGTAGATTAAGCTTGTAAGCCATAGGGCCGATTCTGGCAAGAATCTCGAAAGGCCCTATGTATCTTGGATTTAGTTTCCCACGCTTTCCAAAGCGTATTAAACCCTTCCACGGTGAGACCTTTAATAAGACGTGGTCTCCTACCTGGAATTCCAAAGGTTTCCTCCTTTGTTCAGCGTAGCTTTTCTGTCGGTCTCTAGAGGCTTTCAATCGTTCACGAATCTGAACGATCTTCTCTGTCATTTCTCGTATGATTTCCGGACCGGTGAGAGTGCTTTCAGGAACTCTTCCTCTAGCTAACTGGGTATCACCAACTTCAGTCCAACATAGAGGGGATCTGCACTTTCGACCATAGAGGGCTTCAAACGGAGCAGCCTTTATGCTTGTATGATAACTATTGTTGTATGAAAATTCGACAAGGGGTAAATGGATATCCCATGCCTTTCCAAAGTCAATCACAGAGGCTCTCATCATATCTTCTAAACTTTGTATTGTTCTCTCATTTTGCCCGTCTGTTTGTGGGTGGTAGGCTGTACTCATGTCTAGCCTAGTCCCCAGGGAACTTTGTAGTGACTGCCAGAATCTTGAAGTGAATCTACTATCTCGATTGGAGATAATGGATATCGGAACACCATGCAGTCGCACTACTTCCCTTAAGTAAGTTCTTGTAAGCTTCTCCATTTTGTCAGTCTCCTTGATGGGTAGGAAATGCGCGGATTTGGTCAATCTGTCGACAATGACCCATATGGTATTGAGTCCACTTGTCGTCTTGGGTAACTTGGTTATGAAGTCCATAGTAATCCGCTCCCATTTCCATTCTGGTATCTCTGGTTGTTGTAGTAATCCTGACGGTTTCTGATACTCGACCTTAACCTTAGCGCAAGTAAGACATTTACTCACGAAGGTAGCAATTTTTGCTTTCATGTTAGGCCACCAGTACAGTTTCTTAAGATCCAGATACATTTTATCTGAACCCGGGTGAACGGAATATCTTGAGTTGTGAGCTTCGGTCATGACTACGTTTCTGAAACCACCATGTTTCGGGGTCCAGATTCGGTCCATGAGATAGTAGGCTCCACCACCCTTGACTTCAAGATTCTTTTCCATTCCTCGCAGGGATTCACCCGCCACATTTTCAGGTTGCAAAGCTCCCATTTGTGCCTCCTTAATTTGTGTGGATAAGTGGGAATGGATAGTCATAGTCAGAGATTTGACCCTCCGACCAGTGTATTCTTTTCGACTGAGGGCATCAGCTACTACGTTGGCCTTGCCAGGATGATAACGAATTTTGCATTCGTAGTCATTTAGTAACTCAACTCATCGTCGTTGTCGCATGTTGAGTTCCTTTTGATCGAAAATGTGTTGAAGGCTCTTGTGATCGGTGAAAATAGTACTCTTTGTTCCGTATAAGTAGTGCCTCCAGATCTTCAGAGCAAATACCACTGCTCCTAACTCAAGATCGTGTGTCGTATAGTTTACTTCGTGTGTCTTAAGCTGTCGGGAGGCATAAGCAATAACCTTCCCTCTCTGCATAAGAACACAACCAAGTCCTTGATTCGATGCATCGCAATACACTACGAAGTCTTCTATTCCTTCGGGGAGGGATAGTATCGGTGCGGTGCACAAGGCCTGTTTTAGCGTCTGGAATGCCTTCTCTTGTTTCGCTTCCCAGTCAAACGCCACACCTTTCTGGGTTAATATAGTAAGAGGTTTCGCAATGCTAGAGAAGTTCTTTATGAATCTACGATAGTAGCCAGCGAGACCTAGAAATTGACGAATTTCTGTAGGTGTCTTTGGTGCCGACCAGTTCTCAATGGCCTTAATTTTGGAGGGGTCCACGTGTATACCTTTCTCGCTAACAACGTGGCCTAGAAATTCGACTCTTCGAATCCAAAATTCGCATTTAGAGAACTTCGCATAGAGTTTCTCCGTTCGCAGTGTTTCTAGGACTTTTCGTAGGTGCTGACTATGCTCTTCCTTACTTCGAGAGTAGATAAGTATATCATCGATAAAGACGATGACGAACTGATCCAAGTAAGGGCGGCATACCCTATTCATTAGGTCCATAAATACTGCTGGTGCATTGGTTAATCCGAACGGCATCACTACAAATTCGTAGTGTCTATAACGAGTTCGGAAAGCTGTCTTTGGAATGTCCCCCTCTAGAACTCGTAATTGGTGATATCCGGATCGTAGATCTATTTTGGAGAAGTAGTTCGCTCCTTGAAGTTGATCGAATAGGTCGTCAATACGGGGTAGAGGATAGCGGTTCTTGACAGTAAGTTTGTTCAGCTCTATGTAGTCGATGCACATACGGAATGATCCATCTTTCTTCTTTACAAACAAGACCGTGCTCCCCAAGGTGAGAAACTTGGCCTTATGAATCCTTTTTGAAGGAGTTCATTAAGTTGACTGGAAAGTTCCTGCATCTCTGCTGGTGCGAGACGATAAGGCGACTTCGCTACTGGGGTAGCTCCTGGAACTAAGTCGATCCTGAACTCGACTTGGCGTTGCAGTGGTAATCCTGGTAGTTCTTCTGGAAAGATATCGGGAAAGTCGCGTACTACCGAGATGCCTTTGATGTCCTTCAGTTCTTGACTTGTATCAACGATGTGCGCTAGGAATGCTCGACAATCCTTCCGCAAGCACTTGCGAGCTTGGATGCACGAAATGATGCGAAGGTTTGTACTAGACTTGTCGCTGTAGATAACTAATGTTTCGTTGTTAGGGAGGTTAAGACGAACTGCTTTTTCAAAGCACATGATGTCGGCGCGAAGAAGACTCAACCAATCCATGCCGACTATGACGTCGAAACTTTTAATTTGGACCGGCATGAGATTGATTGGGAAGGAATGGCCGTCTAAAGTTAACGGACAGCCCATGTATATGCAGTTAGTGTTTTCGGTTTTTCCATTGGCCATCTCTACAGTGAATGATTTTTCTAACTTGCTAGGTTTGGGTTTAAGTGAATGAATAAAGTTTTGACTCACGAAGCTTCTCTCCGCTCCACTATCGAATAATATGCATGCATATGAATTATCGAGAAGGAACGTACCAGCAACTATAGTTGGGTCAGCCATAGCTTCGTCGTGGCCTATTGCCAAAACTCGTCCCACACTGCCGGTGCCTGCTGCCTTAGGGCAGTTCCTCTTGTAGTGGCCCACCTCGCCACAAGCGTAGCAAGTCTGCCCTACACCCGCACTGGGAACTTGAGTGATCGGCTTTGTGAGGTCCTTGCAGAAACGGGTTGTGTGTCCTTTCTTGTTGCAGTTGGTGCACTGCATTTCCCGACAAGGTCCATGGTGGTGGTAATTGCATTTGGTGCACTTTGGGAGGTTACCTACATAAGGCTTTGTTGGGTAGGTATTTGTAGGAGTTGTAGTAGGTACAGTGGCAGCATTCACTGAAACTAGTTGTTTCTTTGCGGATTCCTGGGAAGACCCACCCTTCCCTTTATTCCACACTCTCTTCCTGCTATTGTTGTTGTTGTTGTTGTTTCCTTTCTGTGGTTCTGGTACCGAAGTGGTTGAGTTCTGATGACCTCCGTAGTCAATCAGAGATTGTGCCAGTTCCTTAGCACTTTCAAAGGTGTCCGGTTTAGAAGCTAACACGCTTGATCGCATTTGGGGCGTCAGTCCCCAGATGTACCTTTCTATCTTCTTGCTCTCGGGAGCAATCATATCTGGACAAAGAATTGCCAGCTCGCAGAATCTGTTGGTATAAGTAGCGATGTCGGTACCAACCATTCCGAGAGTCCATAGCTCGTGTTCAAGCTTTTGAATCTCTCCTCGTGGGCAGTATTCTCTCATCATCATGGCTTTCAGGCTCTCCCAGCTTATGGAGTTTGCCACGATTAGGGTAAGTACTTTAACGTGGCCATTCCACCATGTTAAAGCTTTATCAATAAGGGTGAAAGTTGCAAATTTGACTTTGTTGTGCTCGGGACAGGAGCAGATTTCAAAGACTGCCTCCGTCCTTTCAATCCACTGCCTCAGGGCCATCATACCACCAGTTCCATAAAACATCCAGGGCTTGGCATTGGTGAAGTCCTTATAGGTGCATTCTCGAGGTGGTCCATGACTCTCGCCATGGTTGGATGGGTGTGTGCCAGATCCCGAGCCATTAGTACTCGAGTTATTGATCTGTGACATGGCAGCTGCCACCGCTGCGGTGACTGCTGCTTGGAACATAACAGCAGCAAATTGAGGTGGTGGAGGTGGTGGTGGTACAGGTGTTTCCCCACCGTTGTTTCGCCTTGGGTTCCTACGCGGAGGCATCCTTCAACTATAGGTTGAAAAGACCAGGATAAGAATTCCATAGAATAGAAAATGTAGGTGTCTCATGAACTAAATTGCTATAGTTCAACAACAGATGATAGTATGAGTCTTAAAATAGAAGAATGAAAGTTATTTGTAAGACTGAAAGTATGAAACAAGTATTTGGTTTCTTAAAGACCTTTCAAAGTTTGAACGAAATACTTAACGTAGTAGTAATAGTGTCACTTATATTAATATAAAAGTTGTTACAATGATCATGAAAATTTGACCCCTATAAGGGTCTCCGATTACAAAGTTCGAGAAATTTAAAGACTTTTAGCCGAGGTCCTAAGCTATAACGAAATTTGAGTCCTTGACAAGCACTACTTGCGTCGTAGGTTGCGCTTGGAGCTTGACTCCGCATCTGATTGCTTCGACTCCATTAGACACCTATCAAAAGCGGCTTGTTGTTCCCTCAGTTCGGCGAGGGCTGCAATCATTTGCGCTTGAAATGCTTCGTTTTGGAGTTGAGCATTGTCTTGTATCTTGTCCATCCTACGGATGTCAGAAGTGTGAACCTGCACTTCCACGTTGACATCCCGGAGTCGACTAGCTTGAACTCCAGACTGATAGGACTGATTGGCTAACTTACCAACCATTACCGGGAGTGCTCGATCAGCCGAACCTCCGCCGCGGACATCATAGAAGTCCCGGCACATGTCGTAGGGAGGGCGTAGGTTTTGCTGTTGGCTCCAATGGTGGAGGTGACTTCCCCAGACGGGAGTCGGTCCTTGAAAGTTTCTTACGAAGACGGGAGGTTGAATGGGTGGTGGATCGATAACTTCCGGCTCTGAGTCGGTACCGGAGTCATCACCCACTTCTATGGGTTCCTCGTCCTCTTCGGGATCATCTTCGATCCATCCTCCGTTGCCTTGGTTGGGAAAGTAGGGGTCGCCTGGGTGGTGAAATCCATTCATTTGACTGTACGAGAAATAGGGTTATAAGAATGGAATAAAGTTGAAACATGCAAAACATGTAAGTTAAACTAGTTTAGATATCAAATACTCCTATAGTATTTAAATTCTTGTGTTTGATTCTAGTAATGGTTTGGTAAGTTTTGACTTGTTGCTTGCTACGATCATTCCTCGATATACGTTGGTCCAATCTCAGGCAAATATAGTTGATCACGCTATATTTGTCCAAAATCTGATTACATATATCGAGTCTCAATCGTAGTGTCAACTTGTCTAAATACTTGTATAGTTGGATAAAATGAAAATAATGTGTGGTATGCATGTAATTGTACTTAAATGAACTATCAATTTAACTTGAACACAATGCTGCTTAAGCGTAAAAAGAAAATTTGTTTTGTCAGAGAGTATTAGTCCCTTAAGCATTTATAGTTTGTGTATCTTATGTGGTTCGATATACTTAGTTCACTATAAACATTGCTCTGATACCAATCTGTCACACCCCCAAACCTGAACGGCGGAAACGTTCGGGGGCGGATGACTTCATGTGGTAACGTAACAAATGAATACATAGTAAAGAAAGCAATACAACCATCATATATATAATTGAAAGTTTACATTTGTCAAAAGTTACATGTTCAAAACCAATTACAATATGATGTCAAAAATACGAGATTAAACTGGCGCCGCAACATCCCTTCATCAAAAGCGTAATGAATACCTGAAATTACTGATTTCCTGGGACATACAAGTAATTTTGAAAGAGTAGATCAGCATTTAAGCTGGTGAGTTTCATAAGTATTTAAGTGACAATGTTTGTATAAAATGAAATGTTTTGTCTTTGTTCGTTTGTGTTTAGAAAATTCTAAATTTTCTACTAGTATAAATGTAGCCTTCACTCAAGACCATTGTTTGTTTCTAGAATGTATGTAAGTGTAAAATAATCAATGTGTTTGAAAACCTCATAAATCAATGCATTTTTAATACCCCATGTGAGTTTTATAACCATACTATTGACTCGGAATGCCTATACACAACGTTCTTCAGGCGTTGGAATGTTATGACGTTTGTCACCCCAAACGGTGGACTGCAGCTAACAGTCAGGGCGCGGGTTGTCAAGCCCGTATAGATCTATACACAAACACCATGCTCCCCTTCCAAGGGATTCTGGTATATAATACAGGACTTGAAATGTGTACTCGAGCGTACATGAAGTTAGTGTCTCACAAAACCGTGGTATAAAACAGATCTACTTGTTAAAATGTTACGTTTGTCCTTGTATATGAAAGTGACTTCTTGAAATTCATGTTTCTAGTACATAAGAGTTAGAAATTTGTTCGTAAAACTATACCTATTATAGTTTTCTAAAAGTGTGTCTCGTTTGTTTAGAAATACCTAGAAAAGGAATCATTTGTTTATGAAAGCATAGATTTTTTTTTGTGTAGAGTCTAAGATAGACAAGAATAATCTAAGAAAAGTTTAGTTTATACATGCATTACAACAAATTTATATTTCAAAAGATAGAATGCTATTTTAACATATGTTATATATATATATATATATATATATATATATATATATATATATATATATATATATATATATATATATATGAAAGTTCCTTAAAAGTTTGTAAATCGCATGTGATTTGGATATATAACAGCATATAAAAGAGTTCTTTATGTAACACACGATAATACTCGTGTGTTTTACTTGTAATCCCCCCCTTGAAAGCATATAAAAGAATTTATAGAATATTTAAAAGGTAAATTAAGGGGTATGAACTCACTTGAAAGTTTGAAGATAGCGAGGTGGAAAACCGGGCAGAGTTTCGTCTCGGGAAACGGATTTTTCTCGAGATTCTCGGGAATCTCGGGAGTAAAATCGACCCTCGGGACTTGAGCAAAAAGACCAGAGCTTCGGGTTTGAACGGGCACGGAAAACGAGGCAAGATTGTGAGAGAAAGGAGAGAAATGAGCATTTTTCTCAGAAGCCCTCACATTCTATTTATAGGAAGGCTGAACCGCCTCGGTACGCGGGGCGTACGCTCGTACGAAGCGCGTACGCGTACGTCATGCATGACCGAAGCCTCGACTGCCTCGGCTTCGGATGGGACGGATCGGATAGGGAGGCGGGTCGGATGGGACGGCGGGTCGGATGGGACAGCGGGTCGGACGGGTCGGTTGGACGGGCGGGTCGGACGGGTCGGAAGCCTCGGATAGGGCGACGTGGACGATCAGAGGCCAAGTCTCTCGGGTACGCAGGGCGCACAGGGGTACGCAGCGCGTACCTCGGATGAGGACGCTGACTCCTCTTCGGATAAGGCCCGAATTTTGAATTAAATAAATATATAATTTATTTAATAAACTTCAAAAATTCATATCTTCTTCATACGAACTCCGTTTTCGATGGTCGTTATATCCACGCGTAGGTGAGACTACGCTCTACAACTTTTGTTTAGACTCCGTCGGCAAATTCCGAAATTATTTTTTTATTATTTATATTATAACTCATCGTGTTTAAGGAATTTCTTTGAAAATTCATAACTTCTTTATCTGATGTTGGTTTTTGCCAGACTTTTTACCGCTGAAATACCATTGTCGAGACCTTCGATTCTCGTTTAGGTCATTCCGGCCAAAAGTCGCTCGATCTCCGATTCGAGTTTTTAGCTGTCTGTTGCTAAGCTGAACTTGGAAAAATCATAACTTTGATATATGAAGTCGGATTTGGGTGTTCTTTTTACGTACAATCATGGTTTAAAGACATTTAAACATAGAAGGAATTTAAATTGAACTATTTGTACATTTTATTATGAAAGTAAATTTTATTACTCAAAAGTGGTTACAATACTTGACCCATTTTGGCCATTTCAAAGAGTTGAAATATCGGGTTGTCACAGACGCGGACTAGCCTGGGTATGCTGGGCGTACCCAGGTTACGCTGGGCATAATGTGTCCTGATGTAAACCCTAAGTTGTGGCTTGAGCACTATAAAAGGAATGCTATGGCTGCGACCTCAGCCTCCATTCCAGAGTGAAAAACCCTTATAGAGAGTCCCCTTTCGTTTTTAGCAAGTGTGTTGGTGTTCTAAGCTTCTAAGAGTCATTTCAAGGTGGTGGAAGAAAGAAGAGGTCATTTTGGAGGCTAGAAGCTTGTGGGAAAGAGTAGATCTGAGCTTTTCAGAGGTTGGAGGTTCTTCTAGAGGAATAATGTTAGCATATTTACGTACTCGCGCAGACAGCATGGCCGGTTTTCATCACCCTGGAGACCCCTACTTCCCTAATCAGGGAAACAACGGGTGGCTAGAGGAGGAGGAGCCTGAGGAGGAGCAGCAGGGTATCCAGTTTCATCGGGTCTTAGTAGCTCACGGGATGCTTGTGGATGAGCCGGGAGAGAATCCAGGGGAAGCACACGATGTCGGACCTGACGAATACATAGACACTGACTACGAATTTGGAGAGATCGACGATGACGACGAGGAAGGTCAGGTCGGGGACCAGGACCCCATCCCGCCATGCGAGGATGAGGCACAACCAGATCACCCCGCTCCACCAGCGAACCCCCCAAGAGAGAACCGTTCCCTCGAAGCTGAGATCGCCGCACTGCGACAACAGCTGTATGCTATGGAGGCTCGGGCAGTGCAAGCGGAGCATGAGAGGGATGAGGTTATTGGAGACATGGCAGAGATGGCATAGCTGCTGGCACAACATTTCGGCATATGACCTCGGCACCACCTCCTGACGCAGCTCATCGCGATTAGGGATAGACTTATCATAGTAGGTCAATTAGGAGTTTCGATGTGATTATCGGCATGGATTGGTTAAGCCCCCACCATGCTGAGATTATGTGCCACGATAAGGCCGTTCGCCTTCGTCTCCCGAATCACGAAACCCTAGTAATTTACGGAGACAAACCTAGCACGAATCTTCGCCTCATCTCGTGCATCAAAGCACAAAAACATCTGCGAAAGAACAATTTGGCGTTCTTGGCTCACATAGTGGACAAGACCAAAGAAGAAACTAACATCCAAAATATTCCGGTAGCGTGTGAATTCCCGGACGTGTTCCCTGAAGATCTTCCAGGAGTACCCCCAGAGAGACAGGTTGAGTTCCGAATCGACCTCGTTCCAGGAGCAACTCCTCTCGCTAAATCACCATATCGGTTGGCTCCTGCTGAAATGCAGGAACTGTCCAGCCAACTCAGTGAGCTTCTGGACAAAGGATTTATCCGACCTAGCTACTCGCCATGGGGAGCTCCGGTGCTCTTTGTCAAAAAGAAGGACGGATCTTTCAGAATGTGCATCGATTACAGAGAGTTAAATAAGCTCACTGTTAAAAACCGCTACCCACTCCCGCGAATCGATGATCTATTCGACCAGCTCCAAGGAGCTAGCTATTTTTCTAAAATAGATTTAGGGTCCGGATACCACCAACTCAAAGTCCGAGAAGAAGATATTCCCAAAACCGCTTTCCGAACCCGCTACGGACATTATGAATTCGTCGTAATGCCCTTCGGTCTAACAAATGCACCTGCCGCATTCATGGACCTAATGAATCGAATCTGTCGACCGTTCCTTGACAACTTCGTCATTGTGTTTATCGATGACATCCTCGTCTATTCTCGAAGCAAAGAGGAGCATGGCCAACATCTCCGACAAGTCCTAGAGACGCTGCGATCGGAAAAGCTTTACGCCAAACTCTCTAAGTGTGAGTTTTGGCTACGGAGCGTGAATTTTCTAGGCCACGTAGTTAGCCAAGATGGAATTCATGTGGATCCCTCTAAGGTCAAAGCTGTGGAAGGATGGGCAACTCCGACTACGCCCACAGAAATTCGGCAGTTCTTAGGCCTAGCAGGCTACTATAGGAGATTCATCCAAAACTTCTCTAAGATCGCCAAGCCGCTTACCTTGCTTACGCAAAAGGGCGTGCCATTCAAGTGGACAGACCGACAAGAGATTGCATTTCGAACCTTGAAGCAAGCTCTCTGTAGCGCTCCTGTAGTATCTCTACCTGAAGGAACGGAAGATTTTGTAGTCTACTGTGACGCATCGAATCAAGGTTTAGGTTGCGTTCTCATGCAACGTGGAAGGGTGATAGCATATGCGTCCCGCCAACTAAAGACGCACAAAGTAAATTACACGACCCATGACCTAGAACTGGGAGCCGTGGTCTTCGCTCTAAAAATTTGGAGGCACTACCTGTACGGTACAAAGTGCACCATCTTCACGGACCACAAGAGCCTCCAGCACATCTTGAATCAGAAAGAGCTGAACATGAGACAACGAAGATGGGTGGAATTGCTAAATGACTATGAATGCGAGATCAAGTACCATCCAGGCAAGGCCAACGTGGTAGCTGATGCATTAAGTCGGAAGAAGTACTCTAATCGCCGTACGAAAACACACTCGATAACCATTCAATCTCATCTGGCCACTCAAATTGCATTAGCCCAGTCAGAGGCTATGAAAGCGGAAAATAGAACTAGCGAGGCATTACGCGGGATGGAGAAGAACCTAGAAGCCAAAGAGAATGGGATACACTACTTCATGAACCGTATTTGGGTCCCAAAAATCGGAGGATTTAGGGAGACCGTTATGAAGGAAGCTCACAAGATACTCCATTCATCCCGGTTCGGACAAGATGTACTTGGACATTAAACAACACTATTGGTGGCCTAACATGAAGGCGGAAATCGCGACCTATGTTAGTAAGTGCCTTACGTGCGCCAAAGTAAAGGTGGAGTACCAGAAACCTTCCGGATTGTTACAGCAACCGGCAATCCCTGAGTGGAAATGGGAGGGGGTTTCTATGGATTTCGTGACCAAGCTGCCCAAAACGTCGGACGGACTGGACACCATATGGGTAATAATCGACCGACTGACGAAATCTGCCCATTTCCTACCAATCAAAGAATCCTACAAGATGGAGAGACTGACGCATTTGTACCTACGAGAAATCGTAAGACTCCATGGAGTGCCAAAATCTATCATCTCGCATAGGGACAGTAGATTCACGTCGCGCTTTTGGCAATCACTCCACAAGGCAATGGGCACTCATCTCGATATGAGCACCGCATATCACCCACAAACGGACGGTCAAAGTGAACGAACCATTCAAACGCTTGAAGACATGCTTCGTGCATGTGTGATAGACTTTGGAAAGTCTTGGGATACCCACCTACCGTTGATCGAGTTTTCATATAACAATAGTTACCATTCGAGCATCAAGGTGGCTCCTTTCGAAGCACTGTACGGGCATAAATGTAGATCACCGTTATGTTGGGCGGAAGTAGGTGACACCCAGCTAGCAAAAACGCATACGTCAAACAGGACACTAACGGGACCGGAGATCATTCGCGAAACCACAGAAAAGATCGTCCAGATCAAAGCTCGATTACAAGCATCGCGTGACCGACAAAAGAGCTACGCCGATAAACGGCGAAAGCCCTTAGAATTCCAGGTCGGTGATCGAGTACTGTTGAAAGTCTCACCCTGGAAAGGGGTTATACGTTTCGGAAAACGGGGAAAGCTGAACCCGCGATACATTGGACCTTTCGAAATCGTCGCCCGAATAGGTCCGGTAGCCTACAGACTACAACTACCCGCGGAGCTAAACGGTGTACACCCCGTGTTTCATGTCTCTAATCTGAAAAAGTGCCTATCAGATGAAACCCTTGTCATTCCTCTTGACGAAATCGAAATCAATGAGAATCTCCTGTTCGTCGAAGAACCAGTCGAAATCATGGACAGGGAGGTGAAGCGTACTAAGCAAAGTCGCATCCCGATCGTGAAAGTACGGTGGAACGCAAAGCGTGGGCCAGAATTCACGTGGGAACGCGAAGATCAAATGAAGCAAAAGTACCCTCACCTATTCTAGCATTCTCAAATCTAGCTTTCAAACAGAATTTCGGGACGAAATTCCCTCTAACGGGGGGATGATGTCACAACTGGAAATTTTGTGTCATGTAATCTATACATTCAAGCTAATGTGAATCAAAAACTTAAGAACATGTGTAACACCTATGATTATGACTTCAAAAACTTCAATCAAATACATTATACAAGTACTACAAATAGTCATCAAACAATTGGAAACCCTAGAAGTCCTTGTTTAAGTCCATTTTGGACTAGGACTCCCTTATTGGATCCAAATGGACCAATAAGCTTCCAATTAGACTATCATGGGCTTAGAACCCTAATTGGGCTCTAATTGGACCCACACTAATTTATTTCAACATTTTGAGCCATATTGGGCCTAGAATGAAATGAATTAAAAGCTTTGATCCATGAATACCCTAAACTAGTTCAACAAAAATGGAAAAATCATACTATATTCTTTTATGATAAAATTCACCCAAATTAACTCTAATATTGGGCTTAGGGGCAAAGGCCCAAATTTTTCCTTTTCCCTTCCAAATTCTCGGCCCAAGGCCCAAGTCCAAGAAGAAATGGAAGAGTTGACTATTTGCTTGCCACCTCATTAATACCCAACATGTTTCCATGCACATCTCATACTTCTAGGAGCATATCACTTCAAAGATCACATCTCTTCTTCCTATCTCTCTCACTCTCGGCCATACACCCACACACACTCACAAAAATCTCTCAAACACTCTCAAGAACATCCCTCCCTCTCCACTCAAAATCTCGAAAATTAGGAGGCTTTCAAGAGGATATTTCCACCAACTCTTCATCCAAGGTAAGGCTATGCTTGGATCTATGAATTAAATTCTTTGTTTTATCAAAATCCTTTCCTAATCTATGCAAAAATCGTGATCTTGCATCCTAGAACCATCTCAAACTCGAGATCTTCAAGAAAAGGGTGCTAAGGCCAAAAATCACCAAGTTTTCTTCCATCTTTTCTTCAAAAACCGAAATCACACACCAAGGTGAGCTTCATACCCCCTATTTTCTGTTTTTATGAGTTTTGTGGGGGGGGGGGGGGGGAATACAAGTGAAGGTGTAGATCTATATGTGTTTTGTATGCCTTGTATGATTTCTATGCTTACATGTATGCTTTTGTGTGCTAAAATGTTGGATCTAGCCATAAAACCCCTCAAAACCGAGATATATCTTATGTCAAATGATTTTTGCATCAAATATGTTTCTACATACAAAGTGTTGCAAGAAAAATGGCTAAGTAGTTTAGTAACAATCTTCTTTGGGCTAAAAACACAAATTTTGGGCCTAAAATGTGAAAAATACAAAATCAAGGATCCAAATTGACATATCACGAATTCTGATGGATGAGGTGTGCCAAAACAGTTTCAATAAAACAAATTCTGGAAATTTACCCATTTAGAGGATTAAAAACATAAATTTCAAGCTTAATGGGCTAAAAATGACATTTTCGGCCCAATGAGGCCCATTATGCGAATTTTACTGTTTTGGAGGGCCAAAACTGTGATTTTCTGTAAAACAGTGGACCATAAGTGATCCAAGTCCTTTTCAAACGTTTAAATTGCTTTTTAAATTTAAAAAGGACCAACGTTGCAAAATTTTCACGATTTGGGCCAAAATTGTCAAAATTGCGAAAAGAAGGGTTACAACCGAGAAAACTGAAATTCCAGGGACTTAAGCTGTTTTCTATGAAAAATATGCTGAAAAATATTTATTTCAATAATTTTTGGTGCTAAAATGTCAAGAAAATTGATTTAAGGACCAAACCGGAAAGTATTTAAGTAAAGGGTTGAAAAAGTAAATTTTACAAACAAGGAGGGGCTGAAAAACAGAAAATTTTCAAGACTAATTCAATGCATGCAATTTGACCAAATAATGGTACCGCGACTATCGACGAAACACAATACACTACAATACCAAAATCGTTGTAAAACGAATTGGTTCGGTCTCGAACCAATGAAAATCCGAAACTACTAACATGGCGACACTACGATACATACAAATAACGTTTGGGAACTTAACTTACATACGAGTGTGCACAGACGTCTACGCACCATCTTTGGGCCCCAAAAGTGTAAAATCTTGTTTGTTGGGCCTAGCTAGCCCAATGACCTGATCTTAAGGCCCGAAGACATATTTTTCTACGAAGTGTTGGGTTTCACCGACTTGGCACAACGTAGAGGGACTTTCAATGGCTCGTATACCACTGGTCCCCAAGGGTCCTTTGGTATTGCTAGTAAAGTCTACATATTTTTGCGAGGCGGGTCGGGGACCCCTCGTACACATATTATCCCCAACCGGCTAATAGAGTCATCGAGGCCTTCGTGTCCTCTTTCTCTTCGGATGTGGGACGACATGTAGTCAGGGCGGCTGGATAACGTGATTAGTACGGACGACGCCTTCGGGATCGTTAGTATTGCTATAAACTGGGCGTTTGTGTAATGCGGGTTTGTAGTAATTAATCATGCTCAAAAATAATCCAACGTCGCCTGGGAATGAGACTACTATTTTTGTAATGGTTTCAACGCAACTTAATGGATTTCAAAGGATTAGGAAAACATCGGGTTTTCCTAGGTTTTTCAATACATATCGGATTCGAAATGCATACAATTTTAGTGAACAATTGCTACAAGTATAGAAACAAACAAGCATACTTATGGATCTTCACAACCGTTTTCAAAAGCTTCTCTTTTCAGAAAATATCGGATTTTCTGGTGGTTTTCAAACGATACGAAACATTGTTTTTCAAATATAACTTATGAACTCACCAACATACCATATGTTGACGTTTTTCAAAATACTTGTATTCTCAGGAAACCCTTGAATCAAAGGAAATCATATTCAGTGATGGCTTGCAGTTTGTTTATGTACGAGTCGAACAATTTATTTTTGGGAATGTAATATTTAAATAGTGTATGTCATGTAAACGCTACTGGTTGTACTATATTAATGAATGGTGATGAATGTTGTTATGTTTCATATATATTCAATGTTATGGTATACAATTGAGTCACAACAGCCCCCGGACGTTTCCGCCGTCTGGTTCGGGGGTGTGACACCAAAAACCAAGGAAAAGCTGAATTGAGACTTACGTTGGGCGTAACTCTCAGTACGCACAACGTAAGGGGTTGAGACCCCGTTTGTGACTCGCTGGCGTACGCCACGCATACAGAGAAGGGTACACGCCGCGTACTGTCTTTTATTGACTTCTGTTGACTTTTAGGGTTTTGGCCAACCTTGGACTTTTAGGGTGAGGGGGTAAAATGGTCTTTTACCCTTCTGTGGAATTGTAGAGTGGATCTTAGCTAGCCTTTGAGAGCCTTTATTTATTTGAGAATGTTTTATGTGTTTAGGCGGGGGCTAGATTAGTGTACTTGAGAGCGAGATTATCCGAGATACCCGAGGTGAGTCTTCTCACTATACGTTACCTAGGGTGATATATGTGTGTAGATCGGAGGCTCTTGTGTGATATGTGTATGTATGTGATTATGTGCAATTTAATATATGTATGCTATATGATTGTATAGACCGGACCGAAGGGTCCAACGATATAGACCGGACCGAAGGGTCCAATGATACAGATCGGGCCGAAGGGCCCAACGAGCTATGACCGGACCAGAGGGTCCAACGAGCTACGGGACTGGAGGGTCCCGCTGAGACACATCGACCGGAGGGTTGTACTGTAGCCTCAAGTGGCGTATGTGTTGTTTCTGGTATTTTGGGGAACTCACTAAGCCTTGTCCTTACAGTGTTTGTGTGATGTGTTTCAGGTACCAGTGAGGATCGCGGGAAGGCGCCGGCATGACCAGTACACACTATCGGAGTTTTCATATGTTTGATCTTGGGATGTGATTTTATGGAATTTTTATGTGAAACATTGAGAATTGGAATCTTTTATGAATGAAATTGCATTATTGAAAGTGAAAAATTGTTTTGAATTTTACATCGTTACATGCTCAAACCATAAGGGAACTTTCCGGAGGTCCTCTTGCTCTTCTCAGTTCTTTCGAACCAATTGTTCCGAATTCTTCTGCTTTGGATCTTTTCAAAACCACTATTCCACTGGTTAATTCATCCACACCCTCTCAAAACTATTCTATTGATGACTCCGAAGCCATGGACTCAGAACTCCATTTCCAACAGGAGTTCGCTCTGCTTTCAATGAAATACAAACGTCATTTCAACCCTTCCATCAAGCCATACCAAAATAGATTCCAAAGCTCCTCACTATAACAATCCTCAACCATACTCAACTCTGGAACCTAAACCAACTTCCGAAAATCCACATGCGTACAAACCAAACCTCTCTAAGCCAAACACTGCCATTGAATCCCCTCAGAATTCGATTTTGAACAAACCAAAAATTGTGTGTCATAAGTGTGGACATCTAAACCACTTTGCAAAAGATTGTCGAGCTGACTCTGAACTGAAACCAAAAATCAAGGATTCTGTCTGCTATGTCCAAAAGGCTCAAGAAATGGCTAAAAGTGAAAAAGCTTTTGTAACAACTGTTTCAAGAGACGTTAAAGGTTACTGGTCATCCGGAGATGATGATGATGTTACAATGATTGGAAGAAATATGTGCTTGATGGCAAGACAAGATATTGAATGTGATGATGCCTATTGGTAATCTGGATCTGAGAAAGATGATGAAGATACTGAGCCCAACTACTACTACATGGCTACAAACGATCCTCCAGGAAGAAGCATCATTCAACAGGTAAAATTCTTAATTACTGAAAATAATTTTGATTTATCAATTTGTGAACTATATCTAACTCAGATTCAATCGAACATGAACATCATTTACAAAGCCTATGAGTCAGCCATAGAAGCCAGTGAGAAGAAGGATATCGAATTGAATCATCTTAGATTATGTTTTGAGGATAAGAAGTTAAAAATTGAGTCTTTTGAACGAGAGCTTGTAATGTCAAAAGATGAATGTATCATTTTGAAAGACAAATGTCAAATTACCTACTCTAAAAGAAATGTTTTGATTTTTGATAATAAACGTCTCAATGCTAAAATAGATGCTTTGCACAACTCTACTGACATGCTTGAAGCAAATGAACGAATGACTCATAATTTTTGTCATCCATGGTCCAAAGCACCTGGCCTCGGAAGCGAGTTTCCAAAGCCAATTGCTAGTCCTCTGAAGGAATTTCAAAATCTGACTTTTCTAGGAGAAGTTACGAACATCAAACATTCGGACACCCCTGTTTTTCCTTTGTCACCCCTTCCTGAGACAAATGACCACTTTGCATCTTTGATCCCTGAGTTTCAACCAATTGTTGATAAGTGTCCTGATTCCACACCTTTTCCGCCTCTGATGAACCTGGACCTGAATAGGACCACAGAATTTCATCATAGTGTCTTTAATATAATAGATTATATTCCGAACAACAATCCTCCTAACAACTGTGTTATTGAGGAAATTACTCCCAATCTTACTGAAACTACTTCATCTAAGTTTGTATAGGCATCCTTGGATGATAAGGTTGAAATCTCAAGCAATGTCTCCTCTGATTCATGTGAATCCAAATCCCTTGTTGTTTCAAAAACAACATTGGATCCCATTGATCCAAAGTTTAGCAATCCATCAGTAGGTCAAACCTCAAAGTCTGTATCTCGATCAAAGCAAAAACCAATGCTCAATAGAAAGGATGTGGTAGATCCTAAAGTGGAAGCAAGAAATGCTCACAAGAATGAACTCAGGTCTAGACAAAACTCTCAATTCATCGAGAATTCTAAAAAGAATGCATCTCATAACTCTAGCTCATCCACACCTAGACAAAAATCCTTTGCTCCCACTAAGATACTCAAAAGACCAAGTTCTCCCAGTACTGTTCAACGCAAGACCGGAGTCAATACCACTCCACTCAAAACTCGTAAACATGGTTCACCAGTTTGAAATACTCCATCCTGGAATGTTTCCTCAGTCTTCATCATTAAAACTGACGGCACAATTTTTATATCGAATTCTTCAAAAAACATTGTGTTGTCTAACAAATAAAAAAGTACTCAGAACACAAGTTTTTCAAAATCATCGAAAAAAAATCTTGTCTGGAAAGTCAAATCTTCCTCTAAAGAAAAAAAGACTTCGGAAAAATCAGTTAAGACCACCTCTCTGGAAGATCATGTTCCGAAGCACAATGCTCTGAAAGTTCATGTCATTAAGTACGACTATTGGATTGATGAAAGAACCTTGCCATTCTGTGTATTTCCTAAAGGATATCGAAACACACCCATTAAATATCATGTTGCTCACAAGTCCCTTTCGAAGCCCAAGACTCATGCCTTTGTCCCAAAACCTAACTCGGAGCCTAAAAACTCCATAACTCACTAATTTTGCAGGCACTCTGTGCTTCGGAGCAAGAAACAATATGGTATATTGATAGTGCTTGCTCCATGCACATGACGAGATAGAAGAACTTTCTGTGAGATCTAAAGCTTTCATCAAATGTTGGATATGTAACATACGACAACAATTTTAACTCTCAAATATGAGGTTATGGCATTCTTACAAATGGCAACTTTTCAATCTCAAATATGGCATATGTAGCTTACCTAAAGCACAACTTGATAAGTGTAGCACAACTCATTGATGCAAATCATCGAGTTGAATTTTTCAAGAAACACAGTTACATCATGACCGAAGACCGAAGTGAATGTTTAATCAATTCCAATCGCAACAAGAACATGTACCCTCTCAACATCAACATGATCATTGGCAAGCACCAATTGTGCTTACTCTCCAAAGCAGTTCCTGATGTTAGCTGGTTGTGGCACCGAAGACTTGCACACTTAAACTTTAGATACATGAATGATCTTGTGTCAGGAGAAATGGTCCGAGGTCTGCCACTCCTCAAATTTGAAAATGATCATTTATGTGTTGTGTGTGAATGTGGCAAGCAGTCAAAGAAAGGTCATCCCGTCATCATTGAAAATTCCATTTCGGAACCTCTGGAGCTTCTACATATCGATTTATGTGGACCATCATCAATGGAAATTTTACATCACAAAGAGTACATTCTTGTGATTGTGGATGATTTCACTATGTTCACTTGGGTTTTCTTCCTCAGGCTAAAGTCAGAAACAGCTTCCGAACTCATCAATTTTATCAAAAAGATAGAAGTTCTCATCAAGCTCCCAGTCAGACGTATCCGAAGTAACAATGGTTCGGAATTCATAGATTCCTCCATTGAAAACTTCGTTTCCGAAAAGGGTATTGACCAAAATTTCTCTGCTCCATATACTCCTCAACAAAATGGTGTAGTTGAACGAAGAAACAGAACTTTTGTTCAAGCTTCTCGATCAATGCTCAATTTTGCAAATCTTCCACTCTATCTTTGGGCTGAAGTCTTCTCTACTGCATGCTTCACTCAGAACCGGAGCATCATAAACCGTCACCTCAACAAAACACCGTATGAAGCAATGAATGGTCGGAAGCCTACAATCTCATTTTTACATGTCTTCGGATGCAGATGCTTCATCAAGAACAATCATGATCAGCTTACCAAGTTTCAACCCAAAGTTGATGAAGCAATTTTCCTTGGATACTCCTCTAAATCAAAGTCTTATCGGGTCCTCAACCGACGTACTCAAGTTATTAAATAAAGTTTTAATGTTACCTTTGATGACAACTTCATTTGGGATTCCAGTCCTACTCACGTTACAACTCACATCATGGAGTCTGATGCTCCCTCCCCGGAATGCTCCCTCCGAAACAGCCCTTGATTTGGAATCTCGAGCAAGGCAAAGCTCAATTCCGACTCCTTAAGCTCCTATCTCTCAAAATGTCTCCGGTCTAATTCCAAGTTTCCCTCCATTTGATTCCGAACCATTTCAACCTTCTCAGGTTGAGGAGGAGAATGCACAATCCTCTCTTGAATCAAATGTAGACGGATTCCAAGATGTGGCTGCTAACTTCGATGACTCCAATCCGAACAATATCGATAACAATGAAAAGTTCTTTGAGTTTCCTTCTGATGATGATGTCAATCTCTCTAGTTCAGAAGTTCAGGGGGAGCATCATCCTCAAGTTCAAACTATTCAGGGGGAGCAACTCAATCCCATTGTTGATATTGGCTCATCCGCTGCCCAAGAACTTCCAAGATTGCACGTCTGGACCAAAGATCATCCTCTAAACCAAGTGATTGGAAACCTCAATGCTGGTGTACAAAATCATTATGCCTCAAGTATCAAAATGAATGTCATTTCTCTGCATTTATATCCATGATCGAACCCAAATCCATTAAGGAAGCATTAGAGCATGCTGACTGGATCATAGCCATGCAAGAAGAATTGGTAGAATTTGACCGAAATGAAGTATGGACTCTTGTACCTCCTCCTCCAAAACATCCTATTGTTGGCACAAGATGGGTATTTCGCAACAAGCTAGATGATGCAGGAGTCATAATCTGGAACAAAGCAAGACTGGTGGCCAAAGGTTTTACTCAGATTGAAGGGCTCAACTACGATGAGACCTTTGCTCCTGTTGCACGACTTGAAGCTATCAGAATCTTCCTTGCCTATGTTGCTCACAAAGGCTTCAAAGTCTACCAAATGGATGTTAAGAGTGCTTTTCTCAATGGTGAACTTGACACCGAAGTATATCTTCAACATCCTCCCAGATTCATTAATCTTGTATTTCCAAATCACTGCTACAAACTCCGGAAGGCAGTCTATGGACTTAAGCAAGCTCCTCACGCATGGTACGAGACCCTCACCGACTTTCTTAAGTGCTCAGGCTTTCAAAGAGGAATTCTTGATCCCGCACCATTCCGAAGATCAAATGGAAAGCATCTCATGCTGGTACAAATCTATGTGGACGACATCATTTTTTGATCTACGGATTCAACCATGGCTGCTGACTTTGCTAAGCTTATAATCAATCGATTTCAAATGAGTATGAACAGGGAATTAAGTTTCTTCCTTGGTCTCCAAGTCAAACATACCAACCGAGGAATCTTTATTCACCAAGAGAAGTACATTTCTGAACTTCTAAAAAAGTAGTCTATGGACACCCGTGCCTCTGCCAAGGTACCTATGGGCTTTGGTCACAAGATATTTGCTGATCCTTCAGGTGTTGTAGTTGATGAAAAGAAGTATAGAGGAAGGATTGGATCTCTGCTTTATCTTACAGCAAGTCGTCCGGATATCATGTTTTCCACATGCTTATGTGCAAGATTTCAAGTTAATCCCAAGATGTCTCATCTTCTGGTTGTTAAGCAAATTTTCCGATACCTTAAAGGCACTAAATATCTTGGAATCTGGTACCCAGCAAATGAAAGTTTCCTTCTCCAAGCCTATTCAGATTCGAACTATGCTGGACTTCAATTTGATAGGAAAAGTTCATCTGGAGGATGTCAATTCCTAGGTGGTCGATTAGTTAGTTGGTCATCCAAGAAACAAAATTGCATTGCTCTCTCTCTACAACCGAAGCTGAATATATTGTTACTGCCAGCTGTACCTCTCAAGTTCTTTGGATGAAATCCCAACTCTTGGATTATGCTTACCGATTTCAACGCATTCCTATCTACTGTGACTCTCAAAGTGCTATTGCAATTTCTCACAATCCAATTCAGCACTCCATAACAAAGCACATTGATATCAAGTACCATTTTATTAAAGATCATGTTCTAAATGGTAACATTGAACTTATTTTTGTTCCATCTGACGATGAGATTGCTGATGTCCTTACTAAGGCATTAGAAGAAACCAAATTCAATGGTTTTCTGAACAAAATGGGTATGTGATGCCAGATCCTCAGTTCTTTCAAGAGACTTGTTCTCTCTGATTGAAGTATTCCATAGAAAAATCGGTTCCGATGTCAAATTTTCTTTTTAGAACTATTTTCCTTACGAATATCAAAGGATCATTTTACTTGTCTTTATTTCTAATTATCTCCTGAGTGTTGAGCTAATCAGTTCACCCTAAGTACATTGTGTCAAGCCTATAGAGTCTTCTTGGTTTTCATCTCGGAATTTACTTCATAATAACATCCCGAAATTCATATCCGAAAAGGTATTATCTTCTGAACCTCTTCTCAAATTGTGCTCTGGAATTTTTACTCCAGATCATCATCTCCGGAATTTTGAAAAACATTTGGTCTGGAACATAAAATTTTCAACTCCTAAACTTTCTCAAAAAAAAAAACTGCACCGGACCTACAAACCATGTTCCGGAACCACAACCTTTCTTCGGAACCACACCCTTGTTTCGGAACCACACCCTTAATCCGGAACCCCAAAACTTGTTCCGGAACCACATAACTTGCTCTTGAATATTTCTCTCTCCGGAACTGTCTCAAAAGTAGATTTTCAGAACTCACCAATGCACCTACCGGATCATAGCTATTCCGGACTTACTTATCCGGAATACCGGATCATAGCTATTCTCTCACTGTTCTTCGTGTTCATCAAGCATTCATCATTCTTCAACAATGGCGTCTTCACAGAACCCAACTCAAACTGCATCAACTCCCAAGAAATCCATCGCAAGGAAGAAATCATCAAAAGGATCAAAGGGTTCATCCTCTTCTGCTGATCAAGAACCCTTTATCAGAGATACAACTCAACTATTCTCCCTAAACCCTCTTGACTACAATGAATCGATCTGGGTGATGATTGAGTTCATTGCAAATCACCCTATCTCCATTCCACTTACAAAAATTCCAGATCCACCACTACCAGTTTATCATCTTCATCGCGCATTCACAAGCATCAAACTTGAAGATGGAGTTCTGGAAACCACCATTCTTGGTGATCGTACCGTTGCCATTTACAAATTTACCTTTCTCAAGACGATCAGTGCTAAACCTAATCTTAGAGGTTTCAAAGCTGTTGAACCGACAACTGGAGAGTTCTAGACATTTCTACACTACATTGGTTATACATAAGACTACAAGGCCAAGGATTTCAAGAAATCTGTTGTTTCAGGTCTCTGGACTATTCTTATGCATCTCATCATCTGTGGGTTATCTGGAAAGCACAGAGGTACTGATACCTTGAGCAAGCATTGGCTGAACCTAGTCTTCAGCATCTACTCCGGACACAAGAATGTTGTGGATCTCCCTAAAGTCTTGTGGCAAGATTTCTGCAAGTTCGCCACAAAGAGGAAGCCCAACGAAATTTCGAGCCCTAGATTCTAGGCTCTGACTTTACAGCAACTCTTCACTGAACTTTCCGAACCATTTCCGGTTAGCACAATTGCTCCGGAGGTATGCATCTCTTTCAAAATTGTTAAGTCATATAGGATTCCAAACCAATCATCCTTTGGTCCGGTCAAACGACTTCCGGACCATATGTTGGCCATCATTCCTTCCGACTCTCCTTATCTAAAACAACATCTGGAGACTTCGGTTGTGTTCAACCCATCACAACCTGCCCCGGTCTCTGTTGAACCCACTTCGGAAGACGCTAACCCTGCCAGGTCCGAACCTAAACTCAAGAAATCAATCAAGCAAAGGGCTTCTCCCACAAAACCTAAAGCCAAAAAGAAAACCAAAGTCAATGCCCCCTCTCAAATTTGATATTCCCATTATCACTTCTACACGCACACACTCCGGAATCGTTGTTCTAAACCCCATGCATCCGGAAGGAGGATCAGTCCCTCCAACTTCCGATGCCTCAACTGGTCTGATACCCGGAAGGAGTAAAGGACGACCATAGGCTAATGATCCTAATTGGGAAGATTATGTGAACAGGGCAGCATCTTGGTGTTCGGACCTAACTAGAGCTCAAGTGGAATGCACTTTAATTTCCAGTAGGAATAGGGCTATTCAGAGCAACCTGCCCTATGTTCCTCCTACTGAAGCAAATGCAGATGCTGAACTTACCTCGAGAAACCAACCTGTCACCACTCATCAAAGTCCTTTCCAAATCGATCCAGAAGAAGAGATCTTTGAAGAAGTAATGTTGGACGATGAAGCAAGGGTCACTCCGGAATACACCTTCAAGACTTCTGCTCACTTCAAATCCAAGCCATCTAGTTCTAAGTCCACATATGACTTCGGATCCTCATCCTCCATCACTCCGGACGGAGACTTAATCTCTAAACATCAAGAAGACGATGCTGCCACCAAACCTGGTCCTTTAACTCATCCTACTCCTCCACAACACTCCGACTCTGACTCGGAATCCTCAGTTGGTGATTATGTTGACCCCTTTGCTCTCCTGGAGATCCGGAACAATGTCTCAGACACTATGGCTAAAGTGTCTTCAGTTGAAAGCTCAGTTACACAACTGAACTCCAAACTGGATCAAAAAGTCTCCGGACTGGATGCCAAACTTGATACTATTCTTCAATCTCTCTCCCAACAATCCGGACCATCGATTGCAGAAAGTGAAGCTCACCTAGATCAACTGATCTCCCTCAGGCTCAAGCATACTATGGAACAGGTCGACTCCAAATACGATGTTCTGGTTGACAACTACCTTAACACCATCTTTTCAATGCTCAAAGTCCATGACGACTTGGTGTCTGCTACCAATGACCTAATCAAGCAGACCCACATTCGCCATGAGAAGCAAATTCAGAGGTTGGAGAAGGAGATTAAGCAAAAGGATGAGATGAAAAATTCCTCACCAAACTTCTTTGCTCAACCTGGAACATTGTTAATGTTCCGAACCGGAAATTTGATGAGATGATTGCTATCCTTAGCAGCACATTCAAGCACCTTTCTGAGCAAGCTTCCACCGCTGAAGCCTATGATATTCTCTCTCTCTCTCTCTCTCTCTCTCTCTCTCTCTTCAACTTACAACTGGCCTTCAGAAGGTCTTCTCCAAGTTTGATGATCTCAAGGATTCTCTGTTGCTTGCATCGGTCCACCGGGTTTCCAATGCAAGAGGGGGAGAAGGACCCAGTAAAACACAGAAACCGGCCACTCAGTTCTCTCTCCGAGATGAAGAAGAATCAGAAGACGATGAAGTTCAGATTCTCTCTCCTTCCAAAAGCGACACAGATGAAGAAATTGAAGATGAAAGTGAATATGTTTTTGATGATGCTCCTAAGGGCATCCTTGATCTTCAAGCTCCCAAAATGTCCATTCCGAAGGTCATTACTGAAGAACAAAAGAGGATATGGTCCGTAGTTTCCTATCCATCCTCTCTTCCAAATTTTTTTATCAAGCTGTTAAAATGGCTAAGGCCAAAACTCTCCTGACAGTCCAAGCATTCCGGGCCACTCCTTCAGTACCGCCTCCTATTCTGGATCCCAAAATTGCTCCAATCGATCATGGCTCTCCACTCCGGATCCCTGATGATATTCCGGAAGAACCACTTCCAAATCCTACTCTGGAATTCACGATTGATGAGAATATGAAGATGGTCATCTTTGCTCTTCAAAGAGACAAAGGAAAGAAACCAATGATAGCCCTGCACTCCGGACCTCCTCTCAAACGAAAACATGGACGGTTTCAAGACGAAATAAATCAAGCTCTTGAAGAAAGCATCCGGATCCAGGCTCTGAAAGATAATCCTAACCCAATGCGTGGAATATCTCCTCTTTGCCGTGAAGGCATCCTTCAGTGTCACGAAATTTTGAGCCATGTCCTATGACATTCCTACAAGTGACTTTGAGCAACTCGATCTTCCTCTCTCTCCCTACAGCAAGTATTGCACCAAGTTCGCTCCACTTCATCCCTCAGATCCTTCAGAAGTGATCATCCGAATAGAAAGAGAAAGACTTGATACTTTCTATTCTAAGAATGCAATGTCATTCAAGGAAGTGTGGTCGAAGAAGAAGATTACTCAGTTCAATGTCTTCAGCAGAAAAATCCTTGTAAAGTTTGAACTAGACTGTCCGCTGTTCCGTTTTCACATTCTCTGGAACAAGCCCACTCCCCTAACAGTTACTGATGCGGACTTCCCATCAATGAATCCGAACAACATTCTTACTTTGGCCGAAGAGATTATGAACTTGCCTATCTTGGGAGCCTATCGTGCTACACTAAGCTTCCTGAAAGATTACGTTGCAGAATTCAGCCAAAGAGATTATGAACTTGCCTATCTTTACGGAACTGAGCAATTTGTTCCTAAGATTGATTTCATTCTTCCGGAAGCTAAACTCCTAGTTGATGGTCCTATTGAAGAGCATGTTTTGGGGTTTGTCTACACTACAAGAAAAATAAACAAGAAGGAAACAAACTAGAAGTATTGCTTCCGAGTCCTGGACAAACACCTGATTCCTACCAAAGCTCTAAAGAAATTCATTTCGCGTGCATCCAAGACTGATGCTCTGGAACATGTAAAGGCAAAGTTTGTGAGTCAGCTGGCATGGTACATTGAAGTTCGCGATTGGTTGTTTCGGGCCTACGTCTTCATCAAGGAAGAATAGATCTAAGCTTGTTGGATTGCTAAGTTCACTTAGGGGGAGGTTGTTGGAACCTGAAAGTGAACATCTAGCAATCCTAAGTACATATTCCGAATTTTGTTGGTTTCGAAGTAAAAAAGTGCTTCGGAACCTGTCCGGAGCTGAAGAGAAGAAGAGGAAGAGCATTGTGAAGAGGAACACATTCCGGAGTGACACTCACGTCCGGAATGTATGCTGATCTGAAAGAACATTTGTTTTGTCTTTTGTCATTTATTATCTTTGTATTGATGTAGTGTTACATAGGACTTAGCCTTTTGTTGTATTCAACAATCAGAATGTCAGAAATAGTTCAATTGTACAGTCCTATGTAAGTTACTTGGTTAATTCTCTGTAACATTCTCTCCTATATAAAGGAGCATTCAATACAAGAATATGACGGATCTTTGCTCAACTTTTGGCATTTACTTATTATTTCAAATCTTTAAAACATTCTTCTTGTTCTTCATTGATTAGCTTTACTTTGATCATTAACTTTAGTTCTTCATTTAATGTCTTGATCATTTGTTGAATATAATATCTAAGACTTGACTGGTCTTTCCATTCTAGACTTGAACTTCATATTGTAAGCAGACATTGATCTTAAGCATTCATTCAAGGTTTGTGTTTTCAAACCTTGTCCCTGCGCAACTGATCAAATTCTAGTTCTCTCATATCCAGGTTTAACTATAGTGTCCAACATCCAAATACTTTTGTATAGTTCTTACTGTGACACTGTTTCTTGTATTTATGCATGTTAGTATTCTTCTTATAAAATACTTGGAGTTCAAAAGTATACTTGTAGTCAGAGCGCTTCAACCCCATAACATTTATAGTATATATATATATATATATATATATATATATATATATATATATATATATATATATATATATATATATATATTATGGATTGATATACTGAGTTCACTATAAACAATGCTCTGATACCAATCTGTCACACCCCCAAACCGGAATGGCGGTAACGTTCGGGGGCAGAGGACGTCATGTACAGTATCACAACAATGCATAATAGTAATCAAAGTACAACAATAACCATTGTATTTACAAAGTTATAAGTTTTACATTTGTGTTCAAAACATAATGTATATGACACCAAAAGTACAAGTTTTAAAGACATGAGTTTTATAGATCTCCGTCTTCTCAAAAAGTTGTGGTTGTACCTGTATTACTGTTTCCCTAAGAGTACAAGTAGTTTTGAAAAGGTGTCAACAATTAAGTTGGTGAGTTCATAAATATGTTTGTAATTGAAATCTATTTTCTTGTTCCTTGATACTGTAAACATGTTTTTCCCAGAAAATCCTATATTTTCTGCTGTGGTATATTGTAAGCAAAATGTGTGAAATTTATTTTACTCTGAAGTAGTAAAATGTAGTTTAGTTCTCATAAAACCATGAAAAGTATGTTTCTCTATACTGAAATAGTATCATGTTCTTGTACTAGTATGCAACTCATGTATTTGTAATTAACTAGTATGACTAACTGTACTTGTAAAATACTGTGTTATAGTTTTATAATTAAATAAAACTATGTGAAATTTACTTATTCATACATTAATCATTTTGTTCAATACCAAATTGTGAGTTATTATAACCATACTAGATGACCTATGATCGCCTGAACACGACGTTCTTCAGGCGTTGCAATTGGTAGGATATTTGTCACCCCAGGCATGCCCGCCTAACTGTAGCTAGCTGTTTAGGTGTGGGATTGTTAGTCCCATATAGATCTATATACAAGTGTCGTGCTCTCCTTCTAGGAGACTCTGGTTATAATTTCAGGACTTGTTGGGTACTTAGAAATAGCACATTAAGGTTGTCTAAGAAGTGCTATATTGATGATTACGTGTAGAATAATGAAAAGTTACTTTGTAATAAATACACTATAAGTAAGTTTCATAAACTATATAGAATATAGTTTATATGTTTGTTTTCAGTAAAGTATTCTATTTGTTTTCTGAAAAATGTTCTCTGCTTCTTTTCCGTTATCTACTCTGTTTGTTTTCTGTTATGTACTTTGAACCTTGAAACCAATGAATGAGTTCTCTAAACTATACCTATTATAGTTTACTGTTTGTTTTACTATAATGAAAAACCTTTGTTAACTTTTTTAAGAATCTGTAATACTATTGTTCCATGAAATCCACTGTTTGTACTAAAATAGTACTAAACAATTTGAAAACCATTTTTATATTTATATAAATGTAATATTTATATAATTGTGATTAATTAGACCTTCAATTAAATAACTTTACCCCAAGCCCACAACCAAACAAGGAACAGGAAATGGGGTTAGATTACATATTCTAAATCTTCTGAATCCAAATTATATAATTTACACATATATAAATATGTAATTTTTGATAATTATAACAATTTAAAAACATTTTACATATTAACACAATTTTATTGTGTTTCACTTGTATCCCCCCCCCCCCCACCCCCCCCCCCTAAAACAGTTAAAAATCATAAAAATATAGGGGTATGAACTCACCTTTTGTGAGTGATTCGATTGAAGGTTCGATTTAGGATGTTTTTCCACAAGTTAGATCCCGATGCAAAACGAATCCTATAAGCATTTCATGTAATATATGTATACTTTTAGTGAATATAATCACAAATATGATAAGTAAATGGACCAATTTGTAAGTTTAACTTACAAATAAGAGTGTTAGAACCAAATTGGATGGCTGATTAGAGTTTACAGCCAGAAGAGGGTGAAGTTCTTGGGTTTTCGACCACCTTCAAGTATGTGTTCTTGGTGTTATTGGTGAAACCAAGAAGATTCAAGGGTTTTCGACCCAAATTATGTAGATTGGAAGTGTTTGTAAGTTGATTACAAGATCAAGGTATGATACTTGCAAGATTCTAACTTAAATTCAAGATGATTTCGCATGTTCTTGAGGAGAGAGGGGGTTTTCAATTGATGATAATTGAGAGAGAATGCTTGAGTTTTCGGCTAGAAGGTGTAGAATGAAGGAAAAATCAGTCAAACTTATATATATATATATATATATATATATATATATATATATATATATATATATACACACACACAAGAGTTTCCAGCTGTAAACACTTCCCGAGGAGATAAGATCCTCGGGTTTGTGGCTGCGAGGATGGTTCACGGCTGCGAACTTTTTGCGGCCTCTCTTCTGTTTGTGGTCTGAAGAAAAGAAAGGAGAAGAAGTAACAGTGAAGGTTTGCGGTCCAGAAGCCGTTTATGACCTAAAGGCTGTTTGCGGTCCGAGGGGAAGAAGGAAAAGCGAGGCTTGTCAGTATTTGGGTGATTTAGCTCCTATTTTATACAGCACTTTATCAAGTGTTTAAATGTATCAAACATATTTATTTTAACTTTATTAAAATAATAAATCACCAAATTTGATGTTTATTTGATGGGTTTGACTTGAGTTGACTTTTACAATATTGAAAATAACGGGATGTTACACATGGCTTTGTTCGGTGGTCGGAGCACCATCGAAAATGTGTTTCTGTGCATTTGAATTCTTCTTGTATATCCGACAAAGCACCTAATCATCCAACTGTTGAACCAAAATCAAAACCCAGATTAAGAATCTAGTAAATAAGGCAGATAGATTTTTAGAAACAAAAAACAGATTGATCGGACTCACCCTTGAAATTGAATCCCCAACTCAAAATTGAATCCATAGCAGCGCCTCAACAATGACCCGTGTTCATAGTCTCGGAGGCGACAGATAAAGACCCCGTCGGGATTCTCCGGTCTCATAAGGCGTACAAGCTTAAGGTGACTAAGATGGAGAATCCTATCAGAGGAAAGGTTTGTGGTAGCTTTAATGGCGGACCAGTTAGCATCAGATTTCCGGTGAGGGCGACAATGGAGGTTAGGTAATCGCCTTAACGTGTCTATTGACAGAGAGAGAGAGAGAGAGAGAGAGAGAGAGAGAGAAGGTGGGGCCCTTTAATATTATATATATATATATATATATATATATATATATATATATATATATATATATATATATATATATATATATATATATATAGGCAAAACATCATAAATGGTCATGTGGTTGTAAAATGACGGAAATATCTTCACTTAGCTGCTAAATACTAACGGAGTTAGCGAAAACGAGCATTTGTTAAAAGTTTTGAAACCAAATATATATATATATATATATATATATATATATATATATATATATATATATATATATATATATATATATATATATATATATATATATATATAGGCAAAACATCATAAATGGTCATGTGGTTGTAAAATGACGGAAATATCTTCACTTAGCTGCTAAATACTAACGGAGTTAGCGAAAACGAGCATTTGTTAAAAGTTTTGAAACCAAAGGGACCATTTTTGAAGTTTTGTCTAAAATTTAAGATGTAAATATAAAATGAGAAGTGAAATGAAATATTATTAAATAAATAAAAGATCATCTAAAAAACACAACAAAATAAACACTTCTTTGCTAGTAGATGTTGATTAAAGGAGTAAAAAAGGGAAAAATAACTATACGCTCTACGCTCTAATAATAAACAAGTTGAAACAAAAAGTAAAAATTCGAGTAAACTATAAATTTGGTCCTTCTATTATCATTTTTTTTTTTTATGGTTTGACATCCAAAATCATTCGTACTTACAATAGATATTTATTACAACTACGAATGATTTTGGATCCCAAACCATAAAAAAACAATAGAATGATCAAATTTATAGTTTCACATAGATAATGCAATTTCAATCAATAAAAATATTTCAATTTATGGTTAACTACTTATAATCAGCTTTTTCAGAAAACAATGCAATTTCAACCAATAAAAATATTTCAAAATTAAATTAAGGTGTCTATATGGTAAAATGAAATGTATTTTTAGTTAACCCCAAACTTTATTAAGATCTTGTCCATGCCATTATATCCTTTAATTCATTTTATTTTGAATTTTAAATATTTTATAATTTTTGGTACAGATAAAGTCTTATAAGTCTAAAATCCATGCCATTATATCCTTTAATTCATTTTATTTTGAATTTTAAATATTTTATAATTTTTGGTACAGATAAAGTCTTATTAGTCTAAAATCTATGCAACAGATATCCAAAGCAAAAAACTTTATTTTAGATTTAGTCCCTCTCAAACTCACGATATTATTAATTTATTTATTCCGAATTTTTAAATATTGTTTTTTAATATTTTATTATCTTTGATATTGACAAGGTCTTCCCAAATGATCGAAAATCTATGCAAACAAAGCAAACACTTTATCTTAGATATGTTTATAACACGTGGAAATCACGGTTATAAAATTAATTAAACTTTTATAGTAAAATCTCAAAATTATTAATTAATTATTTTAAATAAATTATTAATTAATTATTTTAAATAAATTATTAATTATAAAATATTTTTATTAGTTATCTGAAATTATAATCGTTGATTCAAATAAATATATAAAATTAATTTTTAATATATATTAGACATTTTTTATTTATGAATTAATGAAAACAATAATATAAAATTTAAAATTTAAAATGTGTTGGGTTAAAGATTCGTTTGAAGATTGCGTCATTGGGCTCGACT
The DNA here is from genome assembly GCF_051521515.1 of Lactuca serriola. Classification (NCBI taxonomy): domain Eukaryota; kingdom Viridiplantae; phylum Streptophyta; class Magnoliopsida; order Asterales; family Asteraceae; genus Lactuca; species Lactuca serriola. The sequence continues at coordinate 205,297,161 of NC_136408.1, forward strand.
GTTAGTCCGTTTATTTTGTACTCCGGTTTGGGCCTGTCCAACCGAGAGCCTGTTAGGTTTTTTATATAAATATATGTTTTCATGCATAATTAGGTTAACGATCTAGAATACAATAGAGAGAATTACGATAGCTTTGATTTTCTTTATCGTTCCTTGTAAACATTTTAACCCTCTACAGTTGATGTTCTTGATCGAGCTCTTCTGAGGGTTTAAGTTTAATCATTCAACTCGTTTGATTCATTCTTGACTTGTTCTTTATTTTCGTGTTCTTGCTGTTTAATTATTATTTTACCTGTTTAAGATCTAATCGATCTTCAAGATTAAGTTTTAATCTCATCAATTGGTATCAGAGCAGGAGGCTGTGTAATCGATACACATCTTTTCTGTGAAAAGGTTTCAATTAGGGTTTTTCCGCAATTACTGATATTTATTGAGCCGTCATCTCATTATTGACGTATCTTGATATTTATTGTTTTGCCCTAATCTGATTTATTACAAGTCTGATCTTTGAACAGGTTTTTCGATCATAATGGACGAGTCACAATCAAACCCCATCAATATTTCCAACAGCATCGGTTCAACCACGAAGATTCCAATCCTATATACCCACGATTATGAAGTCTGGGCGCATCACTTCGAAGACTACGTTATAGGATCTGAGGATAATGGATACCTCATATGGGAAGCAATCATTAATGAACCTTTTTCTCATTCTGCAACGTCAAGGATTATTAAAACTCAAAAGGAGTATAATGATCTGCTGAAGGATGTCAAAGATATTGCGCAAGATGAAAAGGATAAATTCCAGTGTAATATCAAGGCGTTAAGATTGATAAGATTCGCCCTTCAGTCCGATACCTTCAGGTTGGTCAGCTCATGCACGACGGCAAAGGAAGTTTGGGATAGACTTTGCGAACTGTACTCTACAGACGAGGATCTTGAACATTCTATCCAAACCTTGCTCTTATCTGAGTTTGGAGAGTTCAGGCAAGGAGCCGAAGAAACTGTGACCCAGACGTTCGATCGCTTCAATCATCTTCTCAGCAGGATGATCAAACATGACATCGAAAGGAAGCTTATCGAGCAGAAAGTTACGTTCTTAAATGGTCTAAGGTCAGAATGGAAAGCAGTGGTGTCAAAAGTTAAAGCCCATGAGCAGTTTAAATCATACTCTTTGGCGACACTGGTGGGTATTCTCAAGTCTCAGGACAAGATTGTGCTGCAGGAAAAGAATGTTGTTTCAAGCCTAGGTTCGCTGGCCCTCCTGTCAAAAAGTAAAGTTGTGATGGAGGATGAAGACCTCAACTTGGAGGAGTATGACCTCACGTCTGAGGATTATGCTATGATGGTGTCTAACCCCAAGAGGTTCATTAAGAAGAGATTCCCCAACAACAAAAACCGAAACTGGCAGGGGAGTTATAGTTCAGAAAAGGTTAATAATGAACCGAAGGTTGAAGAGCCCAAGAAGGAACCGAAAGCAGATGGTGATTCTGGAGTAAGTTGTTACTACTGTGGAGGGAAAAATCACTATGCTAAGGATTATGTCCTCAAAAAGATGGCTGAAAAAGATGAGGAAAAGGATGAGGAAGCTTTGCTACAGAAAAAGCTTGATGAGATGAGGAAGAAGAAATCTACCGCTAACCCTTCCATGAATGCTCTTATTGTGCAGGGTTCGGTTGCTGATGACGAGTTCGGTGGAGTGGAAGTTTGGTTAACCGACTCTGAAGACGATGAAGTGAGGAAGCCTTCTCATGGAAAGGCTTGCATGGCAAAGGAGGAGAGCAGTGGAGGAAGGTGCTTCATGGTGTCCGATGTATCTCAGATGAGGGGATACAACACTGATGGTGGAAGCAATGAACCGAAGGAGCAGCAGGATATGTGCTTTACGGCCAAACCGCTCAGCGTGCAGTTCAACGAGCTCGATGAACTGATCAAGAAGGTACAATCGGTTTTCGTTTCATTTAAAGTACCACAATCCTCATATGAGAAAGAACTAAAAAATGTTAATACAAGAATTTCTCATCTAGATAGTAGTTTAACTCAGACTCGAGTCACCAATTCTAACCTAACTGATCAATTAAGCAGGGTGTCTTCGAAGAGTGAGGAGCGGCGCATGTGGATCGAGTTGAAGGAGTCTGAATTAGTTAAAATAAAAGACGAAAACATTTATTTACAAAGAGACAATTTAAAGTTGTTAAAACAGCGGAATGTTTTTTGTTTAATTGCAAAACGTCTTTATTCTAATATTACTCAGCTTCACTTGGACTGTGAAATAGGCCAAAAGATCCATCGCATGATTTTGCCCTTCCTTGAGTTTAAGGAGGATGAAATCGATGCTGAAGCTTATAATTGTGAGAGTGTGATATCATCTGATGACATTAATCCGACCTACATGTATGGACTGGACAAAATAGAATCTTTCATTAAATCCAAGGACCACAAGGACATGCTTAAAAACCTTTTGGATGAAAATGATAGACTTAAACTGAGAACCGAAACCATACAAAAATTTGACTCTTTAAACGCCAACTTGAGCTCAGAAAACAAAATTGATGTTGAAAATGCATCTGAGCTTAATGAGGACGACAACATGAGTGAAATTTCTGTAGAGGACACGGTTGACTGCTCAGAATTTGTAAAAAACGAACCTGAAAACCACAAGAATCTAATTTTTGAAAATTCAGTGGAGTTCGCTCGATTGTCCAAACAAAAGTCCCCGATCTTAGCAGAGAAAGCGGTTGTATATCAAAAGGTCAGGACCACTCCAAATCAAGTGTACAAGGTCACTGGAGTAACCGAACATCAGACCGCTGAACTCACAGCTATTGTAAACGAAGACAATGCTGATGGCTGCGATGAGTAATTCTGGTCAGCTCCAATAGATAATGCAAACGAAACGGTAGGCTTATCAGAAAGAACCTCATGGATGAGTAAAGGTAGATACATACCAGAACCCTTGAATAAGCCAGACAATTTCGATGAGCCAAGTACTAGTGGTACGAAAGACATTCCTCAAGAGAATGGAAGTTCGGCAAAAGAAGACATTCCCTCTAGTTCCTCAGTTCAAAGTGAAACTCCTACAGTTCAAAATGAACCAGCCAAGGAGAAACCGAAAATGAAAGCCAATATTCATCATCAACCGAAGCAGATGAGGAATAAGAAACGTGAAAGGAACCAGAGATACAGGAAGAATCTCTCAGAAAGGAAACAATTCTGGCAATCCCAAAATGCATATTTCTCACATCAAGACAAGAATCTGAAGTTTGAGAACAATCCTGTCAAAAAGCATGAAAGCCACAACAACCGAAAGCCAAGGTTCGGTTCAGAAGAGAATACCAACCGAAAGCAAAGGCTCGGTTCTGAGAATGACTCCAACCGAAAGCATAGGTTCGGTTCAGAGAACTGCTCCAACCGAAAGCAAAGGTTCGTTTCTGAAGTCAAAAGAGATCAAAACTCTAAGGTCAGTCCCACCAATGATCAAAAGCAAAAGGGTCACCTAGAGTCTCCAGCCAAGAAGTCATCTCAATCTAAGCCCACTCCTTCTCATTCATCTAATTCTTCTAATGCTTCCAATTCATCTCCATCTTGCTCTAAAGCTCATTCTGTTCGTTCTCAAAAAACTCATTCGTCAGCTGAACAAAAAGGCAAACAGATGGTTAATGCATCCAATCCAGAGTCTAAACCGAACGCACCTAATCCTAATAAAATAAAAGTCTTTACCATCAAAAAGAAAGATGAAACAACACTTATAAAACGAACATATCTTGTTGACATCTCTCTTACTATTCCTGTTCCTATGAAAAGCTCACGTGGACCCAAGAAACTTTGGGTTCCTAAATCTGCTTAATTTTTGCAGGTTATAAGTGACGAGCAGTTCGGCGAAGAATGGTACATCGATAGTGGCTGCTCGCGTCACATGAAAGGAAGGAAAGAAGAGCTCAGGGAATACAGATCTCTTTCAAACGGTGGCAACGTCAAGTTCGGAAACAACTCTTTCAGCACCATAAAGGGATACGGAATGATAACTAATGGTGATTTTACTATAAGGAAGGTGGCTTATGTGGAAGGACTACAACACAACCTCATCAGTGTATCTCAGCTTGTTGGAGATACATGTCTCAAAGTCTCATTCGACGATGAAGGTTCTGAAATTATTGAGAAGAAGACGAAGAAAGTAATTCTCAAATCGGAGCGTAAGGGTGAAATGTTTCCTCTAAACCTTAAACCTATCAAAGGAAACCCAGCTATATGCTTGTTATCAAAAGCTCAATCTGACGAAAGCTGGTTGTGGCACCGAAGACTCTCTCATCTCAACTTTAAAGATATCAACAAACTTGTCACTGGAGGTCATGTTCGAGGCCTTCCATTGCTTAAGTTCGACAGAGATCATTTGTGTGCTGCATGCGAAATGGGGAAGCAGAGTCGTCAAAGTCATCCATCTATAATTAACACAAAAGTTGTTGAACCACTCGAATTACTTCATATTGATTTGTGTGGTCCATCATCTATCGAAAGCATCGGTGGTAGCAAGTATATTCTTGTTATTGTTGATGACTTTTCACGATTTACATGGGTGTTCTTTCTAAAGCTCAAATCTGAAGCGACTCATAAGCTGAAAGTGTTCATCAAGCAGATTGAAGTACAGCTCAAGAAGGTCGTTCGCAACATCAGAAGCGACAATGGTCTGGAATTCAAGAACAGGGAATTTGAAGAATTTCTAGCAGAAAAGGGAATAAGTCACAACTTCTCAGCTCCCTACACACCTCAACAGAACGGAATTGTCGAAAGACGAAACTGATCTTTGTGTGAAGCTACCCGAACTATGCTAAGTTTCGCTTCCTTACCTCTTTACTTTTGGGCTGATGCAATCTCTGCTGCTTGTTTTACACAGAACAGGTCTTATCTCAACAAACGATTCACGCTCACACCATACGAGATTCTCAACAACAGAAAGCCCAATGTGAAATTTTTCCATGTGTTCGGCTCACGGTGTTTCATCTTTAACTCTAAAGAACACCGCAACAAGTTCGATGTCAAAGCCGACGAGGGAATCTTTCTGGGTTACTCTCTCACTTCCAAAGCATACAGAGTCCTAAACAAGCGTTCGAGAAAAATCGAAGAGACCTATTACGTGACTTTTGACGATAGCTATGTCAAAAAGCTACAGGCCAAAGAAGACACAGCTGGGGACATCTTTCCTCAAACTGGCCAAGTCACAGTCTCGATCGCTAATCTATACGAGAAGTTTCTGGAGCTATTTGACGAACCAGAGAAAGCTACTCTCTCAGAAGCAGGCGCACCAAACAACAAGGTAGACCACATGAAGCAAATTGTCTTAGAAGCTGCCAGGAGAATGAATGAAGGAGGATCGAATTCTGATGAACCTCCATCCAACGTTGCTTCAGTAGAGGGGGAGCCAAGCTCACATGTCGAGGGGGAGCCAAGCTCACATGTTGAGGGGGAGCCAAGCTCTACAACTGCTACCGAAAGTCCAACTGCAACCGAAAGTGCTTCTCCAACCGAAGGTGCATCAACGCCTGAAAGTCCAGCACCACAAGAAACCTCTAAACCTCAAGTTTCTCATAGCTCATCAATCGAGGGGGAGCATGGTGATATGTCACTTGACTACGAAATCCAATCCGAGCCAGAAGAAATGATCAATGCTGAACTAGACCCAACCTTTGATCCAAACTATCCTCCTCTTACCAAATAGACCAGAGATCATCCTATCTCTCAGGTGGTTGGTGATGTCTCCGAAAAGGTTCTGACCCGATCCCAACTGAAGGCAAAACAGACATCCTTATTTTCAAAGGTTGAGTTTTGTATGTTTAACTCATTCGTATCAAAAGTTGAACTGAAGACAGTTAATACTGCACTCGATCACTCCGATTGGGTTCAAGCGATGCAAGACGAACTGAATGAATTTGAAAGGAACAAAGTCTGGCGCCTCATTCCAACTCCTCCATATGCCTCGGTTGTTGGTCTCAAATGGGTCTTTAGGAATAAAATGGACAAGGAAGGGAATGTAATAAGGAACAAAGCTCGTCTGGTAGTAAAGGGATATTGTCAGGAGGAAGGGATTGATTATGAAGAGAAATTCGCTCCCGTAGCTAGGCTGGAATCTGTTAGAATATTTCTTGCTTACGCTGCCCACAAAAACTTTGAAGTTTTCCAAATGGACGTCAAGTGTGCATTTCTTAATGGAGAACTCGAAGAAACCGTGTTTGTGGAGCAACCTCCTGGGTTTGTGAACGAAAAATATCCAAATCATTGCTACATTCTGGATAAAGCTGTGTATGGCCTCAAACAAGCTCCGAGAGCCTGGTATAAAACGCTAACTAAATTCTTAAAGATGTCTAAATTCAAACAAGGTTCGGTTGACCCAACCTTCTTTCGCAAAAAGGAAGGTAACCACCTTATGATAGTTCAAATTTATGTCGATGACATCATCTTTGGCTCTACGAATCCCAGCCTAACAGGTGAATTCAGAAAGCTGATGGAGACTAAATTTGAAATAAGCTCAATGGGTCCTATTAACTTTTTCCTTGGTTTAAATATTAGACAGGGATCCGAAGGCATCTTTATCAATCAGGGAGCTTACACGAAGACTCTCCTAGCAAAGTTTGGTATGATGGGAGACTCCAAAGTCAAAGTCCCAATGGCATTCGGCACCAAGCTAACTCCATCTCTAGACAAACCGGCTGTGGATATCACGCTCTATCGTCAAATGATAGGCTCTCTAATGTATCTGACTGCTAGCAGGCCTGACATCATGTTTTCTGTGTGTTATTGTGCTCGATTTCAGGCAAAGCCACGCGAACCTCACATGCTTGCAGTGAAGAACATTTTACGCTATCTCAAGCGAACCACCTCCTTAGGACTATGGTATCCTTCAAACTCAGGCTTCTTCGTTCAAGCCTATTCAGATGCTGACCTTGGAGGATGTGGACTCGACAGAAAAAGCACCACTGGTGGTTGTCAATTCCTTGACGGGAAGTTGGTTAGCTGGCAACCCAAGAAACAAACGTGTGTGTCGTTGTCTACTGCCGAAGTAGAATACATAGCCGCTGCATCCTGCACCTCTCAAGTGATTTGGATCCAGAGTCAACTTCAAGACTATGGACTCAATATGAAGAAGATCCCATTATATTGTGACTCTGAAAGTGCAATTAGGATCTGTCATAACCCAGTGCAACACTCTAAAACCAAACACATAGCACTGAGGTATCACTTCATCAAAGATCACGTGGAAGATGGAAACGTCGAAGTACACTTTGTCAGAACCACTGATCAACTGGCTGACGTCTTTACCAAAGCTCTTCTTGAAGCATCATTCAACAGAATACTGCAAGGGCTAGGTATGATGGAATCAGAATCAGTACCTCAAACTACCTCTCAACCTCAAACGTAAGAAGCGAACTTGACCGAACGTTCAGGTTCGGTTATATAATCTGACTCGCTCATCACTACAAAGGTAGTTTTCTTGGTTGTATATTTCTTGTACAAAGTTGTTTATCTTATTGTCAAAAGAATATTCTGATTGCATGTCTCAATTCCTTGGTTTTCTAAAATTTTTCAAAACCGAAACCTACCGAAGGTTCGGGTTCGGTTTTTCAAAATTTTCTTGAACCGAAACCAACCGAAGGTTCGGGTTCGGTTTTTCAAAATTTTCTTGAACCGAAACCAACCGAACGCTCGGGTTCGGTTTTTCAAAATTTTCTTGAACCGAAACCAACCGAACGCTCGGGTTCGGTTTTTCAAATTTTTCCCAACCGAAACCAACCGAACGTTCGGGTTCGGTTTTTCAAAGTTTTCCAAAGTTTTTTTTTTTTTACTCTTTCCAAGTCTTATTTTCTTTGCTTACTTTTTATCTTTTAATTTTTTTTTCTTTTTATTTTTTTTTATTATCTATTTCAAAAACTCCAAAAATATTTTTCTCTTTTAATTTTGTTTGTGCTCGTTCGTTTATGGGGATATAATTGTTGGATTACTTAAGTGTCCCTAGAAGCATGTTGCTGTATGTGTCCCAAGCCTCATAAGATTTTGAATAATAGCCTTCATGACCTGGTATAAACAAACCTTGTCTTCCCAATAAGGCTACCACATTTATTCTAATCGTGAGCTACCTCACTCTCTTCTCACATGAGTTAAGAGTTTTCTGCTTGGTCCTTCTTTTTGCAGCTGAGGTACTTTATTTTCTTACACCATCTCCATTACATTTCTCCATTACATTCGTTTCATCAACGTAACCCTTGAGACTCTCAGAAATTACCACTGAGGTTTATGGTTACACAACAACTGTGTTTATGATCTTAGTTTCGTGCTACTACAAGCTGAGTGAAACCCACAATTCAACACCAAATCTGAATTGACGGTGAACAATTAATTTGCTCAAGTTTTCACCAAAGAATTGACGGATGTACCCTCATGAAATCTCAAATTTTATTTTGTGTGATTCCTATGAAATTGTTAAACACCATAACATTTCTTCCCTTGGAATACAGTTTTTAATTTTTTTTTGAGATTTTATATTTTCCAAGCCAATTTAAACTTAATTCCTACCTACTTGTTCAACAGACTACACCGGTCTCACAAGTACTTTGATCACTTTCTTTCTTATTTCAAGATTAGAATTGTTGCATCAAAGCGAAAGCCACCCTGAAATAGCCTAATTAAAAGAAGCCTTTCCACATTTATTAATAAGTGTTTGATCGTAATTCAACGGGAATCCACATTAACACTTTGAGGTCTCTCTTGATCTTGAAGGAAGAGATTCGTGCCCGGGATCATTTGTTTCGTGTCATTATTGACATCACAGTCATTCCTCAAAAGAGTTGCTTTATTTCTTTTCCTTTTACACTCTTCGCACGAAAATTTTTGATTTTCCAAAATTCCGTTACTAATTATTACAGGCTGTATTATTGCTTTGGTGGTTCATTATCAAACTGTGGTAAAAAATCATCCACGTGGGCAATTTATTCAAAAGATGCGATTCAAAAGATAAGACAAAGGGTTGCTGACTTAGGCGGCAAACAAAAGGATTGAATTTCAACCGGTGGTACAAAGGGGCGCGTGTGAATTTGAAACGCCCACTCTTTTACTGACATAATGGACGCGTGTGCGAATTTCAAGCGATTCCTCTCTGGCACTTAAAGGCGCGTGAGGATTTGAAACGGTTTGTTCTGAAACGGCGCTTGTTGGGCGGCGTGTTCCTAGGAATCTGACACTCTCTCTCCTACGTGATCATCGCATGCCTTAACTGTCACGCATCTGTCATTCCGGGAAACCTTTTCGTATTTCCATAGAAGATTTGAACAGATTTTTCTCTCTCCTTACAATCACTATAAAAGGCAGTCTCCACTCCCATTTACCTCTTTACTGCATCCGGATTTCCAAGAGAGCAAAAATTTCCCTAAAGCTTTCCTGTTCATCTTCTTCTTCCTACCTTCAACAATGGCAGAATCATCCTCAGTCCATGCTACCTCACACATCCTTCCTATTCGTCCACAACAATGCTTGGTGATCGATCTAAACCCTATGGCGTACGACTCTTATATGTCGCCGATCATCGAGTGCCTGAAGTACTCCCAAATCGCTCCTGCTCTCTCCAGAATTGAGTCTGTGCCCATGGAGATTCTCTCGCAGGTGTATGCGACTGCCTATTACGACAAAGTAGTTGAGCGGGTCTTCTTCGAGGTTGTTGATCACAAGACCTCCATTTCTCGACAATGATTTGGTACTTTGCTAGGTTTGGCTACTGACCCATCGAGAATTAATCCGGAGACGATTCCGGTTGGGTATCTTTACAACATGTTCTACAACATGGGGTACACGGAGGTGCTCACCTCCGTTGCGAAGTTCACGAAATCCTGCTTGCCGCCACAGTGGAACGGCATGTTTACAGTCCTCTTCAAGGGCTTATCTTAAAGGAGCTCAGGATCCGATGGTTCAAGTCGACTGTTCCTGTCGATTATGTATGCAATTTACAACGGAGTCAACCTAGACTTTGGGTTGGTCCTCTGGCAACAGCTCATCCAGAGCCTTTCTTCTTCATCACGACATTCTGAGGTGTCGTTTGCCCGGTTCTGGATTTTTATCACCAAATGGGCGATGGATAAGTTGGATATTCCTACTGCTGCTGGTGCATCGATGTCTTCGGTCGGTACTTTTCATACCACGAAGATCATCGTCTCCGATGCATCCAAGTTTTCTTTTATTAGCTCTATTCTGGAGACAATGTACGGCGATGTTCCTTCTGACAGCAGGCTCATCCGGACGATTAAGGAGTTCAAACCGACTGGACCTAGGCAACTGACACCGGAAATGCTAAAGTCCATCCATGATGCTGACAAACCGGTTAACAGGGGCAAAAAGGCGGAAAAAGGGAAGCAAGTGACCAAAGCTCCTAAAGGTCCTTCTCCTAAGAAGAGGAAACAAACAAAACCTGCCCAGTCACCACAGCCGAAGAGAAGGAAGACTCAACCGAGGCGAAAGCTTCTCATCCCTTCCTCTTCGAGTGACTCCGAAGGCGAGAGTTCGGAATCGGACGGCTCTCAACGAGGTGAAACCCCTCTAAGAGGCAACACCCCACCCCGATCTCCTACCCCAGACATGGAAATCCATAATTCACCCATTCCTTCACTCACTCAAACAATCCCTACTTCCATTCCCACCATAAACCCCACTACCACTATCCCTCCATCATCTTTCCCTATACCACCACCCATTTTCACAACTGTAACCGAAACACCACCTGTAACCGAAACACCACCCGTAACCGAACCACCACAAACCGAAACCCAGCATACAACCGAACCTACCCACACTCAACCACCACCCGAAACTACCCCAACCAACACTCAACCTGAACCTACAAAAACCACCACACCCCCAGCTTCACCACCCCCACCATCTCCAGTTCATGCCTCTGATGGAGATAACCCGTTTCTTGGCGGTGAAAACATGACCTTCGATTCGGTCTACTTTAGTCTGTTTCAGGTTCAAAGTGACGAAGAGGACGATGCTCCAGTGACAAAGAAGCATCTTAAGGAGCTAAACGAGAAGGTTGACTTACTTCTTGCTTCTTCTTCCAACAACCAGTCCTCTCTCTCTGAAGCCGCTCTTCAGAAGATTGTTGATGCCTTCTCCAGGGCTCAGCATGATTCTGTAGCTTCAGCCACAGCCGCCATAGACGCCTCTACAAAAGCCTGTGAGGCAGCGACCGCAAAAGTCGATAAACTATTCTCAGACGCCTCTTCCCTGTTGAAGTCCTTACAGGAGAGTGCTGATGCTACCAAGACAACTTTGGAACCAATCGTTCAGCAATTGGCAAAGTTTGTCTCAACGGAGTTACAGTCATTCGCTAACCTTCGCCAATCCATTAGCGATGACAACTCGGCCCTTCGTGCCTCCATTGATGAGCGCCTCGCTAAGCTTCAAGAGGATCTCGCAGATGAAAACTCATTAATGGACGTTCTGGCAAGCAAAACCACCGCCCTCAAGGTCAAGAGCACTCAGCTTTCAAACTCACAACAACAGCTTGAAGCTCTTCGATCCGAAAGGGAGGTCATAAAAACATGTGTTTCGGATGTACACCCTGCCCTATCTAACATCCTAGAAGCACACAATCCGATTCTCAATCATTCGGTGAGGCGAACCCTTGCTGAAAAACTTGCTCCCGCCATGGACCTTCTCAGGAAAATCGAAGGCTTACCTAGTTTCGTGTCCATTCCGAAACAAGGGGGAGAAGTGAAGTCCGGATCGAAACCACCTCCTTCCTCCAAAGCTACTCACACAACCGAACCACCTCCAACTGGTCAAACTTCGGGTTCGGGTGTGAAGGATAAAGGGAAGAACATAGCTGAGGAAGAAGATGAAGATGAAGATAAAGAAACCATTGCGGACATGTTGAAACGTAAAAACAGTCGCAATGTTGATGATGATATCAATCGTGTGGCGCGAGAGGCTGAAGAAGCCGAACGCAAGAAGAAAGAAGCCCACGATCTCCTTGAGAGCAGGAAGACTCTCTTCCCTGCCTGGACTCAGGAGCGAATGATTAAGGAGGCCATAGATACTCCTAGCATCCTATGGCTCGAGCCGGTGATCTCCTTCGACTGCTATAATTCTGTCGATTCGCAGTTCGACATGCCGTTGACTCGAAAGGCGTTTATCTTCCACGCCTTCTCCAATATTTTTGAAGTCCCTCATCCGAACCATGAGGTTGATAGGGAGCTGATCGAATTCTATCTGAAGGCTGCTCGTCCTCAGTATCTAACATGGAGCGCCCAGAAGATAGTGAATGTTCGGGTATTGAAGCCTTATACCGAAGGAAGATTCATCAATGTTCGGTTCAAGGTGATTCGAGGGTCTACAAGAACTGAACATCTTATATCCCTGGCAGATCTACCGAACCTAAATCCTCATGATTGGATCGTCTTGCATAACATCCTCTTGACGAATGAAGCTGAATATGGTCCGATTATAGACCATCTCAAAAGGATGTTAGTCTGTTACATCATGGAGGTAGCCCTAATGGATCAGGAGGTAGCCACTGTCTTCAAGAAGAAACCGAAGATAGCTCCTGTGGGATCGGCCAGTGATCTCAATCAAATGAAAATGGGCAAGATCGACCCGAGACGCAATTCGGTCATGTTCACTAGAGCAGAAGGACAGAAATGTCTCTTTGCTTTAGCTGACAAACATCTTTACACCACTGCTTGTCTAGAGCACGTGTTGTCGATCATCCAAAGGTGTAAAGAGAATGCAGCGGATGATGTTAAATACTTCAACGATATGATCCAATGGTACATTAGGTTTAGACAGACGATACTGGCTCTTATCTCGCGTCTGTTTAATATCGTGAAGAAGAAAGTACCTGCCACCGATGCTGGCCCAAGTAACAAGTGAAAATCTCGCTCCAATTGACGCAAAGGGGGAGATTGTTGGGTTAAAGATTCGTTTGAAGATTGCGTCATTGGGCTCGACTGTTAGTCTGTTTATTTTGTACTCCGGTTTGGGCCTGTCCAACCGAGAGCCTGTTAGGTTTTTTATATAAATATATGCTTGCATGCATAATTAGGTTAACGATCTAGAATACAATAGAGAGAATTACGATAGCTTTGATTTTCTTTATCGTTCCTTGTAAACCTTTTAACCCTCTACAGTTGATGTTCTTGATCGAGCTCTTCTGAGGGTTTAAGTTTAATCATTCAACTCGTTTGATTCATTCTTGACTTGTTCTTTATTTTCGTGTTCTTGCTGTTTAATCATTATTTTACCTGTTTAAGATCTAATCGATCTTCAAGATTAAGTTTTAATCTCATCAAAATGGAGAATAAATAAATTGACAAATAACATCACATTAATTAGTAGGTCTAATAATTTAAAATTAAAAACTAATAGATTGACAAATAATATCATATTAATTAAAAGGTCTAATATAATGACACATGTGAAAAGAACTACTATTTTATTAATATAGAGATCTATTGCCTATTGTATTCGTAAATCATAATGCCTATTATATCTCAGAACTTTTAAACATTTTTTTTAGTATTTTGTAATTTTTAATATAGTTAAGGCCTTCCGGATGTTTGCAATAAAATATCCAAAATAAAATACTTTATTTTAGATTTGATCCCTACAAACTGATAATGACTATTATATTCTTTTAATTTATTCATGAATTTTTAAACATTTGTTTTTAGTATTTTATAATTTCTGATGTCGATAAAGCATTCCCATTCGATCAAAATCTACGCAATAGATATCCAAAACATAAAACTTGATTTCAGATTTGATCCCTGTCAAACTCAATGACCATTATACTCTTTTAATTTATTTATTTTTCTAATTTTAAAACATCTTTTTTTTTTTTTTTTTTTTGTAGATAGCCTTCCCAGATGATTGAAAATCTACAACGATGAACTCCAATCAGATTAATACATCTGTCAGTTTCAAATAGATAATGTGAGCCATTACATCACTTTAACAATTGCATCGAATAGAATACAAGTATTACTGTATTATAACACAACAATAACAAAACCAATTTTAATCCTTCAAAGTCGATCAATAAAAAGTAAAAAGTAAAAAGTAAAAAACAATATCAATCAAACTTGCATACACCCTAAACACGTTAAAAATTAAAATCAGTAGCAGTTTTAACTTTTAACATTTCATAATTAACTGAAGTTTCAAAAGGTTGAAATGAGCAGCAAAGTGAGGCTTTCTGTTATGCGAAATCATTGTTTCTGCAAGCAAACAAAAACGATTTTAAGTGACTTGAACATATGTAAAAAATAAATTCATGTATATTCAACAAATGGAAACATACTTCTATTTTTTTTTTTTTCCTATTACAGTTTTGTATTTTAAAAATCCTATCTTCTCTTAACCATTAAGAGGTTGGAATCAATTAATACTAAATGGTTCAGTTTTATCAAACAGGGATGTTACTTTTTACTTAATGCAGTTAATGTTACTTTGTTTTTTTTTTTTTTGTTAACGTTGTTCTAGAACAATCTAATTAATTATCAGTGATCTGTTTATACCAATTGTTCATTTTGAGTTACAATGTGATGATGTATATTTGTAATCTTATTTTTAAATTGTTTAAAATTTAAAAGTTATTTAATGTGATGATGTACATTTTAATTTATTATGGTTATTAAATAAATGATTATTTTGTATATTTATATTTTATAACAGTTATTAAAAAAAGGATCATTTATTATTTTTAAATAAGAGGGTGAAATAGTCGTTTATTCATATTCATGCAGTGCATTAGGTCCAAAAAAGAAACAATATTTAGGGTTAATCTAAAAAAAAAAAAACTTTTATATTTTATGTTTTTTCCGGATTAAACCTCAAATTTATTTTTTGCCTGAAAAAAACCTAGTATTTTTCATTTTCCCTGGTTCGGCCCTTTTAGTCATTTTTCGCGTAAAATGTAAGGTTTTTTTCGAGAAAAACTAAAAAAAGTTAGGGGTTTATTTGGAATCATTTAGAAGGTTGAAGGGTTTTTTCAGAAAAAAAAAATACAAAATTGAGGGCTTTTTCGTAAAAAATGAAAGAAAATATAAAGTTTTTTCAGGCAAAAAATAAACTTAAGGTTTAATCCGAAAAAAAAATACACAAAATATAAAGTTTTTTTTTGGATTAACCCCAATATTTATATCAGCAATACTTTATCAGTTCAAATATCATTATCAATTAAGTAAACTTTATAAATTCAAGACTTAATGAATAAAATAAAAAAATAAACGAGGTAATTAACCTGCATGGGAAGGTAAAGTTTGAATTCGGGTGGGAGTTCTTCCTCGGAATAAAGGCGGTCGGAAAAATAAATTCTTCGGAGGCGACAGTTGGCATGAACTTGAACACGAAGCGTCTCAACATAATTTGTTCCGTATGCACGACGCGTAAGATCTGCTAAATTCAATTGAATTTGATTCCATCCTTCATCCATTCGTAAAGGCATTGTACATATGAATGGCTTCACTCGAGTCATACCCTTTAAACATAAACAACAAATTTGTTATTCCAAATTTCAACAACTAAGTCCCGCTTTTTGGTTCATGGATTCTAAAGGAATAGGAAAGAAAGAAACAAAAAAACTAGCTGATAACTGAGAAGCTAGCTGGCAAAAAAAAAAACGTTTGATAAAAACTAATTGATAAGCTAGCCGGAAGATATAAAATGACATTTAGATGAATATGTTTTTTATAATTATTTAAGGATATATTCGGAAAATTTTATAAGCTAGCTTATCGGTTGGTTACTTTTTGGCTTGCCAAACATGACAAATTAAAAAGCTCAAAAAATAAGCTAGCCCAAGAGCTTTTTTAAATTCTCCAATAAACCCAAATTAATGACAAAAAACATATTATCCTAAATGTCCTTTTTGTCATTTTATATCTTCCAGCTAACCTTTTAGCTAGTTTTTACCAAATATCATTTTTTATCAGCTAGCATCTAGCTTTTCAGCTATTCTGCCAAACATAGCCTAAGCCTGACTTTTTTCATCTTAACTCAATAAATAATTATGTTCATGTCAAAAGTAAACAACCATGTTTAGCTTTCCAATTTAAGTCAAAAGGAATTGGAGATTCCATTCCATGTTTAGAAGGAATTCAATTGCATTCAATCATTCCCCTTATGAATTACAAGAACAAGTGAGTGTTAATAACATGGTGTTATTACCTTAGGGTTTAATGCAACAAATAGCAATGTACATTCTTTAATTTCTTTATTAGAGCATCCTACTTCCATTTCTTCTTATTATATCATTGTAATTTGAAAAATCTATCAATTATAGCAAATATCCTTCAACATACAACAAAATTTTCTTTACTATAATTCGTCAGATATTTCAATGTATAATGTCCTAATAAGAAAAGAGATTGAAAGTACAATGCTATTTAGGGAAGACTTACACACTTGAAAATTAGAAGCCCGAAAACGTCGCCTGACATTTTTATCATCCAACACCTGAATCTCAAATGTGAAATATTTCTTCACATTTTTCACAATCATAACCAAAAATGGCAGCTTTATGCCAAGTGTAGCAGCTGGATCAGCAGGGCATGTGATATATGTTGACTGGACATTTGTTCCCACGATTTCAAGAATATTTGATTGTATATCTTCATCTTGTGTGCGTTTCACCTGACCATTAACAACTAAAATACCCAAAAACTATAAATATTATTTCAACCCATTTAAAGGGTTTTCAATCAATGAGCGTTTAACCCTAAATAAATTCGTAAATAGTCAAACAGAGATGAAAATCGATGCAAATGGTAGAGGAGTCACCACTGACCTTCTTTATCCCATATCTGCAAGGGCTTGCTCCTACATAACACATCCAATTACTTACATAAACAAAACTGCCATTAAAATACAAAATTACATAGTCGAACAATAGCACGAAGACCTACCCAAGGCTGTATAAAATAGATAGAAAACCAGACTGGAATGTGTTCTTGAACATTTGTACAGGGATTCAGAATAGGGTTGTGGATAGATTCGCTCGCAACAAGATACAGAACTGTGGACTACAAAAAGGTAAACAGGGATGATTAGATAAAGCCAACATCAATTCGTTTAGAGGATGCGGAAGAGCATACGAACACCAAAACCATCCGAAATTGGGGAAAGATGGAGATCATCTGAGAAGATTGGAGAGGGATACGAAAGGTACCGGAAGGTAGATACAGCACCGCCGTTTACGGTCGTGTAGAAGAAAGATTGCCGGTCTGCCAAGAGAGAATTAATTATTGTGAAGACTCCCGTGAGATCAAAAACCCTTTTACGCTGCGAGTTTTTTTTTCTTAACTAATTATTTTATTTATTTATTTTTAAGTTGTTATTTTTGAGAAACCAAAATTTTTTTTTTAAGCAAAAATTTATAATGTGTGCGAACCATCTCTTCAACACTTTGTAGTAGAAAAGATTGATCAAACGGCCGCAAAATGTAATTAGAATCATGTTTGTTTTTTTAACATTTGCATGTTGCTGCAGATATTAAAAAAATTAAAATAAACTGGTTTTATAATCCGAAAATAATTTTTTAATATCAAAAATTTAATAATGTATGACATTTCGGTAAAAATTATGATATTTCAGCAAAAAAATAATGATATTTTAACAAAAAATAAAGATATTTTAGCATAAAATAATGATATTTCATCAACAAATTATTATTATTCAATATAAAATAAAAGAAAAAAAATTCAACAAGAATAAACAAAAAAACAAAAAAAAATGAAATAAGATTTCAGCAATATATAATCAATATTTTAGCAAGAAAAAAAGAAGAAAAGGTTGGAAGAGGTAGGAAGAGACAAAACAAGTGGTGCGCCAAGAAGAACGCCCGCAAAGATTTTTTAATCCGAAGACTTCTGAAAAACAAACAACTGCGAGATGAAAAGTGTTACGTGTGTGCTGCGTCGCACAGCAATAAGAGGTCTAAAGAGGTTTTTTCCAAAAAAACAAACAACATCTAAGTTAGCTTATAAGCTAGCTTTTTAAAAAACTATTTAGACTAGTTTTTTAGAAGTCTTTTTAAAATTTTATAAATATACCTCTTAATTAATTATAGAAACACATACTCTTAAATGTCATTTTATGTAATTTTATATATTTTAGCTAGCTTTTCAGCTAGTTTTATCAAATGTTATTTTTTATCAGCTAGCTTTTTAGTTATCAACTAGCTTTTCAGCTAGTACGTCAAACATAGCCTTAATAACTTATGAGTATATTGGCTTATAAGGTAAAAAATTGTTTGGATTAGCTTATGATTGTTGACGTATCTCACCAGGAATCCGTCAAAGATAACGAGATCACTAAGTCAACACACGGATCGGCCAAGGAGCAATGTATGACTAACGTCGGGCCTTCGCCCTCGTCTTCAAGACCTCGTATCCGTTCTTTGGTCCCCAAGCACCAAGGCTAACGTTAAAGACAAAACAGTACCAAGAGTTCCCCAGAGCGACAGGTGTAGTGCTCTGGACGCCACTTCTGGCAGAGTCTACACCAATAGCGAACAACCACTCATGGAACACGAGCCTCCAATCAAAAGTCGTCAGCCCCTGCCAAACCTGAAAAGGTAGAAGATATTGTCGGGGATCTGTTTTCCCTATTCGCATGTTTAAAAGGCACCCTTTTCCCCCAAGAGAAGGGGCCATGATAAAAATCCATTCAACTCTCTTTTTACGCTTTCAACTCTCTCAGACCCTCACTGACTTGATAGTCGGAGCCTCGTTCCGGGACAACCTCCTGAACGACGACCGACGGTTTCATTTTCCTTATTGTGATTCACATGCACTTCATTCCTGCCCTTGGATAGACGGAGTTAAGGCGGTGACATATCACAACAGTTGGCACCATTCGGGCTTACACTCAGTCCTGCAAAACCCACTTATCAACACCAAGCGCCGGAAATGATGGACAAAGGACCAAAGGGGCAAGAAGGTTGTAACACCCGAAATCAGAAAGGTCAAGAAAGGAAAGGAAAACCCTAAGTCAAGGTGGTTAACTCGTCGAGTCCAAGGAGGAACTCGATGAGTCGGAGCGTGATCCGTGTCGCGGCTTAAGCGCGAGTCGGGGAGATTGACTCGGCGAGTCTCGTCTGGGTTGGGAAAACCCTAGTTCCGGGACTTGTACCCTATTTAAGCATCTCATTCCTCTTCTATCAGCCTCATTTGTATCCCCCATTTTCCAGAAGTTATCCCACGAAACCCTAGTGCTCTCTTTGAGTGTGTGAGCCAATATTGAAGGATTTTGAGTGTTCTTGAAGCCTAGAAGGAGAAGAAGGAGTTGAGGGTTCAAGAGGAAGGTTGTGGATCCAGAAGATTCATCTCTTTTGCTGCTCATTTTGGTAACCAAGTTTCCTCCTTGTCTTGTTATTGTTAGATCTCTTCATGTCCCTCTTTATGAGATTTTGGACCAAGTATGATGCATTTCGGGATTTAGACGTCCTCAAGATGGATCCCTTCAGCTCTAGGTGTGTCTTGGCCTAGAGACCCATAAAGTATCAGTTTTTGATGTGCTGGTAAAGCAACTTTGCCCCAAGCCCTAGCCCTAGAGTGTTTTAAGCTCATATCTTTTTGGTTTCACGTAAAGTTTGCAACTTTACGTGAGGAATAAGCTTGGGAAGAGTGGATCTACAGTTTGGAGCATCAGCATGGCCCGAAAAACCACTGTATGGATTAAGAACTGAAGCGACTCGGCGAGTAGTATGAAGATGGGGATGAACTCAACGAGTTGGATGAACAACTCGGCGAGTCTGTTGAAGATGGCCTTGGACTCAGCGAGTTTGTTCTTGGACTCGGCAAGTCAAGTCGTGAAACCCCAAACCCTTCGAGTTAAGACTCAGATCAGTGAGTTGAGTGGGGACTCAGTGAGTTGGACAGTGAAGGACTCGCAAATCGGTAGACTCGGCGAGTCAGGGGCTGACTCGGCGAGTCAGGGGCTGACTCGGCGAGTCGAGTCGCGAATGAAAGGTTTCTGAGCGTATGAACTCGGCGAGTCAGTAGGCAGACTCGACGAGTAGGGTTGACCTGGAAGGTTGACTTTGACCAGGACTTTGACTTTGACCAGAGTTGACTTAGTTTTGCTTCTAGGGTTCAATTTGGAACTAAGTGTATGTTGATATTAGTAGCTGGTGGAGATAGTGGAGCAGCGGCTCAGAGAGTTGTCGGTCAGCAGCCAGAGGATCATCAGCAAAGTTCAGCATTGCGAGGTGAGTCTCCTCACTGTTTGTATGGGTCTAAGGCACCAATGTCGGCCCATTTAGTTTATGTATGCTAAGAAGACCCGGGGGTTAGCCCTAGGCATTATGCATGAAAGACCAGGAGGCGGCTCCTGGCACACAGTATGTTTTTATGTATGATAGGAAGACCCGGGGGTTAGCCCTAGGCAAATATGTATGAAAGACTGGGAGGTGGCTCCTGGCGCACTGTATGCCATTGTGTATGAAAGACCAGGAGGTGGCTCCTGGCACACTATATGCGGAGTAGCCTAGTAGAGTAGTATGTATAGTTGTCTTTGTGATACTTGCATGAAAGACCAGGGGGTGGCCCTTGGCACCTGTCTGTAAGACCCAGGGAGTGGCCCCAGGCTTGACCAGGAAGACCACGTGCGGCCCGTGGCATAACCACAAGACTATGTTTGGCACATAGCACCTTAGCAAGACTATGTTTGGCACATAGCACCTTACTTGATTATGGATATGTTGGTTATGTATGGCTCTTGGCTATGTATGGCATGTATGGATCAGTTGGGTTGTATGGTATGTGGTATCTAGTGAACTCACTAAGCTTCGTGCTTACGGTTTTCAGTTTTGGTTTCAGGTATTTTGTTTTCAAGGAAAGGAGTCGGCTCGATCGCAACGCATCACACTATGTTTTCCGCACACGAGATCTTTAGGATTACACTCTGATATGGTTTTATGATAATATGTTTTTATTACCGACACTTTGGTTTGTCATGAGATATTATACTGAATGTTTTTATATTGATGGTTTTATGTAATAACTTATTTAAAAATGGAATTTTTGGCCTGGAATTTTGGGTTGTTACAAAGGTGACACCACTAGCCCGGTTCGACCAATGCAGTTCCTCGACGAGAGCGGTCTGTCAACACTGGAAGGACATTCGCTAGCATAAACACTGACAACGTCACTAGTCAGCTCCACGACAGAGTTCATCGCTAGTTTATGGCGACTAACACCCGCCACAACGGCACATCCGACCACGACGACCACCGCGATACTCAAAGGGCACGGACCACACAATCATAGCCAACAACTCACCAGCAGCCATCCACGGGGCAGGCATGGACTAGAACTTGGTGCCCGAGCACCATCACATCTGCTATACGACCAATATCTCCTGGTCACCCGTCTTCCCTGATGGCCACCACATCGCGTGCCCCACTATTCGCACAACAACAAGCGTTCAACCCATACTCCTACTACTACCAAGACGTGTACCCCCCAACACAGCCGCAAAACAACAACAATCAAGGGACATCGGTACAAGGAACGCACTCACACACCATGGGACCAACAGAGTCGAACTCACAGTCAAATCAGTTGGTGCATGTATACCCCACACTGGCAGTGTATCTGCCACAAACGCCAGGGTACAACCCTATTACATGTAGCATGCAATGGCCCGTGGAGCATCTGCATATCCACATATGCACGGCTCGGTACCAAGCATTACCTCGACATTTTTCCAGGAGCTCCTACAATACGAAATACCACATTCTGTCATGATCCCAAATATCCCAAAATACAACGGCACAACATATCCCAATGAACACATAGACACTTATGAATGGACGATTACATCGCTCCGGATGGACAAGAGGTTCACCTGCACTTACTTCCCAGTTACACTGTCAGGAAACGCCAGCAAGTGGTTCAAGGCCTTACGACCAGGAAGCATCTCCAACTTTGAACAATTGAGACATTTATTCCTCTACAATTTCACGCAGTTGAGAAAAGTCAAAGGGGATGCCAACTTGATCATGGCATGCAAGTAAAAGGAGGGAGAGTCTATCCGAGCATATTATGACCAATTCACCTTAGCAACTTTAAGCATCCCAGGCCATGAAGAATTCTTAGTCACAGGCGCCTTCGCTCAGGGGCTACTCCCAGAACCCCTGTCAAGAAAAATGCAAGGCACAATACTGAAATCTAGAGACAAGTTAAAATACAAGGTCGAAAAATACCTCCGACATATTGAAGGAGAAGAGCGCAAACAAGCAAATTTAAAGGTTGTAGCGAACACCTACCTCAAATAAGAATCAGTCGACTCCTACTCCCGTCACAACCATAAAGAGCGCAATGACGGAAACCACGACAAACAGAACAGACATTCGAGAAATTCCTCCCACAGATTCCGCCTGTTCGTCAAAGACGATCTGAGGAGCTACAGGTCGGAAGTACACACCGTACAAAAAACCCAACAATGGACAGAGAAGGAAAAAAGTAATTACTGCAAATACCACAAAAGCACAACACATGACACCGGATAATGTGCGATACTCAAAAGAGAAGTAGAAGACAAGCAATTCAAAGGAGACCTAACATAAATAGCAAGGACCCTACGGTCAAAGTTCGAAGTTGACAAAAAAGATGGGAGAACCCGCAAGGAAGCGGGCAAACAACAAATAAAAAGAGAGGATATTTTCACAATAACAAGACCCAAGGATCGAGACAAGTACCAACGGATGGCCAAAGGTGATGTGATCCCTTCCGGAGACACTCTGAACATCAGTTTCTCGCCATCAGACCCGCGAGTACCCAACTGGGACCCAATAGATCCAATCATAATCCCTGCCATGGTCAAACAATAGAAGACCTGGCGAGCCTTAGTCGACGGAGGTAGCAGCATCGATATCCTTTACGAACATTGTTTCAAGCAACTCCCGCCCTGTTGGAGAAGGAACCTAGAACCAACAGCCCAGGCACCACACGTTGGCTTCACGGGACACAAGTTGTGGCCACTCGGCACCATAAACCTACCATTGACTATAGTCAGTGTCGACGGGAAGGAACAAGTAACTGGGATAATCGAGTTCTCAGTAGTCAAGCAGAGATCCGATAATGATATCATCCTTAGGAGCCTGACTCTTTTTCAATTACAGGCTATCCCATCGATAATACATGGCACAGTAAAGTTCAGAACAACCAAAGGTTCAGAAATAGTCACAACCATTAACACACAAGCAAGGTCAATCCGGGAAATCGATGTGTGGGCCACCGCGCGCATCCCAAAAAGAAGTTGGACAATGATACTCCCACCCAAAACGGTCAAAGACAAGAGGAAAGGCGACCACACCTCCGATAAGAAGAACGAGCGCAAACCCCCGGGCATGTAGCCTGGGGGGAAGGGTGTTGTAGCAACAGTATTACCATGCTAGATACATTGCATATTGTTAGTATGAACACCAAGAAGGGATGGATACCACTAAGCATGCCTACACGGCTTCGCGAAGAGAAGACACAAGGTACGAAGAAGAAGCTTGACAGAAAACAAAACCAAGAAACCGTGAAAGCCGAGGAGGGAAAGAGAGGGACCTAACCTACAAAAGAAGATAATAAAAAAAGGCTGCCAGCAACGACAAGAGCCCGCAATTGGCAGAAGATTTCCCCAGGAAGGCACCTGGTCCAAAACCCTGCGAAAAAACAGAATCAATAGCAACAACGCAACACCAAATGACATGAAACCTCCTAAAGATACTGACCAAGCAACCAACACTAGAGAATGGAAAACATTGAAATCATCTTCCGAAGGACGATTATCCCAGAAACAGCCAGTCACGTGAATGCAAACATCAGAGAACTTGTAAGCACAGGAAAGGCACAGAGCAAGAAGGAACAAGAAGAAGAAGAAGAAGAAGTCATCCCAGTGACCTGGGAGCCCCAGGACCCAAGCTAATGGTCCTAACTTGGAAGGAATCAGGAGAAGGGGCTATGTGATCAAACTCCCACTGGATAATCACACCCCAACTAGCCAGTACAAGACCTAGAAGTAGAATAGCACCAACTATTGAACTCCCGATACCTACCTAAATGATGTAGGTGTCTACAAGACATCATGCAAAATATATATGCAATGAAAATTTAGAACGAACAAGAATAAATATACTTTCGTACAAACAAAAAACAAAAACGGGTTGATCACCCGTGCCGCATAACAATAAAATCATGGAGGAAAACACAATTGTAAGCCTCAAGGGCTCATAATTTCCCACTAGCAAACATGTCAATAAGGTCAGTAGAGCCGTAACTCCTGACCATGAAAAACAAGAGGCTTTAAAGGATCATAACGTTTCCCTCGAAACATATAAACTCCCAGACTTCGAGGTGACGATCTCGGTCTGGTTCAGATAACAAGGGATAAAGTGCAACTCTCTTTGGCCTGGGGCATAGAAAAAGGCCCCAAAACAAAGTTTTTTTAGCTAAAAAAGGGACGCTCCAACAAAGCAAGCCAACTACAGCCCGTACCTAAAACCCGACCAAAGCCTCACACTACGAGGTTGGGCCAAAGGACAAACAACAAGCTCAGATGCTCTGGATCACCAAAACTCGTCAAAATAAATAACAACTGCCCCCAAAAGGGCGACACTAGCCTCTGGGAAAAATTCAAGCCAAAGATGGCCAACATAAACCACCAAACACAAGGACAACACAAAATGATAGTGTAACAAAGCAAAAGAAGGAGAATTTAACATACACAAGATAAATTGTCTACCCGGACAAGCCCCGGGGATTTGCACAAAGACCACGCAGGGCCAAAGAAAATCAGTGAAAGATTGTTTAAATACCAAACAAACATAAACATTGTTCTGAAATGTTCAAAGCGGAAATAAAAGCCATCACTTACTAGGGGAAGCACCAACATGAGAAGAGCCACCTTCGACCTGACTGTCCTCAGCGTTAGAGTCATCACACAACTGCCGAAGGCCTGCCATGTCAAGCTCGCCCAGGTGGAGGTAAGAGGCAAATTTCGTCTCCATAAACGCTTTCACAGTAGCGTTCATCGCCTGGATATGCTCCGTGGTAGCAACTGCCTCCCCAAGGACAAACTTCCCAGCAACGACATGTTCCTGGACCTCCCTGTTTGCCATTCTCCACACCAGCGGCCATGCACGCCATCTTAATTTGCTTCACTCCTATCACAAACTCAAAACTTTCGACCACCTTGTACACCACACAGACAATTCCTCTATAAAGCAACCACACCAGATCATCCTCCACACTCTTCCTTTTCGCTACCTCTTCCGCCAATTGCTTGTTGGTGCAATCCAGCTGGTCCTCAAACACCTTCTTCTCCTCCACCAACAACTC
This sequence comes from Lactuca serriola, assembly GCF_051521515.1. NCBI lineage: Eukaryota > Viridiplantae > Streptophyta > Magnoliopsida > Asterales > Asteraceae > Lactuca > Lactuca serriola. The sequence continues at coordinate 205,322,528 of NC_136408.1, forward strand.
AATACGTTGGCAGAAACGCTCCACTGACCCGTACAAAGAAACAACCTTATCCTCCATAGATGCCTTCTCCCCCACCAGGAGATCATAACGCTCCTTGAAAGAATGCTTCTCCCTTTATAATGCCAACATCTTAGCCCTCAACTCATCCCGCTCAGCCCTGATTTGAACAAGCTCATCAAAACTGGAATTGCCCTGATGAAGGCGAGATGCAGTCGCAACCATATATGAACCAACCTGGGCCGCCACATATAAGAGGCTGTTAGAAAGAAGAGCATTCGAGAGAAGCTCTAAGGCCTCGATAGTGGAGGGGGGAGCATGGCGGCCCCAATCGTATGCCACCGTTTGCTGAGAAAGGAGAGACTCTCGAGTTATCCCCTGCCCGGGCACATACACAGGTGACGCCGCCGGAGGAACATGAACAGAGCCCTCAGCAGGGTCTCCTCCAGCCAAAAGCAAAATTGGCAAGCTGGGAGCACCTTCATGACTGGCTTCCTGGTGCACACCAAAAGCGCTTTCAACAGCAGTATCCACCAGTTCTTCCTTGGGTTCACAGGTCGGTTCTATTGTGTCTTCCCCCAGAAGGAAGTCCACGTTCCTCCTCTTCAGAACATGTTGTTTCGAAGAGCCGGACTCGGTAGGCTCCACCTATGGCGAATATAGCTAGGAAAGCTGCCGCTTAGAGGCCACGCGGGTTCGACGTTGGATTAGCCCAGCTGACGGCTCCTCCCCCTTAGTATCAGAAGGCGGGGTTCTTCACGAGAAACACCGCCAACAAGTGCATCAACCAGCACCTGGCCAACAGGAGAATTGGACCCAGATGGAGAAATGACTTAAGGATCGCCGAGAGCCAAAGCACGGTCAAGATTGACCGGTGGAGGAAGCGTCTCAACCAAGGGCACCTCCCGGTATTGTAGGGTGCTCTGAAAACGACCCCTCAACACCATCTTGAAGGGAAGAATCCTCTCATGACCCACAAGCGAGGAAGAATCCAAACACAATTCACAACACATAAGCGAGAATATATCAAGGGGGAGGAGAAGCGATTATCGTCTTTCTCAATGTAGAACTGGAGTATCATGCCTTGGGCCCTCCAGGAAGCACTCATCCCAACCGTAGCAAGCATACAATCCTACCAATCCTCACCGTTAACACAAATGGTCCTCAGTGCTTGTGCCAAATTGGTGCTGGCCCCAAACAGTTTCAACGTGCGATCGGAAAAAATGGTTAAGCGAGGATAACTAAAACCTACAAGATTGTGATTCAGCCAGAGCCACCAATCCTGCTAGTTTTTCTTCGGAGCTTTTTGGTTGATGATGAAGGCATGCACACCCTGCCTTTGGGAAAAGGTCTGAACATCGGATTGTGTAGAAGAGTTGAAGAAAAGCTTTGAGGGCCCAAAATTATGGTTGAACTCCAAGGGCTCGACAGATGAGTTTAAAGACAACGATCTTGTTGAAGGCGTTTGGAGTCAAATCATCCAGAAAAAATCCATATTGGCATATTATCTCGTCAAAAAAATCCGTCATCGGTAGCCTCAGACTGGCCTCGAAGATCGGAATAAGGACCCCGACCTTCCCCTCCAGCGGACGAGAAATTATCACCCCCTTTCGAGGATACTCCACGCCATGCTCGGGAAGCAATCCAAACCACTCTTGAAAAGTGGCGAACTCACCTGAAGAGGGAACGATACCTATATTCAAGTCATTTATGGTTCGTCGAAGGAGTAGAAATAGGAGAAGAAAGGAAAACTCGGGAGCAACAAATGTGAAAAGAACCAGGAAAAGGAAGTTAGACTCAAATGGGGAGGTTTTAAATGCAGGTGGGAAGCCCAACCGGTTAAATGATGAAAACCATCTGTGAAAGCGCCTCCATCACGTCAGCAGTCGTCAGAAGCCATTCTCGTCAAACGCGTGTCCAGATTAAAGCTAGAACAACTCAACTACCCTAAGCCAATGTTGACGTCTACTAGCCTAGGGGACTTTTTGACGTATCCCACCGGGAATCTGTCAAAGATAACAGAATCACTAGGTCAACAGATGGACCGGCCAAGAAGCAACAGATGACTAACGCTGGGCCTTCGCCCTCGCCTTCGACCCCGTATCCATTCCTTGGTGCCCAAGTGCAAAGGATAACGTTGAAGACACAACAGTACCAAGAGTTCCTCAAAGAGACGGTTGTAATGCTCTGGACGCCAATTCTGGCAGAGTCTGCACCAATAGCGAACAACCATTCATGGAACACGATCCTCCAATCAAAAGCCGCCAACACCTACCAAACCTGAAAAGGTAGAAGTTACTATCGGGGATCTGTTCCCCTATCCGCAGGTATAAAAGGCACCCTTCTCCCCCAAGAGAAGGGGCTAGGATAAAAAACCTTTGAATTCTCTCTTTACGCTTTCAACTCTCTCAAACCCTCACTGACTTGATCGTCGGAGCCTCGTTCCGGGACAACCTCCCGGACGATAACTGATGGTTTCATTTTCCTTGTTGTGATTCACAGGCACGTCATTCCTGCCCTCGGATAGACGAAGTTAAGCCGGTGACATATCACAACAATAACTTATAAGCTAATAAGCTCCTTTTAAAATGGTGTTTACGTTAGCTGATTTTGTGTAAAATGACCGAAATGGACATGCTTACATTACACAATTTTTATAAGTCATCAAAATACATAATTATAAGTCATCAAAATACATAATTTAAAATCATCAAAATACCATACGTCGTAAATAATATAATTGTCACTTATATCACGTTATATCTCCTGTAATCATATCTCTTACTGCACTCATATATAAATCATCATCTATTCGACATGCATTTGCATCTTCATCTGGTTCATTACCATTACTAGACATGTAAGTATCAAATTCTTTTTATTGTTTATAAGAATCTTGTTGTGCCCTACTAAATGCTTCATCAGTATTATCTTTTATTCTAATATAATTATGAATTGCCATAGATGCTAACACAATGTTGATTTGTGTTTCATAGGGTAAGTTAACATGCATATCTTTTAAAAGTGCCCACCTAGCCTTCCATACTCCAAAAGTCCATTCAATGACATTTCTCAGCGATGAATGATAGTAATTAAACTTCTCTTTCTCTCCTTTTGGAGCACATATGGCAGAAGTTTGCCCACGACGAAAATCTGGTAAATGATAAAGAATTTTAGTCCCTTTATATGGAGCAAGATAACCTCTAGTATTTGGATATCCGACATCGACAAGATAACATTTATCTGTAACGAACATTAAAACAAACTATTGTTAGTAATTTAAAACATGTAATCAAAACATAAACTTTTATGAACATAAAATAGTTCTAACCACCCATTGGATGCGGAAAATTAAGTTCAGGTCTACGCAATGCTTCCATGAAAATTCTTAGTCATGTGCCACTCCCTCCCATCTGGACCATGCAAATATAAAACACATTAAAATCGCAAGATGCCATTATATTTTGTGTTGTGTATCCTTTTCTACCAATATATTTTTCTTGCTCATGTCCACGAACTGATACCTTCACATGTGGCTTGTCAATAGCTCCAATACAATCCTATATAAAGACATTTAGAAATTCATTATTAAAGAGAAACTGTTAGGATATAAATCCTTAATGATCGATTAGATTCAACAAGTAAAGAAAGAACACAAAGGTAATCAAACTGATGTTGAATGATTAAAAGTCACACCTCAGATAAACTCGATGAAGAATTTCAACTGTAGAGGCGTGATAGGTTTACAATAATATCTATATCAAAAATGTTAATCATCTACGGTGCATGCATGCACTATTAATACTCAAACCCTAATTAACGAGACGGCTTGGACAGGCCCAATATTGAATACAAAATGCACTACCTAAACAAGCCTAATGACGCAACACTTAACACCTTACAGTCTCCCCCTTTGCGTCAATTGAGGCGAGAGATGCTTCACTGTTGTGTCTTCTTGATTGTCTTGAAGAGCTTGGGAATCACAACAAGCAAAGTCCTGCGAAATAGGATGTACTACCGAATCATGTCTTTAAGGTTCTTCTTTGCAGCATCATCATTCAAGGTGCACTCGTTAACAATCTCCAAGATATGCTTAAGACAGGTTGTGGAGAACAAGTGTTTGTTAGGTAAAGCGAAAAGACATTTTTGAAAAACTCCAGGAACATCAGTTCCTCGTTGAAACATTACAGTTAAGTGAACTGTATCGATCTTTCCCATACTCATTTTGCTCATATCGCTGGCTTTCCCAATAAGATTCACTGTAGGCTTTCGCTTCAAAACCTTAGCAATCTCAATATCTAGCTTCCCCACTTCGTATATATATATATATATATATATATATATATATATATATATATATATATATATATATATATATATATATATGAAACCAACATTCTCTTCAGATGAGCAAGAATGGGTTCGTATTTTTGTTCTTCGGTCAAAAGAAGGTTGAGCAATATAATTCAATCACATGGATTAAGGTTGGGCAGATCTGCAAACGTGAACTCATGCAAAGTGTTTTCATATCCTCTTGTTCCCTTGAACTTTGCATTCACGAAGCTTCCAGTAGCGATTGCCCCTATGACCTTGACTGTAGTTAGTTTCTGAACACTCCAAGTCAGGTACTGAGGTTTTCCATAAGTGAGATAAAAGTCAATCAAGGCTTTATCCACTTTCGCGTAAGGTGAGGGAATATTTGCAATGGAATCAAAGCAGTGAAAAATGAAGGCCCTTTTCGTTATTGGCATATCAAATTGATTATCCCTCGTGTTAGTCAGATTGAACGAAGTCACCAACTCCAACCAATGAACACTGGGGAACTCAACAGCTTCATACATCAATCGCTCCAACATCCACATCGGAAAAAGTGTTTTTCTGCATTCCAATGCGTCGTGAGCTTCCTTCTCTTTTCGTTCTTTTTCCTTAATATCTCTCGCAATACGAGCACTTTCATTAAGCTCATGTTCGCGTGATTTTCGTTTCAGTAGATCCTCTTTACTTTCATCTTCTTCATCATCAATACCCATTGGAGCTTTTCCTTTTGAACCCGGAGCTACATTAACCTTCGGTTCGTTTTTCTTTGGTTTCTACCCTGCCTTAGCAGCTTTCTCATCTCCCCCTTGTTTCAGAGGGACAGGGGCCTCAGGAACATCTTCAATCCTGTTCAGAAGAGAAAAGGCAGGACGAAGCTTATCAGCTAAGTGTTGGCATATGGTGATGGTCAAGACCGGATCATGCGCTTGAATAAGATTGGACAACAGGGAATTAACGTCACTGATGCATGACTTCATGAACGCTCGTTCAGAATTAAGCTCATCGATTTCTGACCTCGCTTGCTTGAGCTTGAGTGTTTGAGTGTGGACTTGTGTGGTGAGAAGAGCGAGCTCGTTCATAATTTTGATTTCAACGGCCAAATCATCTTGGAACTTGGTGAGCCGTGTAGAAATCGAAGATTGAAAAGTGGTGTTGTCATCAGAGATACTGGAGCGAAGCTTTTCCCGTTTCTCGCATTCAGACTTCAGCGAAGTACTAAGCTTCAAAATGGCCTCATTCGCCTTGACAACATTCACTTCAGTTGCAATAGAAAGGTCTGTCATGAACACCTTCGTTTCTGAGATTATTTTATCGACTTTTTCGGTCGCATGCTGATTTGAAATGGTGGAGTCCTCAATGGCTTTGTTCACTTGAGCAAGGTTCGTTGCATGCTCCTTTACTAAAGTATCGAGTAAAATCTTAACTGTTGCTTTAGAATAAGCGTGGCTCGTGGAAGCAGTAACAGATGTGAGAAGAGTATCCAGCATAGTGTTCAGCTCTTTGAGATGCCTCTGAGTGAGAGGAACATCATCATCACTGTCTTGTTGAATAGAGAATGGACTACAATGGAACGTATCAAAGTCCAGTCCTTCGGAACCAAGATGGTCTTCAGAAGTATGTTGAGGCTGAGGGGAAATAGGAGAGGTGGTGGATGTAGAGACGAAACCTGAAGTCTTTTCCCCCACATCAGATGCGTTGACATTGACAAGAGGTTCGCCAGTGGTGGTGGTTGTTTTAGTTTCAGTGTAAATGGGTGGTGGCTGAGGAGTAGAAGTAGGTGGTTTGGAAGTAACGGGTGGTGGTCGAGATGTAATTTGTGGTGATTGAGTAGTGATAGGTGGTGGACAAGGTGCTATTGTAATGGGAATAGAAGTAGCAGGAGGTGATGGTGGTGGAGATGGAATGAAATTTACCTCTTCTTTGTTTCTGTGGACATCATCATCTGAATTGTCTCGATGAGCATCTTACGATTCGCTTTCTGAGGAGTTTGAGGAAGGGACACAAATATTACGAACAATTTTCTTCACACGCTTTTGCTTTAGGGATGAAGGAGCAGCTTTGGATGAATCACCTTTCGTCTTTTGCTTTTTGGACGACAAAGGTAGGGTAGAAGGACCCTCTTTAGGTTGCTTTGGCTTGCCCCCTTTCTTTACTTTATCAGCCTCATCGAGAGTCTGTTGCATCTGTAGAGTGAGGATTCTAGGATCGGAGACTTGATGCTTCTTGTATTCCCCAATCAGCTTGCTCGCACTTGACACACACCTGTACATGGATTCAAGAATTGAACCCACAAAGGAAAACATGGAATTGTCAGTCACTATGATCTTCGTGATATGAAATATAGCAATCAAAGAATGCAACGAGTCCGCCATCAATGGAATATTGAGCTTCGTGATAGCACGTTGAACCACAAGAGTCCAAAATCGACCCATAGATATTTCGCTGTGGCGAGTTGTGGAGTTGGTGCTTTGTACCAGTTGAGCCCATAGCATTGAACCGTAATCGAGGCTAATCCCATGGTAGAGACCATAGATGATGGTCATGAAAGATTTGCTCATGCAATCTGAACCAGTGACCCTCTCTGAAAACGCCTTGAAGAGAAGGGTGAAAAGACCGTTCCACAGTGGGGGGAGGTTTGAATTCTTAAACCTGGTGATTGAGGGAATAGGATCTGTATACCCCATATGGTAAACATACCAATGATTTTCACAGTGGATATCAAATCGGGGTTGATTAGTGAATCATCATGAGCAAGCCCTAGAAGAGAGCAAAACCTGGCCTTTGTAATTGAAGTCTTCTTCTCAAACACTTCAAAAGATATCCTTTCTTCCTCCTTGACATAAGCAGCGGTGGAGTAAGCTTTAGATAGCAGCAAAATTGGAACACATTCGACCTTGGTTAGAGCAATGACCAAAGGTGAATACTTCATACATTCAACGATTGGTTGCATAAAGGCGTCGTATTTGAATGGAGCCAGATCAAGAATCAAATTCTGGTTCTACTTGATAGTGAGGAGAGAGGATTAAGCAGTTTGTTCTTGAATCGATGACGAATCATCCGTTGTTGCAGGTTGGAGAAGAAGATGAACAGTTGAGAGAGAAAGCGTCGTTTAGGGTTCGAAAGTTCTTTGAGAGTGATAAAAGTTGAATTGTCAATTGATTTGAGATATATAGTAAGAGAGAGAAAATCAAGCGACGATTGTGTGACGCTAACTGATTGGACGCCTAGAAAAGCGTGATATGACAACTGTAGCAGTTGGCAGGTTGTCATCATGACTTTAGGCGGTGTGAGAAGCGGAACCGTTAAAAATTCCACGAGCCTTTTTAATTCATAATCTTTTCAAAAAACTTATCGTCAAATGCTGCGTCAACAACCTTTATCTCCAACGTTTCAATATCCTCAATTTCTTGATAAAGATAAGCACCTTTCGCTTTTAGGAAACAAACATCAGTTGTGCATACAAAAGCGAATATGTGAAACTAAAAAATGCCATAAATGTCATGAACTAGACTTTTTGAAAATCATAATGATCTTCGTACAAGAGTGTGCCAAAGATAAAGAAATAAACCGAAGTATATCAGTGGGATTAAAGTGATGTCAATAGAGACACGGAACTGAAGATCCCGGGTACGAATCTCTTCCTTCTTAGTCAAGAGAGACTAAGAAGTGTCTGTATGGTTTCCCGTTGAAGTACGATCATATATTTGTTAAGAAACAATGAAAGGCATTTTTAAAGATAGGCTGAAGGGTGGTTAATTCTTCAATCAAACAACGAAACTTGACAGAAGTTCGTGTGTTGGATGAAGTACTCGTGTGACCAGTGTAGTCAGTTGAAGGATCTTATAGGTAAGAAAGTCTTGGTTGTAAAATAATTCACAAAGATCACGCAAAAAGAAAAAGAAATTTCGAGGTATAGTCCATAGATTTAAAATCTAGAACTTTCAATGATTCTCCGTTAATACATTTAAGAGTGTTGAATGTTGGATTTCACTTAGTTCGTGGTGAACAAAGATAAGATCATGAAATCAGATGTTTCATAACCATAAACCTCAGTGGTATAGCTGAGAGTCTCAAGGGTCACATGTATGAGTGTTAAGGTGAATGGAGAAAAGAGAAGGCGGTGCCAAAGAAGTAGATGTACCTCTGCTATGAGTGTGTGACCAAGCAGATAACTCTTAACTCAATATGAGAAGAGTAAGGTAGCTCATGACTTATGTGAATATAACAGTCTAGTTGGGAAGTGTGACAACCGTCAAATTTTGGTTTATCCAAAGTCAAATAAAGTCAACAAGTCAAACCGGTCAACTTAGCTAACCCTAGTATATTGGGGTTTGCCTTATGTTTAAAGTTGTACAACTCGCTATATTAATACAAAGTAATCACTTGAAAGTTTCATGTGTTCATAAATTTTAAACCCTAATCAGGGTAAGTGATGGAACTACTCGATAAAAACACTATTACATACCCTTCGGGGACATATAACACTCATAACGAGGCTTAATGGGGTTTACAAACCTTGCAATTCGAAGCTAAACAATCGCAAGGGTCACAAACAAAGTCTTTCTCAATCTCTCTCACTCTATCTCTCTTTATCTCAAATCTCTCCTAAATCTCTCTCATAACCTCCCCCAACTTTTTTTAATCATTTAGGGTACCCCGACCCTTAACTTAGTTAAAAACCTCTCAAAACGAGAAGTTTATTGGTAAAACAACTCTATAGGACCGAAACCTCTTAAGAAGCGAAACCCCTAAGAAGCGAGACCAAAGAGCCGAAGCCGAAGACCAGAGAGCCGAAGCCTGAAGAACCGAACTCGCATAGACCGAACCCGAAACCTCGCTTCGCCTTCGCTTCTCGCTACCTTCGCTTTCGGTTCCTTCGGATTCTTTGCCTGCGAGATCCTTCGGCCAAACCTTCTCTCGGTTCTCATCATCAACTGAACCCACTTTCGGTTCTCAACACGAAGGACCGAACCTCGCCTCCTGACCTTGGATTTTCGCAGTTTTGCTTCCTTTTCACGGTTCTCGACCACTTTCGCGTTTTAAGCCCGTTTTTCAAGATTTTGACGTGAGATTTTCACCCAAACTCATATTTTGACATATAAGACCCTATATAATCATAATTTAAACACATTTTAAAAGAAATCTTTATCTAAGAATAAAATCTAGTGGGTAAGATATTGAGGTGGAGTATTGACTTTTCCTTTAAGTTATGACACAAGCAACCTTCCACACCCACTCCAAGACCATACTCAGTCACTATTCATCATTAACTAGTCAACTATTTGTCCTTTCACACTCTTTCTCTAGCATATGAGGGTGAACAAGGGCTGGAAATCTTTACCTACCCTCCCACATTACCTCACCCTTTCACCAAGAAGAAAACCCATTCTCTCTTTCACTTTCTCTCTCTAAACTTGAATTTGAAGGTTGTTCTTGAGCATTACCCTCCAATTTTGGTAAGTAACTTCATCCTACACTTGATTATCTTGCATCCTTTCACTCAAATCATGTATTCCTTACACAAATATCATCATATTTGTTACTAGATCTTCAAATCCTCAAGTATCTTCCAAGTGTTCTTGACTTGGAAACTCCTTTTCTTCATCATCCATCTACTGAAATCAGTCAAGATGAGTTCATACACACACCTTTTCATTTTTTCTTCAAGTTTTAGGGGGAGAATATAAGTTAAACAGCCAAGAACTTAACAAAACTCAAACATCAGCTTTCCACAGAAAAGTTGAGTTCCATTCACGAACTGTTTTGACTGACATAAACTTAAAATATTTCAAAACTGTTAAATTCGTAGATAGTTCAGGTCTATACCTTTAAAATGACTGCTTGCACATATTCATACGATATTTCTACAATTTATGGTGATTTTTATAAAACTGCCTATCACTGTAGCTAAGAATTCGGACCAGTCTGTGAATATGAACGTTTTCACACCAGTTAGAGGCTTCTAAAAATCATAATAAAAATTATGAACAAACTAGAAACATTTTATAAACTCTCAGAGTTTACGGATTTAGTTTTCGATTTCGTATGATGTTTCTATGATTTTTCTAAATCAGTACAGAAATGGTAAAAATGAATTTACAATTTACAACTTTCATAACACTTTGTAACATGTTGAGCAAAGTGTTAATCCTTGATGACTTCGTATTTTGCATGTGTTTTCTGATGTGATATAATTATATAACAGAAAAATGTTTACTAAATTGTAAGAATCCTTTATTATTACAATTAATGCAAGATGAGGCCTAATGAACATAGTTATGTTTCGCTATACATTCTACTTATACAGAAAAGGTTCCTGTACATTACAAACATTTTGATAAACTATAATAGGTATAGTTTATGTTTCATATACATTACAAACAATTGGGATAAACTATAACAAGTTATAGCTTATGTTTCATTTATAACACACCACGAAAGAGTACACTTCTACAAAAAGGGGTTTTCAGTTCATTTTACGTAAATCCGTTAATGAATAAATTTGTGAGACATTCGCTTCACGTTACTTCCAAAGTAGTGCAACAAAAGTCATGTAATTGTAACCAAAATATCTTGTAGGGAGAGCGTGATAGTTGTGTATAGATCTATATTGGCTCTGACAAACCCACACTTTAGCTGCATGCAACAGCTAGACCGACAGGTCTGGGGTGACAAATGTCATTAACATTCCGACGCTTGAAGAGCGTCGTGTATATGACCGATTGAGTCATAGCATGGTTATAATAACTCACATGGGGTATTAACAAAACATAAGATTTATGGGATTTTCCTTCAATTAAACGAGTTTATGTCGATTTAAACTTGCATAATTTACGATTTATATGGAAAAATACTAGTACATTATTAGTCTTGGCATTTAAGACTACAATACAATTTAAAAAGAAAATATTGGATTTTTCTTGAACGAACATTACTTTTACAAAGAAAAGGATTTCAACATTACATTCAAAAGCTTATGAACTCACCAACTTAATTGTTGACATATTTTCAAAACTACTTGTATTATCAGGAAATCAGTAACTCAGGTAGACAGTTGCTTTTGAGGAAAGCTTATGAACTCACCAACATAATGTAATTGATTTGGAAACATGTAAACTTATACTATGGTGTAAAATTTTCAATTATATTGATGTTGGTTGTATTGTTATGGTCACTATTATATTCGTTGTTATGATACTGTACATGAAGTCCTCCACCCCCGGACGTTCCCGCCATCCTTGGTTTGGGGGTGCGACAGGAAGAAATGAATGGTAGATTCGATTCATTAAGGCTTCACATGAAGTCTTTTGAGGCTTAGGACAACATGTAGCAGCATGCTTCTAAGGACACCTAACTAGTACAAAGATATGAAAATTATACCTGCCCGAGTCATTCGTTTTAGCAAGATAACCTGCAATGGTACTAAAAAAAATAATAAAACAAGAAAAGAAAATATTTTTGTATTTTAATAATTTATAAAAAAGAAAGAAACAAAACAAAGTAAAATGTTATTGGATTTAAAATTTAAAAGATAAAAACATAAACAAATTAAATATTTTTGTATTTTTTAAAACTTAAAAAAAAATAATAAAAAATAGCATAATATACAAGGAATAGACCACGAGAGTTCACCTTAAAAAAATTTAGACACAAAATGTGGCGAACGTTCGTCTTAGTTCTTGTCCCAAAAAAATCAGAAACGAAATAGAACGAATGTTCGATCTATTTCGTATGTCAAAATATAAAAACGAAAGCGAACAAGTAACCCGAAAGCGAACGGGCTACAATGAAGGTGGTTTTGGAACCGATTCAGATTCCATCATTCCTAGTCCTTGGAGTATTCTATTAAATAACGCTTTAGGTAAGGCTTTTGTGAATATATCTGCTAATTGATCTGCTGATCGAACGAAATGGATCTCAACATTGCCATCCTTTACATGATCCTTGATGAAATGATACCTCAGTGCTATGTGTTTCGTCTTAGAGTGTTGCACTGGGTTATGGCAGATGCGAATTGCGCTTTTAGAGTCACAGTAGAGTGGGATTCACTTCATATTCATGCCATAATCTCGCAATTGACTATGAATCCATATGAATTGAGAGGTATAGGATGCAGCAACGATATAATCAGCTTCGGCTGTCAACAACGAAACACATGTTTGCTTTTTGGATTGCCAACTAACTAACTTGCCATCAATAAATTGGCATCCACCAGTCGTGCTTTTTTTATCTAATCCGCACCCACCAAGATCAACATCCGAAAATGCTTGAACGAAGAAGCCTGAGTTTGCAGGATACCATATGCCTAGAGATGAAGTTCGTTTAAGGTACCTGAATATATTCTTTACTACCACCATGTGAGGTTGGCGAGGGTTTTCTTGGAACCTTGCACAATAACAAACGAAAAACATAATGTCCGGTCTACTACCTATTAGATACATTAAGGAACCAATCATCTGACGATAAAGGGTCATATCCATAACAGGTTTTTCTAGAGATGGTGAAAGTTTCGTTCTAAATGCTATTGGAACCTTCACTTTTGAGTCTCCTATTATGCCAAACTTAGAGATAAAAGTTTTCGTATATGCTTCCTGATTAATAAAAATACCTTCTGGTCCCTGTCTTATATTCAATCCAAGGAAAAAATTAATAGGACCCATTGAGCTCATCTCAAACTTAGTTTCCATCAACTTTTGGAATTCAGCTGTGAGGCTAGGATTAGTAGATCCGAAAATGATTTCATCAACATAAATTTGGACGATCATCAAATGGTCACCCTTTTTCTTATGAAAGAAGGTTGGGTCAACCGAACCTTGTTTAAATTTAGATATTTTAAGGAAGCAAGTAAGAGTTTCATACCAGGCTCTCGGAGCTTGCTTTAGTCCGTAAACTACTTTATCCAAAATGTAGCAGTGATTGGGATACTTCTCATTAATGAACCCAGGTGGTTGTTCAACATATACTGTTTCTTCTAATTCTCCATTTAGGAATGTGCAATTAACATCCATTTGAAACACTTCAAAGTTCTTATGAGTTGCGTATGCTAAGAATATATGAACTGATTCCAACCTTGCAATAGGAGCGAAGGTTTCTTCGTAGCCGATTCCCTCTTCCTGGCAGTAACCCTTAACAACGAAACACTTTACAGATGAAGCAAAGTTATATGAAATACCTTTAAAATCAGATAATAACGAGAGTTGTTTAAAAATTGTGACGATACTTCTTCATTGAAATTTGCTTTTGGCTTTATGATGTCTTTACTTAACTTAAGCACCGCTTTGAAAAGAGCGTAAAAATGCCTATGAATGGTTTCTGTTGAAAGAATAAATGTTTCTTGAACCAACCTATTTCCACATTCATGTGCTAAGGTTATTAAGAAAATTGCAACCAACTCCTCAACAGACAAATTACGTGTCGACTTCAACCCATAATGTGTGACCAGATCTGAACACGACATTTTGAATACCATTACATGTATTCTGAATGCTTCATAACAGCGTCTAGGATGATCATTAAGTATTTCTTGAATAAACATAGCTCCCGTGCGACTAGAAGTGCAAACACAAGTACATGTCTTGTTCAAAGCATGACTTATTAACATCCCTTTGAATGGCTAGACCAAATAGTAATTTCTAGTTTTTCTCTTCTTCAGCCCAATTTTCTTCATATTTATCATATGATTCAGTGTCATCACTATCGGTATCCAAGTATTTTCCATCATTTTTTATATCCATCCTATTAAGAAAAACATATATAACTTTATGATTAATAGAACTATCAATTGTAAAACACATCTAACAGATGATGCACATCATCAAAATATAATGTATAATGCATAAAATTAAACATAATGGTAACGATAATGCATAAAGCAATTGTCACATAAGGTAAACAAGACAATAAAGGAAAATAATGAAAACGTGCATAATAAGGACAAAAAAGAACATAATGCTCTAACATAAAATCTAACACTAACCATTACCTCAACTTTGAAGTCATTTCTCCATTAGAAATTTCATGAACTCAATTCTTGCCATGTGAGTTGTTGGAACCATGAAATTTTGCCGAACTTCCTTTTTTAGGAAAAGGGCTAGTGCCTTGTTGTACATAAGTGAACCTTCTTCAAAACCAGGAAAACAAGTCACAATGTCCATGCAATCTTAAGGTGGTGGTATTGAATTCTATGGGGAGGAAGTTTGTGAGCTTCACGAAGATAGTGCATGCATTCCCGTTTCTAGTCTCTCTTGAAATTGAGAAACCATTAAAAATTTTCCTTTGGATGATGAAGGAGTTGAGGCATTATTATTATGCTTTTTTCCTTTTATTACTCGAAATGCTTGTCGGAAAAAAAGGTTCTTCATCATCATCTGCATTCGCATCGTCGCTATCTCCTTTTCCTTCAAGAGGTTCTTTGTTTTGATCATCTAAGTTTTGGAATTTAGAAGGCGATTTAGCCCTATCTTCAACAGCAACAAAATATCGAAATAATGCTACATAATGGGTTTGATACATCTCTAAAAATTTTCCCCTAAACTTGCCATAATCTTTTTTAACCTATACGATAAAAACAACAAAATCTTATAATATTTCAATATTAATAAACCATGTAAAAAATAAAATATATCAAATGTTACCTTTATTTTTTCATCCCACCACTCAGACGATGCAACAATTGACTTATTCACGGGATCCCACCCTATCCCAGATTCAAGTCTCATTAAACGGTCAAACAACCTCCAATATCTCTTCATACTTTCCCAGTGGTTTTTAATTTTCTTATGGCTCAAAGTTTTTCATGCTCTTTCATATTGTTTATAAGGTTCTCATATCCAACCTTATTGAAATGACTACCAGGTTTATTTCCATGTCTAGCCTCATTCAAGCATAACTCAACAAATACCATATGAGTTGGGGAAATTCATCTAGAGTTTAATGAAAATACAAATTATATTATGGAGAAATTGAGTAATCTAACTGTTGTTTTCAAAAATGACCATTATCTTTGGAATAGAGTATTTCAGAGTAACATTATTTATTTCAGAGCTCCGTAGCCAATTACGGAGTACTGTAGTCAATATTATACATAGATGTGACATTACAGAATTACGGACATGCATTCCGGCCACATATTTCAAACTCCAAATAACAACATTTTTCATCCCCTATATAAATGGTATCCCATGTAGTTAAATGTTTTTTGTTTTTTCGAAACGAAAACGTCCGAAGTCTACGGACCATATCTGTAGCCCTCTACAGAAGAAAAGGTAGACCAAACGGCTGCAGCATGTAATAAGAAATATGTTTGTTTTTTAACGTCGCAGGTTGTTGTAATAATCTGAAATTAACTATAGTAATAGTTTAAAATAATTCTACATAAAAATTTTATTTATTTTAATCATATGCTAATTAAATATAAAGATCGTTATGATGATATGATTTTTAAAGACGTTTATAGAAAATAATTAAACATAATATTTGCTAGATAACAATAAATAAAATTGTTAATTTAGCAAAAAACGTGGTCATTGTTGTTAAATTTTCGAAGACGATGGTTATTTTTCCCGTTAGTTCCAATAAATTTGATAATTATAGTTGTTAACTTTATAATTTATTAATATTTGGTTATAGACAATGTAATACAAAAAAAATATTTACATGAAATTTACCAAAAGGTTTTGAAATTATGTAAAATATACTTGAATTATTTATAATATTCTTCTGAATATTATTTAAATAATAAACATGTTGTTCAAAAATATTAAAACAAATCTATGTTGAATAAGGCATCATAAAGATCAGACAATCCTAACACGCAATTTGTGATGATCCTTAGCATACACATTATCATGCATATTTAACAGCTCACATAGCACATATAGAAATGCATCTCTCCTAGCATGTAACGTACCGAAAATAGAAATACAAATTTTCTTTATAAATTTTATCAAATCATTCATTAATTGTTCAAAATCAACACCATGTCATAATATTCAAAACATCAGAGTACAAATATGCGGAAATCACGATGGAAGGATGATCTGCCATCAGGTCAGACCATTCCCTTTCGAACCGGAAGTATCTGAAACCATAAACATAATCTGTAAGCATAACACTTAGTGAGTTCCCCAAAGTACCACATACCAAACATGCAAGTGGGCTTAACCCTAGGGTGTAATCGAACCCGATATGCACATATCGGCCCCACCCTAGGGTGTATTTCAACTCGAACAACACATATAGGCCCCGTCCTGGGGTCTATTTCAACCCAATCATACTGTAGTGGGCCCCACCCTGGGGTATGTTTCAACCCAAACATATTATAGTGGGCCCTGCCTTGGGGTATATTTCAACCCAGCATACAAACACATACAAACCACATAGAGCTATCATTCCGAGTAACATAATAATAGGCCGTCATTGGTGCCTTCGACCCATAGATACAATGAGAAAACTCACCTCACAGAAAAATGTGTAAACTAGAAAGCACGCCTCTCTGAAAATCAACTCTACCAATCACCTTAATACATTCAGCGACACAAACTCCACATACATACCAAAATACCTAAAATGCACCTAGGTCAAACCATAGCAAAAATCCAGGTCAAGGTCAACTGAGTCAACCGAGTTGACTCAGTGAGGACGTTGGGCATACTCCTTACGTACGCGGGGCATACTGCATGGTTGACCGGAGTCGGGGAGCTGACCACGTACGCGCAACGTACCCCTTGGTATGCCCAACATACGCGGTTGCTCTCCACTTAAGCCATTAAGTGCTTAATCCTTAAGCACTCACATCCAAAATCCAGATCTAGGCTTGAAAAGATGTCCTTAACCATAAAGTTTCCAACTTTATGGTTTAACATGGCTATTAAGACCTTAACTCTAAAACCCTAGCTTCTTTACCCATTAAGACAAACTAGCTCTTGCATGGAAAGCGACTATTGACCAAGAACATATTTTTATGACTTAACACTCCCTAAAACCTCTGAAAGGACAAATCAAACATCTTCCAGTATCTCCTACTCACAAAGATCAAGTTTGGGACAAAAATGTGACAACTTTGGTGTAACGTCCCAAAAATTAAGACTAAAAATTTCGATTTTTAAATTAATAAAACCATTATCCAAAACAACATCATAGAAACCATAGTGAATCAGAGTGTATCAATAAACATCCGAGTACATTTGAGTAATATAAAATGCGGAACAATATGGTGTGTCCACTACAATCATCCCGGGCTCTTCCCCTTCGAACCAGAAGTACCTGAAACATAAATTGAAAACGTAAGCACAAATCTTAGTGAGTTCCCCAAAATAGCACATACCATACATATCAAACATATAATAGACCTTGCCCGACATCGGCCCCGCCCGACATCGAGCCCCGCTCGGAACAAATTTGTTAGTCATCAGGCCCGGCCTGGAATCGGGCCTCGCCCAATATACATACAAACATATAAACACATGTAAAAATCACAAAGATAAATACCATACAATATAATCATCAGGCCCCGACGGGTATCATATCATAAAACATACATGCAGAGTCACACAAAAAACTAGCATTGTAATCATAATAAACCATGGGCCGGAATTGGTGCCTTCGAACCGCTAAACATAGTGAGGAAACTCACCTCAAACTGCTGAATCTCTTAGATAAAATCTAGGTCTACTGAACCGAAAAATCCTTGTGCTATCATCATTAATAATATTCAATTAATAATTGGATCTTAATCCAAATCAAGAATCTAGATCACTTGTCCAACATCCAAGGTAAAAGACTATTATACCCTTTTTCCTACTTGGCCCAAAACAAGGCCCAACCCATTTGCTCCCTAAAGGCCCAACATCGTAAATAGCACCCAAAGCCCAATGGTGCCCAATCTAAGAAAGCCCAATGTCCAAAAATTATCCATAGGAGTTAAGGGTCAAGCTCAAACGAAACATAGCCCAAGAACCAAAGCCCACTACTCCTTCATCCCACAGTCTAGCATACGCTCGGTGTACTAAGCTACGCGATCGATTCAGAAATGCGTTCGCAGCTAGTAGGCTCAGCGTACTTAGGAGTACGCCCCACGTATTAGCCTAATCCCAAACCTTTGGCCAAATGACTTAATCACCTCAGATCTTATCAGCTAATCTACAAAATGTCATGATATTAAAGTCCTAATCCATAAAGTCGAAGGCTTTAAGCCTTTGCATGGCTAAAAACACCCTAAGGCCTAATTTTATCATTTTATCCCCATTAAGTGAAACATCAACTCTGCATGGATGCACAAAACCCATCAAGGTCACATTTTTGTGAATTAGGACCTCAAAAACGTCCAGATCTAGAGACTAAGTTTTTGGATTGACGTTTACTCACACAGACAAACAAAAGGAACTAAAATAAGCCATGAATCACCCCAAACTAGATCTACACAAAGATATGTCAAGCTAAGAACTTTTTACCTTCAATAGCTTGCAAAAGAGGTGACAACTCTGGATCTCTATGCTTCAATCCAAGCAATGAACCTTCAGTGATCTTCTATCTCTTCAAAATGCACAAGAAAACACTAATATTCTTCACAAGAGCTCAAGAACAATAAAATGGTGCTAAGGGTTGAGATTAGGGTTTAGGAGATATGGAGGCTGATAAGAGGCAAGGATCAAGGGACATAATGAGCTTATATAGGGGTAAAACCCTAAAGATTAGGGTTTCTAGCTGGTCGGAGTATGCCCTGCGTTCTACCACGTATGCCCAACGTACGTGTGTGCATCGACGATCCATCAAAGAGCCAGTACACTCAACGTACCCATAGGGTATGCCATGCGTATTGAGATAAGGACCAAAATGAAAGGTTTATGCATAACGGGTTAGAAAGGAAACATACCAATAATTTGAATGTTACAATTCTCCCCTACTTGAATCAGGCTTCGTCCTCGAACTCCACCACCACAAATAACTCGGGGTAATGCTCCCTTATCTCGTCCTCTGGCTCTCACGTCTGTAACAACCCGATATTTCAGGTCATTAAAATCGAGTCTTGTAACCTCTTTGTAAAGTAATAAGAATATCATCGAAAAATGAAATATTCAACAACTCTGTTTGGAGTACACTATGTAGTAGATATCGTCTTAAGGTTTCCAAACATATAAAGAACACTAAAATCCGAGTTATAACGAAGAATTTATGACCATTCTAAGTTTTAAGACAAAAACCGACAATATGGAGATACGTAAAAATGCGAAGTTTCAATAAAATACTTTTTGACCTTAGGTGTCTAAATGAAAGTCATAGATATCATTAAACTGCAAACATACATAAAAAGAACGCCCAAATCTGACATCGTATGAAAAAGTTATGAATTATTAATGAACTCTTCTTACCCCGAACTTTTAAAAATAAATAATAAAAATAATTTCGAAATTTTCCGACGGAATCTAAACGAAAGTTGTAGATCATAGTCTCACCTACACGTGGATATAAAGAACGTCGAAAACGGAGTTCGTATGAAGGAGTTATGAATTTTTGAAGTTTAATAAATAATTAATATATAAATTTAATCCAAAAATCGGTATTATCCGAAGGGTGAGTCACCAGGTCCATCCGAGTTACACCCGGCGTACCCTCGTACGCCCAGCGTACTCAAGGACTAGAATCCGGTTCGTCAACGTCGCCCCTATGCGAGACTATGCCCCGTCCCATCCGAATCTGAGGCAGTCGAGGACTCGGTCACGTATGACGCACGAGTACGCCCCGCGTAACCTCGTACGCCCAGCGTACCGAGGCCTCTCAGCCCCTATAAAAGGGATGCGAGGGTTCCGGGGAAACTTGCTCATTTTCTCTCGTTTTTCTTGCGTTTTGCCTCGTTTTCCGTGCAATAATTATCCCGAAGCCCCGGTTCTCATACTCAAGCCCGAAGGAAGTTTTACGCTCCCGAGATTCCCAAGAATCCCG
This sequence comes from Lactuca serriola, assembly GCF_051521515.1. Classification (NCBI taxonomy): domain Eukaryota; kingdom Viridiplantae; phylum Streptophyta; class Magnoliopsida; order Asterales; family Asteraceae; genus Lactuca; species Lactuca serriola. The sequence goes on from NC_136408.1 coordinate 205,342,781, forward strand.
AGAAAATCCGCTTTTTCAAGTCAAAGTTCTGCTCGGTTTTTGTCACACTTTCTTCAATCTATCAAGTGAGTTCATACCCCTACAAACACACTTTAAATACGTTTTAAATGCTTTTTATACTCTTTTAGGGGGGGGGGGGGAATACAAGTAAACATACGGTTATTATCGTGTATTTCATAAAGTTTCACTTTACTCGTTTTTATCAAATGAATCACTTGTGATTCATTACTACAATGTGAAAACTCTTGTCATACTTTGCATGCACTAGATTTATACAAAGTATTTAGTAATTCCAAAGTATCCTTCGTTGCTAAACCGTTTTATACATTTTAAGAACTTATGATTTATGCTTTGTCAAACATTGTGAAAAAGGATAATCTTTGCATACAAAACTATTACTTTAATACAGACTTAGTTGAGAATCCGTGAGACATGTACATCTTCAAATACTGCCTTTTGCTAGAAGGTATCGCTACAAGTCCTGTCTATAACCAGAGTCTCCCGTTTGGAGAACGTGTCAAATGTGTATAGATCTATACGGGAAGTCATGATGACGCGCCCTGACTGTTAGCTACAGTCCGTCCTTTGGGGTGACAGTTTGTCATAACGCTACGACGCCTGAAGAACGTCGCTACAGGCATATTATGTTTAGTATGGTTATAAAACTCATCGGATATACAATTATTATAGTACTTTTGATTGATGAATGAGTAGCTATTAAAACTATTATTCATCTAACAAACTGCAATCTTCTTATAGGTTTTATTATATAAATCTATGCTTCAATCTTCTAAAGCATGTCATTTGCTTTCTGTTTTTAGTCTTGGACATTAGACTAACTATTACTTTAGGAAAATATGGGATTTTCCTGTATACAAAACAAACAACTAATAGGAAAATAAGGGATTTTCTTGATTCAACTATCTACATTTTACAATACAAATATTCTCATGCATTTCATACTTTTATAAGAAAATAAGGGATTTTCTTGGAAAACATACACTCAATTTGGAATGGCATACAATTTTTCTAAACCACTTATGAACTCACCAACTTAATTGTTGACACTTTCTCTTTGAAATAACTTGTATTCTCAGGGAACCACTAAGCAGGTTTGGAAATCAACTTTTGGGGATTAACGCGCTGGCGTTAATTACTTCCTTTGAAAGATGTTTATGTATTTATCTTTTGAACATGTAATGAATACAATTATGTAAACATTTTTAAAACCTTTATATATGTATGGTGGTGTGTACTTTCCTTTCTATGAACTGTTATGATACTGAATATGATGTCCTCCGCCCCCGAACGTTTCCGCCGTGCTGGTTTGGGGGTGTGACAGATTGGTATCAGAGCATTGTTTATAAGGAATTAAGTATATCAAAACCATTTTTTTCGATATACAACTATAAAATTAACTGGGCAAAAACACTCTGAGTAAGAGTCATACTTTTGAAATTAAATTTATTTAGTTTTTGTAAAGTAGGCATGCACTCATTTCATACTAATAACAGTTTCATATCGGATCATTATAGAAGAATTATAAATAAGTTGTGCAGTGCAGGTACGCCTTGGGACATGTAATCGGAACGGGGAAGAATATAGCCTGATCAACTATATTTGTCCGAGAGCCGACTAACGTATGCCAAGGGGTGTCTGCAGTGGACAACAAATTTAAAACTTACCAAAAGCACATCGTTAAAGAATACTAAGGGAGTATTTGAGTATCAACAACCATTAAACTTAAGGGTAAATTTCATGTACTCTAGCTTATAGTAAATTCTTAACCCTATTCTCGTACAGACACAATGGCTGGATTCCATCACCCCAATGACCCCTACTACCCCAACCAAGGAAATGGAGGATGGATCGAAGAAGATCCCGAAGAAGACAAAGAACCTATAGAGTTGGATGAAGGAGATGACTCTGGTACAGATTCAGAGCCAGAGGTTATCAATCCACCAGCCCCACAACCTCCCGGCTATGTGAGGAACTTCCAAGGACCCACTCCTGTATGGGGGAGTCACCTCCACCATTGGAGCCAAGAACAAAACCTACGCCCTCCCTACGGCATGTGCCGAGACTTTTACGATGTCCGCGACGGAGGTTCAGCTGATCGAGCACTACCAGTAATGGTGGGCAAGCTAGCCAATCAGTCCTACCAATCCGGAGTTCAAGCTAGCCGGATTCGGGATGTCAACGTAGAAGTACAGGTTCACACTTCTGACATCCGTAGGCTGGACATAATTCAGGACAATGCCCAACTCCAAACCGAGGCATTCCAAGCACAAATGATTGCAGCCCTAGCCGAATTGAGGGAACAACAAGCCACTTTTGATAGGCGTCTAATGGAATCGAAGCAATCGGATACGGAGTCAAGCTCCAAGCGCAACCTACGTCGTAAGTAGTGCTTGCCAAAATTTCAAATTTTGTTATAAATTAGGACTTTGGATAAAAGTATTATTTTCTTTAAACTTTCTGTAATCGGAGACCTTTAGAAAGGTCAAAAACTTTTGTCTAAACTCGGATATAACACAACTATATGCTTAATATATATAGGGCATATCTCTTTCGTGTGTTAATTATGTGCAGTTCATTCAATTCATAAGTATATTTATTCAAACTCCATTTGTAAATCAAGCTCAAGACCCTGTGTTGGTCAAACCAAATTCTTGAACTATTAAAGAAAGTTAACTCAATATCATTCAACTCTCAACCATCAAAACTTATAATCTCTCATTTTCTTTTGGCAGCGCGATGCCTCCTCGTCCAAACCTCAGACCCAGACCGGGCACGACACCACCACCACCTCCACCACCAACGTATGATCCGGCCATGGTCCAAGCTGCTATCACAGCAGCAGTAACAACAGCTCTCTCGCAAATAAACTCCAATGGAAATGGAGGTACAGGAAGCAGCACGGATCATTCCAATCGTGGCACTGGTCATGGTCAAGTAAGAGAATGTACTTACAAGGAGTTCTCCAACTCAAAGCCAAATACTTTTAATGGCATTGGGGGAGTCATTGCACTAATGCAATGGTTCAAAAAGATCGAAACAGTCTTCAAGATCTGCTCATGCCAAGAAATAAACAAGGTTAAGTTCGCTGCTTGCACCTTCATAGATCAAGCCCTCACTTGGTGGAAAAGCCATGTGAATTCAGTGACTCTCACTGTCGCCAACGCCATGAGTTGGGAGGATCTGAAGGTTCTACTACTAGAAGAATACTGCCCAAGGGGAGAAGTGCAAAAGGTTAAGCAAGAGCTCTGGAATCTGAAGATGACTGGGTCTGATCTAGTCGCCTACACAGCTAGGTTCAACGACCTCGCTGCATTATGCCCTACCATGGTCAAGCCAGAATCAAAGAAAGTTGAAAGGTACATTTGGGGGTTGTCACCCCAGATTCAAGGGCATGTCCTAGCTTCCAACCCTATTACCTACAACAACGCTAAACGCCTGGCTCAGCGACTCATCGACCACGGGCTAAAACAGGGTACCATTGCAGCTACCGCCAATCCATCTAAGGAGGCACAGGGCCAGAGTAGGCCTTGGAACAAGAGAAGGGGACAAACCCTACAGGAGAACCCCAAGAAACAACAAGTAGTAGTGACCCACACTATTACTGTACCTACCAACATTGCCCCCACTAGCTCATACAATGGGAAACTTCCGAAATGCAACCAATGCAACTTCCACCACCACGGTCTCTGCCGTGACCTCCAATGCACTAGGTGCAATAAAAAGGGGCATACAGCCCGCTACTGCAAAGAGCCGACCCAACAATCCGCCCCCGCTGCTAATACCGGAGTAAGCCGCGCCTGCTTTGAGTGCGGAGACATGGGGCACTACCGCAGGGACTGCCTGAAGGCAAACAACAGGAATACCGGCGGAAGGGGCCGTGTATTCGCAATGGGACAAGATGAAGCCATTGCGGACCCCACTGTTGTTACGGGTACGTTTCTTCTCGATAACTCGTATGCATGCATTTTGTTTGATAGTGGAGCGGAGAGAAGTTTTGTGAGTCACGATTTTAAAGGCCTGCTAAAGCCATTACCATAATCATTAAGTGAACCGTTTATAGTAGAAATGGCCAACTGTAAAACCGAAGGAACTAAGGAGATATACTTAAACTGTACCCTAACTCTAAACGATAATCCCTTTCCAATCAACCTCATGCCAGTCTCGATTAAGAGTTTCGATGTCATCATTGGCATGGATTGACTGAGTTCTCATCATGCTGACATTTTATGTTACGATAAGGCCGTTCGCCTTAATCTGCCAACCGACGAAACTTTCTTTGTCTTGGGCAACAAACCTAGTACCACTCTTCGTATCATCTCAAGTATCCAAGCTCAGAAGTGCCTACGCAAGGAGTATCACGCGTTTTTGGCACATGTCGTGGATGTGAAACGCGAAGTCCAGGACGTCAAGAATGTGCCTGACGTATGCGATTTTCCCGAAGTTTTTCCCGAGGACCTTCCAGGAATACCACCCATGAGACAAGTCGAGTTCAGAATCGACCTGGTTCCCAGAGCTACACCAGTAGCCAAAGCGCCCTATCGGTTAGCCCCAGCGGAGATGCAAGAGCTATCCAGCCAACTGAATGAGCTACTCGGAAAAGGATTCATCAGGCCGAGCTTCTCGCCTTGGGGAGCACCCGTATTATTTGTGAAAAAGAAGGATGGATCATTCAGGATGTGCATCGACTACCGAGGAATCAACAAACTTACCATCAAGAACCGTTATCCCTTACCCCGAATCGACGACTTATTCGACCAACTCCAAGGAGCCAACTACTTCTCCAAGATCGATCTGAGATCAGGATATCACCACCTACGAGTCCTGGAGAGTGATGTTCCCAAGACGGCCTTTTGAACGAGATACGGACATTACGAGTTCGTAGTGATGCCCTTCGGACTAACCAATGCCCCAGCCGTATTCATGGATCTAATGAATCGGGTATGTCGTCCATTCTTGGATAAATTTGTGATAGTATTCATAGACGACATACTCATTTATTCAAAGAATAAAGAAGAGCATAGTCAACATCTGAGAACAGTCTTAGAGACGTTACGAACTGAGAGACTTTATGCAAAGTTCTCAAAATGTGAGTTTTGGATTAGAAAGGTGGACTTCCTCGGTCACATGGTCAGCAAGGAAGGAATCCACGTGGACCCATCAAAAATCAAGGCTATCAAAAATTGGTCTGCATCAAGTACACCAACAGAGATTCACTAATTTCTAGGTATTGCTGGTTATTATCGAAGGTTCATTCAGAACTTCTCCAGCATCGCAAAGCCTCTTACCGCCTTAACTCAGAAAGGGGTGACCTACAACTGGGGAGAAAAACAAGATGCTGCATTTCAAACTCTGAAACAAGCCCTTTGCAGTGCGCCCATTCTTTCTCTTCCAGAGGGGACCGAAGATTTTGTGGTGTATTGCGACGCTTCGAAGCATGGGCTGGGCTGTGTACTAATGCAGAGAGGAAAGGTTATTGCATATGCCTCACGACAATTGAAAACACATGAAGTCAACTACACCACTCATGACCTAGAACTTGGAGCGGTGGTCTTCGCTTTGAAAATCTGGAGGCACTACCTATACGGGACCAAGTGCACCATCTTTACAGACCACAAGAGCCTTCAACACATCTTCGAACAGAAGGAGTTAAACATGAGACAGCGACGTTGGGTAGAATTGCTCAACGACTACGAATGTGAGATTCGCTATCATCCGGGAAAGGCAAACGTCGTGGCCGATGCCCTTAGTCGTAAGGAGTACTCTGGTCGAAGAGTGAAGTCATTAACCATGTCGATCCATTCGCACCTGTCAGCACAAGTCAAGGAGGCTCAAGTAGAGGCCTTGAAACCCGAAAACGTGACAGGTGAGGCCCTTAGGGGGATGGACAAGAACCTAGAAATCAAGAGTGATGGAGTACGCTACCTCATGAACCGAATCTGGACACCCAAGTTTGGTGGGTTCAGAGAGGTAGTTATGAGCGAAGCACACAAGACTCCATACTCCGTGCACCCAGGGTCAGATAAGATGTATCTAGATCTCAAGAAACTCTACTGGTGGCCAAACATGAAAGAAGAGATTGCTACCCATGTGAGCAAGTGCTTGACTTGTGCCAAGATAAAAATAGAACACCAAAAACCCTCAGGTATACTCCATCAACCTGAAATACCTGGGTGGAAATGGGAACAGATTTCCATGGACTTCATAACGAAACTGCCCAAAACTCAGGGTGGCCACGATAATATTTGGGTGATCGTCGACAGACTAACCAAGTCCGCTCATTTCTTACCGATCAAGGAAACTGATAAGATGGAAAAACTATCGAGAACCTACATCCGAGAGATCGTACGACTTCATGGAGTGTCGATGTCTATCATCTCAGACAGAGATAGCAGATTCACTTCCAGATTCTGGCAATCATTGCAAAAATCCATGGGAACAAGGTTGGATATGAGTACGACCTATCACCCACAAACTGACGGGCAGAGTGAGAGAACGATCCAAACCTTGGAAGACATGTTGCGAGCATGTGTAATCGACTTTGGTAAAGCATGGGATGTCACTTACCTTTAGTCGAGTTCTCTTATAACAATAGTTATCATACTAGTATCAAGACTGCTCCATTTGAAGCCCTTTACGACCGTAAGTGCAGATCACCTCTGTGTTGGACGGAAGTAGGAGACACGCAGTTGGCAAAAGGTCTAGTCCCTGATAGCACCCTCACTGGTCCGGAGATCATCAGAGAAACGACTAAAAAGATCGTTCAAATATGAGAACGACTGAAATCCTCAAGGGATAGGTTAAAAGAGTTATGCCGACAAAAGACGAAAACCCTTGGAATTTCATATTGGAGACCATGTACTGCTAAAGGTCTCACCCTGGAAGGGCATGATACGCTTTGGAAAGCGTGGGAAACTAAATCCTCGGTACATTGGACCCTTCGAAATCATTTAGAGAATTGCTCCAGTGGCTTACAAACTCCAACTTCCAATCGAGCTTAACAAAGTACATCCAGTATTCCACGTATCGAACCTGAAAAAGTGTTTGTCCGACGAAACACTAGTAATTCCACTCGATGAAATCGAACTTAACAAAAATCTTAACTTTGTGGAAGAACCCGTCGAGATCATGGATAGGGAAATTAAACGAACTAAACAGAGTCGAATACCAATAGTAAAGGTTCGCTGGAACGCTAAGTGAGGACCTGAGTTCACATGGGAACGAGAAGATCAGATGCAACAGAAGTATCTGCATCTTTTCCTCAGCCCCTAAAACTTTTCTTTTGTATTTAATTTCGGGACGAAATTCCCTCTAACGGGGGGATGATGTAACAACCCGATATTTTAGGTCATTAAAATCGAGTCTTGTAACCTCTTTGTAAAGTAATAAGAATATCATCGAAAAATGAAATATTCAAAAGCTCTGTTTGGAGTACACTATGTAGTAGATATCGTCTTAAGGTTTCCAAACATATAAAGAATACTAAAATCCGAGTTATAACGAAGAAGTTATGACCATTCTAAGTTTTAAGACAAAAACCGGCAATACGGAGATACGTAAAAATGCGAAGTTTCAATAAAATACTTTTTGACCTTAGGTGTCTAAATGAAAGTCATAGATATCATTAAACTGCAAACATACATAAAAAGAACGCCCAAATCTGACATCGTATGAAAAAGTTATGAATTATTAACGAACTTTTCTTACCCCGACCTTTTAAAAATAAATAATATAAATAATTTCGAAATTTTCCGACGGAATCTAAACGAAAGTTGTAGATCATAGTCTCACCTACGCGTGGATATAAAGAACGTCGAAAACGGAGTTCGTATGAAGGAGTTATGAATTTTTGAAGTTTAATAAATAATTAATACATAAATTTAATCCAAAAATCGGTATTATCCGAAGGTTGAGTCACCGGGTCCATCCGAGTTACACCCGGCGTACCCTCGTACGCCCAGCGTACTCAAGGACTAGGCTCCGGTTCGTCCACGTCGCCCCTATGCGAGACTATGCCCCGTCCCATCCGAATCCGAGGCAGTCGAGGACTCGGTCACGCATGACGCACGAGTACGCCCCGCGTAACCTCGTACGCCCAGCGTACCGAGGCCTCTCAGCCCCTATAAAAGGGATGCGAGGGTTCCGGGGAAACTTGCTCATTTTCTCTCGTTTTTCTTGCGTTTTGCCTCATTTTCCATGCAATAATTATCCCGAAGCCCCGGTTCTCATACTCAAGCCCGAAGGAATTTTTACGCTCCCGAGATTCCCAAGAATCCCGAGAAAATCCGCTTTTTCAAGTCAAAGTTCTGCTTGGTTTTCGTCACACCTTCTTCAATCTATAAGGTGAGTTCATACCCCTACAAACACACTTTAAATACGTTTTAAATTCTTTTTATACTCTTTTAGGGGGGGGGGGGGGAATACAAGTAAACATACGGTTATTATCGTGTATTTCATAAAGTTTCACTTTACTCGTTTTTATCAAATGAATCACTTGTGATTCATTACTACAATGTGAAAACTCTTGTCATACTTTGCATGCACTAGATTTATACAAAGTATTTAGTAATTCCAAAGTATCCTTCGTTGCTAAACCGTTTTATACATTTTAAGAACTTATGATTTATGCTTTGTCAAACATTGTGAAAAAGGATAATCTTTGCATACAAAACTATTACTTTAATACAGACTTAGTTGAGAATCCGTGAGACATGTACATCTTCAAATACTGCCTTTTGCTAGAAGGTATCGCTACAAGTCCTGTCTATAACCAGAGTCTCCCGTTCGGAGAACGTGTCAAATGTGTATAGATCTATACGGGAAGTCATGATCCCGCGCCCTGACTGTTAGCTACAGTCCGTCCTTTGGGGTGACAGTTGTCATAACGCTACGACGCCTGAAGAACGTCGCTACAGGCATATTATGTTTAGTATGGTTATAAAACTCATCGGATATACAATTATTATAATACTTCTGATTGATCAATGAGTAGCTATTAAAACTATTCTTCATCTAACAAACTGCAATCTTCTTATAGGTTTTATTATATAAATCTATGCTTCAATCTTCTAAAGCATGTCATTTGCTTTCGGTTTTTAGTATTGGACATTAGACTAACTATTACTTTAGGAAAATATGGGATTTTCCTGTATACAAAACAAACAACTAATAGGAAAATAAGGGATTTTCTTGATTCAACTATCTACATTTTATAATACAAATATTCTCATGCATTTCATACTTTTATAAGAAAATAAGGGATTTTCTTGGAAAATATACACTCAATTTGGAATGGCATACAATTTTTCTAAACCACTTATGAACTCACCAACTTAACTGTTGACACTTTCTCTTTGAAATAACTTGTATTCTCAGGGAACCGCTAAGCAGGTTTGGAAATCAACTTTTGGGGATTAACGCGCTGGCGTTAATTACTTCTTTTGAAAGATGTTTATGTATTTATCTTTTGAACATGTAATGAATACAATGATGTAAACATTTTTAAAACCTTTATATATGTATGGTGGTGTGTACTTTCCTTTCTATGAACTGTTATGATACTGAATATGACGTCCTCCGCCCCCGAACGTTTCCGCCGTTCTGGTTTGAGGGTGTGACAACGTCCATTCTGAACCTTTGTGATGTTGCCACTCAACTCTCCAACTCAACAACCTTGTTCCTCAAAGTTTTCGTCTTTTTATCAAGGATCGTCATCAGTCTATTAATATAATTCAGACGATCAGCCAACTGAATAACCTCCAATGGAACCACCACAGAATCATCCACTAAACATTTATGCAACTAAGAGACGTGGAATGTGCTGTGGATCTGACTAAGCTCCTTGGGAAGATTTATCCCATAAGCAAACCGGCCCACCCGAGCCAAAACCCTGAAAGGACCGATGTACCTGGGGCCCAACTTGCCCTTCTTACTGAATCGGATGCCACCTTTCTAAGGTGACACCTTCAGAACAACCATATCCCCAAACTGGAACTCTAGATCTGATCGGCGCTTGTCAGCATAGCTCTGATACTGACTTTGAGTTGTCTAGAGTCTACTCCAAACCTGCTGAATCAACTCGGTAGTCTTGAGTACCACTTCAGTACTCCCCATGACTCGTTGACCGACCTCATCCCAACATATCGAGGTCCTAGTTTTCCTCCCATAGAGCATCTCAAAAGGAGGTCGATCAATGTTGGCGTGATAACGGTCGTTATACGAAAACTCTGCCAAAGGGAGATAGGTATCCTAGCTACCACCGAAATCCAATACACACGCCCAAAGCATATCCTTCAAGTTCTGGATAGTCCGCTCGCTCTGACCGTCAGTCTACGAGTGGAAGGCCGTGATAAAATGCAGGAAAGTACCCAACTCCTCATGAAACCTCTTCCAAAATCTGAAAGTAAACATGACGTCCCTGTATGAAACCACATAAATCAACACCCCATGCCATGCCACAACTGTTGGATTAGTGTCTAAGCCCGTAACTATATTTGGTATGTACTTGACCCGGTTGTGCATGGTCCTTTTGGGTTGCCTTCTCCAAAGCAACTTGACAAGGTAATTTAAGGAGAGAGAGAGAGAGAGAATATTATGGTTTATTAATATATTATAAGAATAATATATTAAAGGAGAAATCATATTTATTTAATTAGTATTGGTCACAAATTAATTAGGAATTAATTTGGTGACTAAAAGAGATTAATCGAATAAAGGGGCATAAACTGTAAAATGTATGATAGTTGAGTTTTGGGCTAGAAAACCTAATGGACTAAAGGGGGAACGAAATTATGATGGGGATCCATCATATTTTCGTCCAAGGCCTTATTCCAGAAGGTTCCTTGGGCTGCTTGGTGGCTAAGCTGTCCATTAGGGTTTAGACTGAAACCCTAGCAAGCCTATAGTATAAATAAGACCCCTAGGCTATGAAAATCGGCTACACTTGATTCCAAGAGAACCCTAGGGCCGATTTTAGCATCTCTCACCCTCTATCATATTGCCTTCTTTCTTGTGGGGTTTGTGAACCATTAGAGGAGTTACAATTGTGACTCTAAGCTTAAGATCAAGAAGACTATAAGGATTTCAAGCTACTTGAAAGAGGTAAATCACTTAGATCTATTCTTATGATGCTAATTTTGAATTATATATGATAGATCTAGGGTTACAAGTCTTGGATTCAAAGCATGTATAATAGAGAAACCTAGATCCAAGCATTAGGGTTTGTATGGGCACATAGGGTTGTTCTTATGCATAAAACCCATCAGTGGTATTAGAGCCATGATTGGTTTCAATTGTATGTGATGATTTAACTGTTTGCTTGTTGAAAATCGTGTTTTCTTGCCTCTGCCCGACTCAACTCGGTGATTCAGTATCTAGACTCGGCGAGTTGGCCCTACTCGGCGAGTCCAGGTCTGACTCGGCGAGTCTATGCGTCAGGCAAAGGATATTTCGAGATTTTGTTGTTGTTTTGACATGGGATTAATGCCTAAATCATTTTTGAAAGATAAAATATGAAATTTATATTATTTGCATGATTATCCCTGCCAAAACAATAGATAATTTCAAATCTTTTGAATATTAGTTGTTTATATGATAAATATGGATTATTTAAATTATTTGGTAATTATCTTATGACTAAAATTGGATTAGGTCAAATATAGATAATTATGAAATTAATTTTTTAATTTAAATTATTTGTTATTTGATCCCTTTTGTTTTGAAAAGTTCAGAACTTGTCCTCAAGTTTTGAAATTTACATTTTGTGATTAAAAGTTTAATTTTGAATATTTTAAATTTCAAACCCTTAGAATTTTACAAGTTTAAAATTCAACCCTATACTATTATATTATTACAAGCTTAATATATATATATATATATATATATATATATATATATATATATATATATATATATATATATATATATATATATAACTTAAAATGCTAGTCTTACCGTTAGTAGGCCTCATTCACGAAGCCAGTCTATAAGGTGGGTATACGGTTGCTGCCTATAAAATGGCGCTTAATGGGTGTGCACTCACACCCACCGCTTGCTTGACTGGTGGAGGGTCGTTAGCCAAACAGGTAGGATAGGGCAATCCTCTCCTCGTTAAAAGTATAATGTAAGATACAAAGTAACTACATGTTTTACAAATTCCCAATCTTAGTTACTTTAGGGTAAAATGTGAAAATGATGCTAATCCATGGAATTACACTTTGTACCCTTGTCAAACGTTGGTGGAGCGCGTGTGGTTAACCAGCACACTAATTTAGGGATGGCATTGGTAGCGAAGGGTGACTTGATGTTTTTCATAGATCAATGGAGCGTGTGTGGTTTACCGGCACATTGATTAGGTGATAGAGACATTGATTGCACCATGTTGATTCGCATGGTTATTCACAACTTGTTTGCGATCCTCGGTATCCCAGTCGCAAATTTGAAGTGCATATCGAGAGTTAAACATGCCATTGAAAAGTTCAATGAATCTCAAAGATCTAGGAGTTTTCAATACATTTAAAACCTAAATCAATTTTTCGTTTTTCATGGTGAGAATTAGTGAATCATCATTCACTTACCTTCAAATTACTTACTTTTAGAGTATGACATCCCTTTATAAGTTGTAAATAATGTTGTTGGGTCCTAGCCCTAATTTCTCATTTGGGTGTTTAATTAGGGACTCATTTCTAATCAAACCTTGTTCCTTTCCTTTTCAGATGTCTGCAAACAACAACAACAACGCTTCTGGGTCATTCTCGTTGATGAGCCTATGTCAAAAGATGACATTTGATGGGTCAAACTTCAACGAGTGGATGAGGTACATTCGCATGATCACATGCTACGAGGACAAAGATATTTCCTCGATGAAAAGCTTGAGAAGATCATCCCAGATGTTGCTACTCCAGAAGAGCTGGCCACCTTTGAGGCCCACGAGCGTGATGCTACGAAAGTTCATTGCATCATGCTGGCCACCATGAACCTCAAACTCCAAAAGTCCTATGAGGACATGTATCCGTATGAAATGCATCAGGATTTGTTGGACATGTATCACCAGAGTGCGAGGCAAGAGCGCTATGAGATCATTACTAACATGATCACCGCTAAGATGGGGAGTGGAGAATTCCTAACCTCTCATTTGCAGAAAAATGCAGAGGTATGTTGATCATCTTCTCAAACTTAATGTTAAGTTTGATGAGGATTTGGCTATCGACATAATCCTCCACTCCTTGCCCTCCTGCTACAACCAGTTTAGGATGACCTACCACATGAACAAGGAAGAGGTCTCCTTGAGCAAGCTCCAAGGACTATTGAGGACTGATGAGAGCAACCTCAAAGACAAATCCATTGCACCATCCCCCTGTTGTGGCCGCTCCCGTGATGGTAATAGGTCAAGGAAATGGTAAAAAGAGGAAGGCTCCATGTAAGAGCCACCAAAAGGGGAAGCCCCGTGATGGTTCATCCTCCAGTGGGACCATAGCACGCCCCGCTAAACCCTCCTCCGATCCCAAGGAAGCAGAGTGCTTCTATTGCCACGAAAAGGGCCACTAGAAACGAAGCTTCCCTAAGTATCTGCAGGATATAAGGGATGGGAAGATTAAGCCCACCTTTGCAGGTATGTATTCTATTAAATCTAACAAATCATCATTTGCTACTTCATGGGTTCTTGATACAGGGTGTGCATTCCACATTTGTTCTGATTTGCAGGGCCTAAAAAGAAGTAGGGAAGTGGAACATGCAAAGATGAACCTGATTATGGGAAACAGAAGATCGTCGCCTGTTGTCACACCCCAAAACCGGAATGGCGGAAACATTCTGGGGTGGATGATGTCATGTCAAGTATCACAGCATATGCAGTATAGTAATCAAAGTAGAACAACCATTTCATTAATAGTAATAATTTTACATAGGTTACATTTACCAATAACATCAAGTAAATAAAGAGAATAACATAGAGTGCAGCTCGGTACAAGGCTATCTTCACAAAAGCTCCCGGAGTGTACCTGTCTACTGACGACCTGAAAATACAAGTTATTTTGAAAGCGAGTATCAACATTTTAATGATGGTGAGTTCATAAGTATTTAATGACATTGGTTATAAATACATGTTGTTCTTCAAAATAATCTCATAAAAGATGGTGGTTTAGAATTTACAGAGTATTAGAATCCTTTCCAAAAAATCCCATATTTTCTAATAAAAAGTAGTCTTCTACCAAGACCCAATTGTTTTATGTTTAAATCAAAGAGTATCTCTACTAAAGCAGTCTTAGAGAATGAAATACAGACTCCAGGAAGTATTAAGTGACCAATACGCCTCAGAGAGTCTAAGAGAATGAAATACAGACTCCAGGAAGTATTAAGTGAACAATACGCCTAGCAAAGTCTAAAAGGATCAAATATAGACACCAGGGTGCTGTTGAATGAACAACACACCTCGGGGGGTCTAAAAGAGTAAAATACAGACTCCAGGATGGTATTGGATGAGCCAATACGCCTCGCAAAGTCTAAAAGAGAGTCTTTAATCCTAATTAGGTTTATTTATAGAAAAATACCATGATTATACTCATTACCTTAAAGCCAAGAATTATAAGGTAACTCTAGAGATACTCGTAACCATACTAATTGACAATCGAATACTTTGACGACCTGCTGGCGTCGGAGTGAATGTGACATTTGTCATCCCTTGGCTTGGTCGGCCGGAACTGTAGCTAGCAGTCAGGATGTGGGAGTGTCTGTCCCGTATAGATCTATACACACAATGCCTGCTCTCCCTCCAGGAGACTCTAGTTACCAACTTGACAACGGCGAAATCCGCGTCATGAGGATGCATCTTGTATTTTAATTTCCATAAACCTTTCTTTTTACTAGAGAGTATATGTTTTGGAGTATAGATATTACTAAGTTCTCCTTCGTGAATGTTATAGTGGGTTTCTAAACTACACCTATTATAGTTTACTTGAGAGGTTATCTAGATGCCTTTTCTAGCCAAAGGTGATGAATCTGCTGAGAGAGCTTTTATGACCATACATGTATACATGATATATAACTAATATTTAAACGACCTTCGGACGGATAACCATTACCCTAAAGCCACATCCAAACAAGGAAAAGGAATTAAAGCGAGTTAGCCTTCCTAAGTCCTTTAAACATTACTTATATAACTATACATATACAAACATGCATTTAACAAATACAAGAGTATAAAAGAAGTTTTGGTAACACCTTCGAAAAGAGATTTATTAACTGAAAAAGGATTTTTATACTTTAAAAGAGATTTGAAAACAAGATTTGACAACTTTTAGCTGGATAAGGCAGTTTAACATGCAAAAATCTATTTGCTATACAATTATTAATCACATGTGATTGATATAATAACTCTATAGTTCAACTTGTATGCCCCCCCATAAAAGCATTTAAAATCATTTAAAAGGTTAATTCAGGGGTATGAACTCACTTGACGTGGGTGATTCGGATGAGCAGATGGTATAGGATGCTAAGTGTCAAGTGAGGACCTGACCACACACGCGAATCCTATTTAACATGTAATGATACATTTAAGTATCTAATTAGTCATTTAATAACTAATTATGCAAGTAAAGACATCCTAATACATGAAAACACTTTACCACAAGTGCTAGGAGTACTAAAGGTTGCATATAAAGAGTGTATGGCCTCACATTGGAGTTCACTCCTAAAATGGTGGCCCTTAGGGGTGTTTACGGTTTCAAGACCATTACCCCCATGAGTTTATGGCCGTAAACTCATGGCAATGGCGACATTGAGTGCTCAAAGGTCTTAAACTACTCAAGGAATTATGCTAGACTCGAATCAAGGGCTTAGGAAGTGATTGGGGCTCAAAATGACCTCCCTTTGGAGTTTACGGTTCTTGGACCACTCCTTGGGGAGTTTATGGTGGTAAACACATGAGTTTATAGCCGTAAACTCATGTTTGCCCCTTCCTTTCGTGTTTTGGTGTATCTAGGTTAAGCATGCAAAGTTCTAGTCACTTATACAAGCTATAGAAGGTGTTAAGGGCTCTTAAGCACCATTGGAAGGTGTTTACGGTTTTGGGAGGTCCCCACACCATAAAATCATATGAACTTAGTATTTTTGATGATTTTCGAGTGTAAACAAGTTCATATTAAGCACACAAGAAGCTAAGGCAAGTTTACTTACGATCTAGGAGCTTGAATGACCGATTTTGGCCAAGAACACTAGTGTGTTCTTGGTGTTCTTGATGAACACTTGAAGATCTATGAAAAAGACAAGATTTCATGGATGAAATCATGTAAAAACACTAGATTAAGTGTTATATGAACGAATCTAGGAAGAAAACACTTACATTTTGGCGGATTTGACGGGAAAGTGATATGATACTTGAGAGAAAACTTGGGTGTTCTTGGAGTTGGGAGTGAAAAATGAGTATAAAATGACTAAGTGTCATAATTATACCCTTTGGGGTTTACGGCCGTAAACTCCATGTTTACATCCGTAAACTCCAACTTTTGGAGATTCGCGACTTACGTGATATACGACAAACTCTAAAGTATACCTCCTTATTTTTGCGCGCTTGACGAATATAAAAAATAAAATACTCGAACGGGCTTAAATCTGGCCAAAAATGTTTTAAGATGAATTTGGCTAATTTTTGAAGTGCTTGACTGCGGAGTTAAAACAAATGGAAATTTCGGGTTGTCACACCTGTGACCAAAGTCGGAGTTTATTCTTTAGTGTTGAGTAATGGGTTAGGGCTAGATTTAAATAATTGTTGTTATTTGCCAGATATGGCAAGAAACATTATATCATTTCATGGATTGTTTAGACAAGGTTTCGTATATTCTTTTGATAATAGCAATGATTATATTAATGTTTATTTGAATGGTGTCTTTTATTTCAATGCATTACCTTGTAATGGGATTTATGAATCTGTGATGATTGTTGATAATTTAGGAAATGATGTTTTGAATATTGATTCGTCTACTAGCCTAGACAAAGCATGCTTGTGGCATTGTCGCCTTGGCCATGTCAACAAGAAACACATAGCCTAACTCCAAAAGGATGGAGTGTTGGAGTCATTCGACCTTAGGGACGATGACATGTGTGAATCTTGTTTGCTTGGGAAGATGACCAAGCCACCCTTTACTGGCACTTGTGAAAGGGGTGAGGGTCTATTGGATCTCATACACACCGATGTGTGTGGGCCCTTTAGATCCACCACAAGGGATGCATGCCGCTTCTACGTGACTTTTACGGATGATTATAGCAGATATGGATATATCTACTTAATCAAGCAAAATTCGGAAACCTTTGAAAAGTTCAAAGAGTTTAAGAATGAAGTGGAGAATCAGCTGGGTAGGAAAATTAAGATGCTTCGGTCAGACCGAAGAGGAGATTACCTAAATCTTGAGTTTCACGACATTGTTTCTCAATTGACGCCTCCGAGGACGCCACAATTGAATGGTGTGGCTGAGAGACGTAATCGGACCTTGTTGGACATGGTTCATTCTATGATGAGTCGGACTTCGTTACCAATAGCTTTCTGGGGGTATGCCTTAGAGACTGCCGCCCATATCCTTAACTTAGTTCCGACCAAAAAGGTTACCAAGACTCCTCACGAGATGTGGACAGGGAAAGCTCCCTCGTTGGCACATATTAAGGTTTGGGGCTGCGAGGCTTTCGTAAGATGAGAGACTCACGATAAGCTCAAACCTCGTAGTGAGAAGTGTTCTTTCATCGGCTATCCACATAAGTCTTTTGGCTATCTTTTCTATAGACCGAGTGACAATGTTGTCTTTGTTGCTAGAAGAGGAGTTTCCCGAGAAAGGGAATTGATAAGCCAAGAAGGCAGTTGAAGGCAAATTAATCTTGAAGAGATTTAAGAGCAAAGCGATGAAGGAACCTCTAACACTGGCACTCAACCCAAGGAGGAAACTCCTGTTGAGCTCGTTGACGAGTCCTTACCTCTTAGACGTACTTAGTAGGGTTAGTGTTCAACCCCAGTTTTATGGTTTTCATATTACTAGTGAAGGGGATACGTTTATTAGTGATGAAACACTAATGAATTTGGACGAACGTAGCAGCTACAAGGAAGCCATGGTAGGCCCGGAGTCTGCTAAATGGAAAGAGGCGATAGACAGCGAGATTCAGTCCATGTACGACAACCAAGTTTGGAATTTGGTTGATAATGTATTGGGTCGTAAGACAGTTGGGTGCAAGTGGATCTTCAATAAGAAGACGAACATGGATGGGAAAGTGCATACTTATAAAGCGCGATTGGTTGCGAAAGGCTTTACTCAAACTCCCGGAGTTGACTATGATGAGACCTTCTCACCAGTTACTAAGATAAAGTCTATTAGAGTAATGCTCGCAATAGCTGCGTTTCATGATTAGGAAATATGGCAGATGGATGTGAAAACCGCTTTCCTTAATGGAAAGTTGGCTGAGGATGTTTACATGAATCAGCCAGAGGGTTTTGTCGATGCGAAGCATCCAAATAGAGTATGCAAGCTTGAGAAATCAATTTATGGATTGAAACAAGCGTCTCGCAGATGGAATCTTTGTTTTGACAAGAAAGTTAAATGGTTTGGCTTTCTGCGAAGCGAAGATGAATCTTGTGTATATGTCAAAGTTAGTGGGAATATAGTGAGCTTCCTCGTATTATATGTCGATGACATACTGCTCATAAGAAACGATGTCCCAACCTTGCAGGAGGTCAAGTCCTGGCTTGGGAAATGTTTCGCTATGAAGGACCTCAGAGAGGCTGCTTATATTTTGGGAATAAGGATAGTAAGAAATAGTGAAAAGAGACTAATAGGACTCAGTCAGGATACATACTTGGATAAGGTACTAAAGCGTTTTAGTATGGAAAATTCCAAGAAAGGGGAGTTGCCAATCCAAAGCAATACCAAGCTGAGTAAGACTCAGAGCCCGAGTACAGAGGCAGAAATAGCTAATATGAGCCGAGTACCTTACGCTTCCGCAGTAGGCTCGATCATGTACGCTATGACTTGTACTCGACCTGATGTGGCTTTCACCTTGAGCATGGTCAACAGATATCCAGGGAACCCTAGTAGACCTCATTGGATTGCAGTTAAGAATATTCTTAAGTACTTACGAATGACCTAGTCCTCGGTGAGGGTGATGACTTAAGGGTATGAGGGTATAGTGACACTGGTTTTCAGACGGATTGGGATAATTACCGATCGCAGTCGGGCTGGGTCTTTACCCTAAACGGAGGAGCAGTGACTTGGAAAAGTTCCAAGCAGGAGACCGTAGCTGATTCAATGTATGAATTAGAGTACATTGCGGCGAGCGAAGCATCAAAGGAGGCTATAGGGTTGAAGAACTTTATTGGAGACCTTGGAGTTATGCCATCCATAAAGGAGCCGATGGAAATTTTCTATGATAATGAAGGAGCGGTTGCCTTAACCAAGGAACCAAGAGATCATGGTAGATCTCGACATATCGACAGAAAATACCATTTTATCAGACGTCGGGTAGAAGAGGGGCTCCTCGTTGTGAAGAGGGTATCATCAGAAGAAAACCCAGCAAATTCCCTTACGAAGGGACTGAGTAGGGTAAAACACTTGCAGCACGCTAGGAGCATTGGGCTGAAGGAAGATATAAGTTTAGAGTAGATAGGAAACGTGTAATAGATAATTTGTACTTGACATTTGATGAATAAATAAGGTTGTGTTATTTATGAGTAAAGCTACTATCTTGTGTTGGTTATTTATCTATTGTTTCAATTTTGCATGTTTTGACTTCCTGAATGATAGGATTATTCGAACATTCCACAATCGTTCATATTTTAGAAGTAGATATGAATGGAGATTGTCATGAATTGTTTGTAGATTGTCCAAAAGGTTTTATGCATAGCAAAGGTTTGCTGCAAAATTGATGAGTGCTTATGAATATGTTTTGAGCATTGGAATAAACCCGTATTTGCTGGTATCACTTCGTGGTGTTTTTCCTTAAGTGATCGCAAAGCGATAATATCATATAGTCTTAAAACTTAGAGATATGGTTGTTGTTTGTTGGTTTGCTATGCATTGATGATGTGTAAACGCATCAGTTACTTGATGTTATAAAACACATTGTTGTGCATAATTCAATTAGTAGATAATAGATGCATATGAGTTGAAGTTAATCTGTTCGTTTTATTCTATAAGAGTAAAGGTGATATCTTGGCCACTTGATGATATGGTTTGACTTATGTGTCGGTCCCGGTCAGAATGAAGTTGATGTGTTCAAATAAATTCTATGTCAAACAAGTCAGAAATCAAGGAACAAATGCTGGACAATAAGCATTGTCAGCATGATATCTAGAACAGAGGATTATACGATCCCTTATCTGAAGGACAAATTGCTGATCGGAGTTGACAGCGAAGTATAAAAGCTACGATTTCTAATCGGATCCTGAAGTCATATGTGAGATATAGTTACGAGACTAATCCAAGTGGGAGACTGTTGGATTAGTGTCTAAGCCCGTAACTATATTTGGTATGTACTTGACCCGGTTGTGCATGGTCCTTTTGGGTTGCCTTCTCCAAAGCAACTTGACAAGGTAATTTAAGGAGAGAGAGAGAGAGAGAGAGAGAATATTATGGTTTATTAATATATTATAAGAATAATATATTAAAGGAGAAATCATATTTATTTAATTAGTATCGGTCACAAATTAATTAGGAATTAATTTGGTGACTAAAAGAGATTAATCGAATAAAGGGGCATAAACTGTAAAATGTATGATAGTTGAGTTTTGGGCTAGAAAACCTAATGGACTAAAGGGGGAACGAAATTATGATGGGGATCCATCATATTTTCGTCCAAGGCCTTATTCCAGAAGGTTCCTTGGGATGCTTGGTGGCTAAGCTGTCCATTAGGGTTTAGAATGAAACCCTAGCAAACCTGCAGTATAAATAAGACCCCTAGGCTATGAAAATCGGCTACACTTGATTCCAAGAGAACCCTAGGGCCGATTTTAGCATCTCTCACCCTCTCTCATATTGCCTTCTTGCTTGTGGGGTTTGTGAACCATTAGAGGAGTTAAAATTGTGACTCTAAGCTCAAGATCAAGAAGACTACAAGGATTTCAAGCTACTTGAAAGAGGTAAATCACATAGATCTGCTCTTATGATACTAATTTCGAATTATATATGTAGATCTAGGGTTGCAAGTCTTAGATTCAAAGCATGTACAATAGAGAAACCTAGATCCAAGCATTAGGGTTTGTATGAGCACATATGGTTGTTCTTATGCATAAAAACCATCAATAACCTCCCTGATGTATATGTCGGCCAACTTCTCCACATAGCTACTCTCCTGAATTGGAATAAAATGTGTGTTCTTGGTCAATTGATCGACAATGACCCAAATTGAATCCACTCCGCACGCAGTACAAGGAAAATTCATAATGAAATCCATGGTGGTCTCCTACCATTTCCAAAAGGGAATGTCTAACGGTTGCATCTTGCCATGAGGCCGCTGATGCTCGGCCTTGACTTTCCTGCAAGTAAAGCACCTCTCTACATACCAAGCTTCATATCGATTCATGCATGGCCACCAATAATCAGGACTAAGATCTCTATACATCTACGTCACCCCGGGATGAATGGAGAACCTCGATTTCTGCGCCTCCTCCATCAGAACCCTACGCACACCACCCCAATAAGGAGCCCACACTCTCCGATGGAGAGTCAATAACCCACGACTATCAAAATCGAAGGAAGCCACCTGACCAACTCTGTGCTCTCTCTTCATGTGCTGTTCTTTCATAGCCTCAACCTGAGGCTCTCGTATCTGCTCCAAGAGTAGTGTAATCACTGCCATCATCATACAAATATCCTTGATCGGAGTCGCGACTACCTTGGGATGAGAGCATCGGCCACCACATTAGCCTTCCCCGGATGGTAAAGTATTTCACAATCACAATCCTTCACCATGTCCAACCACCGGCGCTGCCTCATGTTCAGATTCGGCTGATCCATCAAATACCTTAGGCTCTTGAGACCCTTGTAGATAGTATAGAGGACCCCATAGTGGTAATGCCACCAAACCTTGAGGGAGAAAACCACTGCGCCTAGTTCTAAATCACGCATCAGATAATTCGCCTCATGAGGCTTTAGCTGCCTCGAAGCGTAAGCAATCACGTGACACCTCTTCATCAGAATTGCACCCAAACCCGTGATTGATGCATCACAATAAACCATGAAATCCTCAAAACCCTCTGGCATTGTCAAAATAACCACCTCACACAATCTCTGTCTCAGGGTCTCAAAAGTTGCCTACTGCTTAAGCCCCCAGTGAAAAGTGATTGTCTTCTTCGTTAACCGAGTCAAAGGAACTGCTATCTTGGAGAAATCCTAAATGAACCTCCGATAGTAACCTGCTAACCCAAGGAAACTCCGAATCTCAGATGGAGCCTTTGGAACCTCCCATCCCATCACGGCCTCGAGCTCGGTTGGATCGACAAGAATACCACCCTGGTTGACAAGGTGCCCCAGAAACCGCAACTCACACAACCAGAACTCACACTTTGTGAACTTCACATAAAGTCTCTCCCTCGTCAGAGTCTCCAATACCTCCCTTAAGTTGTCACACCCCCAAACCTGAACGGAGGAAACATGCAGGGGTGGAGGACGTCATGTATAGTATCATAACAATTGAATAGTAAAGAAAGTACACACCACCATTATATATTTGAAAGTTTACATGATTTTTGTATTACATGTTTAAAAAGTCAAATACAATATGATGTTCCAAAAGATGTTACTAACGCCAGAGCATTAGTCCCCAAAAGTAGTTGCTAACCTGGTGTTTAGCGATTTCCTGAGAATACAAGTTATTTCAAAGAAAAAGTGTCAACAATTAAGTTGGTGAGTTCATAAGTAGATATTTGCGTAAATGCATGCCATTCAAAAGTTCACATTTGTTTTCCAAAAAATCCAATATTTTCTTATAAAGTGAGTTATGAATCGTTGAGTTGTATAAAATGAATATATTGAACCAGGAAAATCATATATTTTCCTAAAGTTGAAAAGCAGTCTTAAGTGCCTAAGACTGTAACGTGTAAGTAAATATGTCATACTTAAAATAATGATGTATAGTTTTATTAGTAAACAAAACTATAATAAGTTTGTATTTTCACATAAAAATAACTGTAATATTACTTTTCTCGCAAAACATAATACCATAATAATTGTCTATCTTGTGAGTTTTCATAACCGTACTATGAGGGATTTGCCTGTAGCGACGCTCTTCAGGCTTCGAAGCGTTATGATATTTTTCACCCCGCGGACTGTAGCTAACAGTCAGGGTGCGGAATCATCAGTCCCGTATAGATCTATACACACTTATCACGTTCTCTGGGCGGAGACTCTGGTTATAAAACAAGGCTTTCTTGTATACCTTGATAGGTACGATGAAGACGAATGACTCACATATTCTCAATTAAGTCACGTATTTTGAAATGTATATGTTTATGTCCAAAATGATTACCCTTTATACAGTATTGATAAAGACATAATAATGATATGTATTTTCTTTGTATAAACGTAATGTTATAGTTGAAATGGTTACCCTTGGTATGATGTAGTACGCAAACATATAAATAAAACATATTTATATTTATAAAACATATTGTATCCCATGAGGGTAAAGTTGGGATGTGTGATGTTTTGCATGTTAACAACTTCATATGATAGTTAATGCAATAGTATGAAGGTATAGCAAAAGATTGATGTTTTTACACGAGTTTAAACGTGTGTTTTCTTGTACCCCCCCTAAAAGCGTTTAAAAGCATTTAAAAGTATTTAAAAGTGTAGTGATAGGGGTATGAACTCACCTAGTAGAAGTGATGATTTGATGAAAACGATACTTTGCTCGGGCAGCACTTCGACTGTAAAGACGTCGATTTATCGGAAATTTCGGGAACTTTGGGACTTTGGGCCTCCGTAAGGGCTTCGACACATAAC
Source organism: Lactuca serriola (assembly GCF_051521515.1). Taxonomy (NCBI): domain Eukaryota; kingdom Viridiplantae; phylum Streptophyta; class Magnoliopsida; order Asterales; family Asteraceae; genus Lactuca; species Lactuca serriola. The sequence goes on from NC_136408.1 coordinate 205,366,768, forward strand.
CAGGGAGTCTGGGTAGTCTCGGGATGCTTAACACAGAGTAAAAGCAGAAAGCGAAGTAGAGTTGAGCAATCTAAACCTGAGACCTTCGGTTTCTATTTATAGGGAGTGATATTGGAGCTCACGTCATGAGCATGGAGTGGATCACATCGTGAGATCGATCCTATCCACCTACTGACTCGACTTCTGACAGTCCATCGCTGGAATCCTATCCATCCCTGGCTCACGTCGTGAGTCCTTTGACAGGTGGGAATTCGTGTCCCGAACTTCGGAAATTCATATCTGTCGCATACGTGTTCCGATTTTGACGTTCTATATATCCTCGCGTAGGTGATTTTATGCTCTACAACTTTTGTTTAGACTCCGTAGACTAATTTTGAATATTCTTTTTAATATTATATTTTTAACAGGCCGGGACTGAAAACGTCTGTTAAAAATTCATAACTTCTTTATCCAACGTCCATTTTCGTCTGTCTTTTTACCATTGAACTACTATTGTCGAGATCTTCGATTATCGTTTAGGTTGTGTCGGCTAAAAGTCACTCGATCTCTATTTCGAGTTTTTAGCTGTCTACTACTATATCTGAAACTTAGAAAAATCATAACTTCCTCATACGAGGTTAGATTTGGATGTTCTTTTTATATACGTTTACGGTTTAATGATATCTACGACTTTCATGTAGATACCTATGGCTAAAAAGCATTTTATTGAAATTTCGCGTTTTCTACTTAACAATGTTTTATTGGTTTTGTTGCGGATCTTCAATGGGTCATAACCTCTTCGTTATAACTCGGATTTTAGTGTTCTTTATATTTTTGAAAACCTTGTTATGATATCTATCACTTTATATATCCCAATTGAGATTTTTGAACATTTCATTTCTGACGCTATTCTTATTATTTCAAAAATAGGTTACAATACTTGACTTTAGATCGTTACATTTACTTGAAAAAATATTAGGTTGTTATATCATCCCCTCGTTAGAGGGAATTTCGTCCTGAAATTAGAGTTTAAGCAAGTACAATTAACTAAGTAAAAAGATGAGGATATTTCAGTTTCATTTGATCCTCGCGCTCCCAAGTAAACTCAGGTCTCTGCTTGACATTCCAGCGAACATTCCCTACTGGGATACTACTTTGCTTTGTTTGCTTGACCTCTCGGTCCATGATCTCTACTGGTTATTCCACGAAGTTGAGGCTCTTGTTGATCACCATCTCGTCGAGTGGGATTACAAGAGTCTCGTCAGACAGACACTTTTTCAAGTTTGATACATGGAAAGTAGGGTGTGCGTTACTAAGTTCGTGAGGTAGTTGGAGTTTGTAAGCTACTGGGCCGATTCTAGTGATAATCTCGAAAGGCCCTATGTATCTTGGATTTAGCTTTCCGCGCTTTCCGAAGCGTATCAAGCCCTTCCAGGGTTAGACCTTCAAAAGAACTCGGTCACCAAGCAGGAATTCCAAAGATTTCCTTCTCTTGTCTGCATAGCTTTTCTGTCGGTCTCTAGAGGCTTTCAATTGTTCATGAATTTGAATGATCTTCTCTGTCGTTTCCCGTATGATCTCCATGATGGGTTTTGGCCATAAGAACATCCTATGTGCTCATGCAAACCCTAATGCTTGGATCTAGGTTTCTCTATTGTACATACAATTCAATCAAGACTTTAAACCCTAGTTCTAGCATACAATTAATCATATTAACATGTGAAAGGGTTTTTAGATCTTACCTTGATTGTTATGTAGCAATAACAATCTCAAATCCTCCTTGTAATGACTTTAGAAAGCTTAGAGTCACAAGTGTCACTCCTCTAATGGCTCACAAACACCAAGAGCAAGAGGATGAAGAATAAGGAGAGAGGAGGCTGCCCAAAAACGTCCAGAAACCCTAGTGGAACTCTTAGCCACGTTTTTGGGGTTTAAGGGTACTATATATACATGTAGGCTATTAGGGTTTTTAACTAGGAAACCCTAATTTGACTGCTTAAGCCCTAAGCAACCCATGAACCCTTTTAGAATATCCCTTAGACGATTTCTAATGGGTTTCCCCATAGAATTCGTCCAACATATGATTCCAAGGTGATCCATAGGCCAAATGCAATTATCTTATAATTACAGTTCCAGTCCCTTAAGTTTAATTAATCTCTTTTAGCCACAAAATTAATTATCAATTAATTCTTGACTAATATTAATTAAACAATATGATTTCTCCTTTAATATATTATTCTCATAATATATTAATAAATCATAGTTAATCTTCTATCTCCATAATTCATCCCATCAAGTTGCTTTGGTGAAGGCAACCAAAAAGGACCATGCACCATCGGGTCAAGTACATACCAAAATAGTTATGGACTTAGACACTAATCCAGCAGTCTCCCACTTGGATAAGTCTAATAACTATTCTGCGTATGACTTCAGATCCTGATATGCAATCGTAACTTTCAAAAGCCATTGTCAACTTTGATCTTATCAGATACGCGTCCTTTAGATAAGGGATCATATATTCCTCCATTCTAGATATCGTATAGACTGAGACATGGATTTAAATCATTCTCTCTGTCTATGTGTTGTTTCTCGATTTCCGATTTATGACGACTGAAAACAGACTACAATTGAACACATCAAATTAGTCCCGGCTTGGCCAAGCACTTAGTGTCATCACTAATTCATTGAGGGGCCCACAAATATCGCTTTCATCCCACTTTGGATAAAAGGAACGGATAAACTTTGATTCAATGCTTGCTTGCACTCACTCACCGAATCACACACAACAATATGTTTTATGACACCAAGTTATTGGTGCATTTACATATTATCAATGTGTGACTGACTCGCAAGATACAACTCACACATCTCGGTTTCAAGAATATAAGATATTATCGTCTCACCAATCACTTGTGATAAAATCCATGAAGTGATCCAAGTGAGCGTGGGTTTAATCCAATGCTCAAACTCATATTCATAAGCACTCATGAACGTTGCAGCAAACATTTGCTTATGTCTAATACACTTTAGACAATCCACACACCAATTCACGACAGTCTTCATTGATACCTACTTCCAACATATGAACGACTGTGGTCCGTTTGAATAATTTGATTGTTTTGAACCAATTTAATTATTTAGGAAGTCAGAACATGCAAATTGAAACACAAGAATAGTACTAATCCCATATGGACCCAAACTCTGGGTATAAATAAAACATTTTATTTAATCACCATATTGATTACTCATTATTTGTTGCTTCGGGTAATCAACTTCTTACTTGAATTATTATTACACTTGTCCCATGCTCTCAGCATGCACACAATGTTTACCTACGGTCCTTACTTTGTGAAATAGATCAAATGAACACATTTCCAATCATACTCATTTCACAACTCCTAATCCTTATCATAAGTATAAAAATATCAAATTCTTGTTACTTATGCTAGATTCTAACATTTTATGCAATGATTCTGTCATAAAGTCATAGCTTAAAATCATCAAGACTTGGCTAATCTCTATCAGAAACAATTCTATAGATATGATGTCTCTCACTCAAAGTACATTCCTTTGAACATCCTTCTTGCATAATAGTTTCTAATCTAGTTATAGATTCTCAATATCCAACTCCCAATATGGAAACATTTCCATATTTGCCATATGACAATTCATTCTTAATAGAATCTTATCTATTCATAATAATGTCGATATGGTTCATCCAATACCATACTTCCAACTACTCACAAGCGACCAATCCTCAGCGAACTTTGGATTGTCCTTTGATAGTTGTTTAATTATCTTAGTCAAAACCGATTCTTGTCCTTTTTCCCTCTTAATGTGCTAGACATTTGGAAAATTTTAGAATGGTCAAATATTATAGCACTTGCAATTGATCCTTTACCCGAAGCGTATGGGACACGATGCATAATGTCTTACATAAAGATCTGATACTTTATCAATCTTTTTCCATAATATTTTATGTGTCACGTTCTCACAATTAGAACTATGAAGAGGGATGCCATAATCATAATCGAAATTTTGAGAACACACTATGTATCCTTGACTAAATTTATTATCATTCCACAACCTAAGCCTTTAGATTTTAAATGAAGCATAATATCCTCCCCCTTAGTTATAGCAAAACAACTATTCAACCCTTACGAATTTGCAAAGTATAACTCTTGTTTTCTATTATTAATATTGCTAACTTGCAATACTTGTTTTAATAATCATACAAGCACAACATTTATGCTCCCACTATCATGATGATTATTATCAAATAAGCATAACACTTATGCTCCCACTAGCTTTGACATGATAATCCTTTATCTAAGCTTCTTAAACTTATACACCTTTGCCTTAGATAGCTCATATGTGTGTCTAAACAATTCAGACTAATTGACAAATCTCACAATTCGAATTATGGAAAGGGATACTGTAACCATAATCGAGTTCGAGAATACAGTTTTCACAATCACTATCTTCTTAAAATCTCTCTTAGTGAAAGTATTTCCTCATAGTTATTTTCATGAAGGAGGAAATCTTATGACACTTAGATTTTAATGGTGTATGTGTTCCTATCCATGCAAATTTGTCCACAACCAAAGTTTGCGACAAATCCAAACTCTTATGGACCGAACTTTCTTAATCTTGATTTCTTGCCTTATGGTAACACGAGTGCCCACCATGTCTTCCAAGTAGTTAAGCAGGTTATCCTTTCTTATTAATGTACTTTTCATTGATCAAGGTCCTTGCCTTTTATGCATTCAAATGATAAATCATATAACTCACATGCATAATTAACTCAATTGGAACGACACAGAAACAAGATAGTGTCAACACGATAGGTTGTAAACCTCAAGTCGTGTGCTAGTGATGATCGATAAGGTTTATTCTTGATTTGTTCTTGAAACCATTCAAGACCGTTGAGACTCCCACTGACTCCTTGACATATAAGATTCTTTTGTCAATAAACATTTCTTGACAAACAAATATTCAAGAGTTAGTGTAGCTTTTATCAAGACAACAAACTTCACAAAATTAGTCCTAATTGGTCTTTGTCTTATCCAAGACATCACAACTTTCCATATTTGATGAATGTTATAAACCTTCTTAAGACTTGTCACTCAATGTCACAATCTTAACTCTAAGACTTGTTTTTGGAACGAAGTATGATAGACTTTTTGATTTAACCATTTCATCAATTCTTGATTCCTCTTCTTAGACATACAATTGCACTAAAACTTACTTAGAGGATCAATTGAGATATGGTTCTTAATCATTAAGACCTATCATAAAACATAATAAAAGGTACTCTCCCTTCTTCTTAGAATAGAGAAACTTTTATCTTTCTGCCTATTTGATTCTTCTTATTCGTTCTGCTATTGATTGAAACTCTTTCAATCAACTGAGAATTACATTTAATCTCATAAGTATAATCATATTTACTTAACCTTAGTAAATCATGACGAATATCTTTGTTACTCTTGTGGTGGACTTGATCAACACACAACCTTCTGTACTCGATCTCCTAGTCCTTCACTTGACACTTTGTCAACGAATTAGTCTAATTTCCAAATATGAAATTTCTCATTCATCATGCAACCAAGTTGCATGATAACAAGTTTCTGTCCAATTGAAACTTGGGCGATGAGAAACTTTCCCTATTTGGTAAATTCTTGACATTTCCACAAATAACATAATTAGGAAACAAATCCATTATTGTTAATAACATAAACATTCAAACATCAATTTTTTATACACGCCATTGCAAGGATAAATATAAAATCAAAATCTATTTTATTGCGGAAAAATTTGTCCTTACAATGCAATTCATTGAAAAAACTATGTCAATACATATTTCTTAGCAATTTATTCTAACTCTAAGTAGTAGCTTAAGAATCCAATCTTCAAGCAATGCGATCGAAATCCATTTCTTCACGATTAGATTCTGCTCACTTCTTCCCTTAAGTTTCCTTTCCTTTCTTCGATCCTACAAAACATCAATTGTAATCTTATCACATCATGTATCAAGAATCTAGAATAGGAACTTAAAAGAGTTAGTTAATGGATTTTACCTAAAGCAGAGCCATACGTTTTGACTCTCCCATCTCTTAGATCTCTTAGGTAAATAGAGCAGCTTCGTCTCCAATGCCCATTCTCTTGGCAATAAAATCAAATTGACTCTTTTGGAACAGCGCATGGAACTACTTCAGACTTTGCCTTTCTCTTATGATCAAACCCTTCGATCATGGCATGCCTTTCATTTCCTATATCCACAGAGGTCTGGAAGGCAGATCCACCAATCAACTTTTCTTTTCCAGTGCGCCAAATCATTGCTGATTCAGCAGCAATAAGCATATAGGTGAGATCAATGAGGGTTACGTCGTGGTTCATCATATAGTACTCTCTTACGAACTCACTATATGAGTCAGGAAGTGAATGAAGAACCCAGTCAACAGCCAGCTCCTCACAAACAACAGATCCCAACATTCTTAACCTATCAATGTGTGACTTCATCTGTAGGATGTGTGCACACACCGACTTTCCTTCTTCATGTTTACTTGCCAAAAGGGCTTGAGTGAGTTTGAACTTTTCAATCTTTTGAACTTGTGGGCTAGGGAGAATAATAGGAGGAGGTGGAGGAAGTGAAGCATGATCTCGTGTTCCTCGATCGAATCGTGGAATATCATCTTCATGTGAAAAACTTATTCCACGGGATTTGGGAAGACCATAGTTGTCATACTTTGACATCTACAAAACGGGAGAAAAATTAAATTCAAGTTAGTTGATTGATTGAGTCCTTAATAAATCACCCAAATGAGATATTAAGGTTAGGACCCAACACAACACTCTACAACCTAGAAAAAGGGATGCCGTAATCTAGTTGCAGAATATTTGAAGGTAAGTGAATGACGATTCACTAATTTCCACCATGAAAAACGAAAAAAAAAATTAAGTTTTAAATCTATTGAAAATTCCTAGATCTTTTGAGATTCATTGAACTTTTGAATGGCATGTTTAAATCTCGATATGCCCCTCTAGTTTGTGACTGGGATACCGAGGATCACAAAGCGGGTGTGAATAACCATGCAGAATTACATGGTGCCCCCACATGTTACAGTCACCTATTCGATGTGCCGGTTAACCACACATGCTCCACCGAACTATGAAAAAAATTGAGTCACCTTTTGCTACCTTTGCTTAGAACCATTTAGTGTGCCGGTTAACCACACACGATCCACTAACGTCTTCGCAAGGGCACAAAATGTAATTTCATGGAATTACATCAATTCACTTTTGCCTAAAGTAACTAAGATTGGGAATTTGTAAAAGCATTTAGTTACTTTTGTACTTCATTATACTTATAATGGAGGGTTTCTGTCCTATCCTACCTATTCGGCTAACGACCCTCCACTAGTCAAGAGTGCGGTGGGTAAGAGTGGATACCCATTCAATTGTCATTTTATAGGCAATTTCCTTAAACACCCCTTATAGTCTAGCTTCGTGAATGAGGCCTACTAACGGTAAGACTGACTTTTACTCATACATATATATTAGACTTTTAATGTTATATATAGTACATGGTGTATTTTACACTTTTAAAATACTAGGTGGTCAAATTTAATAATTATACTTTTAATTTAATTAAATTGTAAACCAAAACTTTTATGGATTTATTAAATCTCTCTTAATTATACACTTTAATTAATTAATAAAACCATAAGGGTGTGATTTGAACTTATCAAAACAATACTAGGGTTTTAGAATTTAACATTTCTAAATTAAACTTTTAATCAACTTTTCAATTCCAAAACTTGAGGGCAAGTTTTGAAACATTTCAAAACATTAGGGTTTCAACTATTTAAATTTCAAAACAAAACCTTTAAGTTCAAATTTAAACCATAAAATTTGCATGGGCACAAATGAAACTTTTTCACAACACAAGGATCAAATAACAAATAATAGAAATTAAACAATTAATTTTGTCATTATCTATATTTGACCTAATTTCAATTTCTTGCAAGACAAGTTACCCAGTTAATACAAATAATCTATCTTTAATCATATAAGGAAGTTATTATCTAATCAATTGGTAATTATATTTTGTTTAATCAAGGATATACTCAAATATAAGATAAAATTTGAATATTAAAGACCCAACACAATTAAGGCAAGTATCCTCAAGCAAAACAGCAAGAAATCCCGAAATCTGCTCTAACTGACGCTCGAACTCGCCGAGTTCCTCTATGGACTCGCCGAGTCCACATTGGAACTCGCCGAGTTCATCAGTCAGGGAGCCAAAAAATCGATTTTGAAGCTTGATTAAATAACCAAGGCATCAATACAATAGAAACCAATCAAGGCTTTGATACCACTGATGGGTTTTGGCCATAAGAACATCCTATGTGCTCATGCAAACCCTAATGCTTGGATCTAGGTTTCTCTATTGTACATGCAATTCATCCAAGACTTTAAACCCTAGTTCTAGCATGCAATTAATCATATTAACATGTGAAAGGGTTTTTAGATCTTACCTTGATTGTTATGTAGCAATAACAATATCAAATCCTCCTTGTAATGACTTTAGAAAGCTTAGTGTCACAAGTGTCACTCCTTTAATGGCTCACAAACATCAAAAGCAAGAGGATGAAGAATAAGGAGAGAGGAGGCTTCCCAAAAATGTCCAGAAACCCTAGTGGAACTCTTAGCCACGTTTTTGGGGCTTAAGGGTACTATATATATACATGTAGGCTATTAGGGTTTTTAACTAGGAAACCCTAATTTGACTGCTTAAGCCCTAAGCAGCCCATGGACCCTTTTAGAATATACCTTGGACGATTTCTAATGGGTTTCCCCATAGAATTCATCCAACCTATGATTCCAAGGTGATCCATAGCCCAAATGCAATTATCTTATAATTACAGTTCCAGTCCCTTAAGTTTAATTAATCTCTTTTAGCCACAAAATTAATTATCAATTAATTCTTGACTAATATTAATTAAACAATATGATTTCTCCTTTAATATATTATTCTTATAATATATTAATAAATCATAATTAATCTTCTCTCTCCATAATTCATCTCATCAAGTTGCTTTGGTGAAGGCAACCCAAAAGGACTATGCACCATTGGGTCAAGTACATACCAAAATAGTTATGGACTTAGACACTAATCCAACACTCCGGACCTATGAGAGTGGTCTTTCTAGGAGATTTACTAGGTATACTTCTGATCGTTACTGACTTCTGAGACTTCTTTGGTGTTTTTCGCTTAGAGGTTATTAGCTACTGGGTAGGTTAGAAAGGCGCAGTACTCCTCGCATGGGTACTTTTGAAGTTCTGAAAAGAGAGGTGATATAAGGGTTGACGTTATGAATCAGAAGAATTTCATCTGACGGTTGATTTAAGGGAAGAGTTCTTTTTACACATAATAGAAATTTCGCATGGTTAGGACCAAACCAAAACACGTCAGATGATGATGTTGGGACTTCTTGACGAATCAGATATTATGATGATTGGAAGCAGAAATGATGACTAGGACGATGTATTAAACTTGGTATGATTACTACGACCCTATTTTATCACAAATTAATAATAACCGCTAAATGAGGGTTCTAATAAATTGGTAACAATGAACTTTTAAGAAATGTACCAACATTATAGCAGTTCGGTGTACACTAGTCAAATATAATTAAATAATAGGATTTGGATATGTACCAACATTATAGCAGGCTTCTTTGATGCTTCCTCATATTCTGGGGTCAAACTCCTCCTGATCCCCCGCTAATCTTCTTGGTTGGACAATCCCTTTTGAAATGTCTTATTTCACCACAAAGGTGGCATATTGGACTGATTCAAACACTGGTGGTCGAAGAAATGTGCCGGATCGGGACTCTGCAGAGATGGGTAGTGTGCTCGTTCCTGTTGTAGTTCTTGCAACGCATCTTCCAACAAGCCCCCGTGTGATGAAAGTTACACTTATTACATTTCGGAAGGTTTCCAGCATACCGACTAGTAGGTGCTGGAGTGATAGGTGTTGTGGTAGTATGAACAACCACTTTCTGTTGTCCTTTCGAAGTCTCTTGTGTTGGTTGTCTCTCTTTCTTACTCCACGACTTTCGCTTATAGTTGTTCCTTTTTGTTAGCTCAAGAGTGGGGGTAAGGATCGTTGTATCTTGTTGTCTTTTGGTAGACCCTTGATTCGAACTTCCCCCTTTTTCATTCAAGAACTTTCGTTTCCTGTTACTAGGTTTGTGGTTTGGATTATCCTTGCAGGTAGACACTCGTTGGTTTCCTTGGTTGTCACAAAAATTTTAATTGTCGATTGCGTTCCCATTTTTACTAGCGTTACTTTCATTGAGATGTGCCATGATGACTGTCACGACAGCTGTGACCGCAACTTGAAAAGTAGACGAGTCTATATGCGGGAGTGTTGTTTCGTTGGTTGGTCAGTTATTTCCACGTGAAGACATGATTCTATTACATGATGTGAAACGAGTTGGTTAGGTAACTATGATCATTGTTAGTTGGATTCTATAAGTATAATTTCCTCATCTTGTTATTCGGTTTCTAATGTTTCGACTTACATCCTTATGATGTATTTATGAATGAGGGTTGAAATAGGTATCATATTTAAGTTAAGCTTTAGCAGATTAGGGTATAGATGTTGAAATCTTAAGTCGATCTAGTTTCATGGGTTTGGAAGAGGGTATCTTTCTTACTATTTCTATTTATGAAGAAGGATGTGATATACCTATCTCATAACGCAAGTAATATAATTAACAACTCACTAGGTAATGTTGATTAATAATTATTCGTTTGACGCATCAGGTTCTCTACCACCTCGCATGCTTCACAAGTGGTTTCCTCTGTTATCTGTCCTATTTTTAGTGGTAATGGTTTGTTATCTCCTGGTATCTATATCGGGTGTCCTTGATTTTCCTCAGGCATGTTGAATCTTTGTCATTGTTTTGATTGCCCTAGTTGAAGTTGTAGAGATTTGTTATCCTATGGTAACTGTCTCTTTCTCTAAAGGGTGTAGGTGATAGAGGGGTTGGATTTATCGAAGGATTAGGTCTGTTTGATTAGCGAGAATGCATTTACCAGCTTTAGGGTTAAAGATGAAACGGTGGTAAGACTTCGACAGTGTTTCCAAGTTCAATAACATTGAACTTCCATAGATTAAGTCAACGAGGATGGTGTAGTGAGTTGCTAAAACAGTTTATGACACGAACTATTTACATAGCCCAAAGCATGGATTGATAATGAAGATCTTTAAAGGAAACAAGAAGTCTGTCATAATAGTTGGTATAGAAGTTACATAGAATTCAGAAAATTTGTCTTTGGAGTAGGTCTACTGTCACAACTAGGAATTTTGATGCCATGTAACTACAACACTTATATCAATTATGAATCAACAATGTGAAAGCATGTATGATGCCTATCCATAACAACAAAACGTCAACAAAATACTTCATTCAAGCACTACAAATAGTCAACAAAGAATTGGAAAACCCTTGAAATCCCGGTTTAAGTCCATTTTGGACTAGGATTTCCTTATTGGACCTAATGGAGCAATAAGCTTCCAATTTAACTATCTTGAACCTAGAACTCTCAAATGGGCCCTAATTGGACCCACATACATGAAACTTAATATTTTGGGCCTTATAAGCCTAAAATAAACTAGGTTAACTTTAATGGGCCTTGATGGGTCACAACCAATTTAATTTAGCCCTAATAGGTCATAAAAATCATTCGTTAATTTATGTTGGGCCAAAAATCATCTAATTAAATCATGATATGGGCTTAAGCATGCAAGGCCCAATTTTCTTTCTTTCTCCTCTCCATTCTCGACCCAACAACCCAAGAAGAAAGAGTTGACTTTTCATTTTCCACCTCACTATTACTTGTTGGGTTTCCATGCAAAAGTCTCATGATTCCATACAACCATCACTTCATCTACTCTCTCTTCCCCTCTCTCTTCTTCTCTCGGACGAACACAACATAAACACACACACAATTCACTTAAACTCTCTCAAGGAAACTCTCTCTACTCTCCACCAAATTTTCGAGATCTAGAGGAGATTATTCCACAAATACATCATCTAAGGTAAGATATTACTTGGATCCATGATCTAGCTACTTCATTTCATAAAAAATCTCTTCTAAATCTATTCAAACTTGTGATCTTGCATCTTAGAAGCCTCTAAATTCGAGATCTTCCAAGAAGACTTGCTAGGATCAAAACTTTCTTCATTTCCCTCTTCAAAACTGAAACCACAACTCAAGGTGAGCTTCATACCCCTCTCTTTTTGGTTTTTATGTGTTTTATGGGGGAGAATACAAGAAAATGTGTAGATCTATGTGTATGTGTATGCTATGTGTGATTTTATGCATGTATGTGTGTTTTTATGATGAACATGTAACCAAAAAGGGGTGATACTCGAGATCTATGACATGAGAAAGGAAACAAACATGATCTAAGTTATTTAACCATTAAACAAGTCAAGAATAATAACTTATAATATTATGATGAACATATTTCCAACATAAAACCCATTTTTGGGCTTAAATTGTCAAAAATACAAAACTTGGGTTAAAAATTGCCAAGTCACGGTTTCTTAAGGTCCAAAAGAGTCAAAACAGTTTCCATAATTGTTTTTCTGAAATGTAAATTTTTAGCTTTATGGGCTAATTTTGGGCCTTTCAGCCCAATAAGCCCAAAATTGCGAAAAATGACAACTAAAGGGGCTGAAATGAAAATTTCTTCAAAACAGGGGATAAAAAGGGTAATAAAACTATTTCAAGGGTCAAAAATGCTTTTTATTTCCAAAAAGGATAAAAAATGTAAAGTTTTTGGATTTCAGGCCAAAACTGTAAAAATTGTGAAAAGTTGGGTTTTAATATTTTGGGCCTTATAAGCCTAAAATAATCTAGGTTAACTTTAACGGGCCTTAATGGGTCATAACTAATTTAATTTTGCCCTACTAGGTCATAAAAATCATTCTTTGATTTATGTTGGGCCAAAAATCATCTAATTAAATCATGAAATGGGCTTAAGCATGCAAGGCCTAGTTTTCTTCCTTTCTCCTCTCCATTCCCGGCCCAACAACCCAAGAAGAAAGAGTTGACTTTTCATTTGCCACCTCACTATTACTTGTTGGGTTTCCATGCAAAAGTATCATGCTTCCACACAACCATCACTTCATCTACTCTCTCTTCCCCTCTCTCTTCTTCTCTCGGCCGAACACAACACAAACACACACACACACACAATTCACTTAAACTCTCTCAAGGAAACTCTCTCCACTCTCCACCAAATTTTCGAGATCTAGGAAGCTTTCAAGGAGATTATTCCACAAATACATCATCTAAGGTAAGATATTACTTGGATCCATGATCTAGCTACTTCATTTCATCAAAAATCTCTTCTAAATCTATATCAAACTTGTGATCTTGCATCTTAGTAGCCTCTAAATTCGAGATCTTCCAAGAAGACTTGCTAGGATCAAAACTTTCTTCATTTCCCTCTTCAAAACCGAAACCACAACTCAAGTTGAGCTTCATACCCCTATCGTTTTGGTTTTTATGTGTTTTATGGGGGAGAATACAAGAAAATGTGTAGATCTATGTGTATGTGTATGTTATGTGTGATTTTATGCATGTATGTGTGTTTTTATGATGAACATGTAACCAAAAAGGGGTGATACACGAGATCTATGACTTGAGAAAGGAAACAAACATGATCTAAGTTATTTTGCATTAAACAAGTCAAGAATAATAACTTATAATATTATGATGAACATATTTCCAACATAAAACCCATTTTTGGGCTTAAATTGTCAAAAATACAAAACTTGGGTTAAAAATTGCCAAGTCACTGTTTCTTAAGGGCCAAAAGAGTCAACACAGTTTCCATAAATGTTTTTCTGAATATTAAAATTTTCAAAGGACTTGAAATGTAAATTTTTAGCTTAATGGGCTAATTTTGGGCCTTTCAGCCTAATAAGCCCAAAATTGCGAAAAATAACAACTAAAGGGGCTGAAATGAAACTTTCTTCAAAACAAGGGATAAAAAGGGTAATAAAACTATTTCAAGGGTCAAAAATGCTTTTTATTTCCAAAATGGATAAAAAATGTAAAGTTTTTGGATTTCAGGCCAAAACTGTAAAAATTGTGAAAAGTTGGGTTTTAACCGAAAGTTACTATTCTAAAAGGACTAAAACAGTTAACAAAATAAATTTTGAGTTAAAACCATCATTTCAACAAATTTATGATACAAAGGTGTCAAGAAAATATTTTAAGGGCTAAAAATGTCTTTTCTTTTATATAAAGGACTAAATTTGTTATTTTTATAAAAAGAAAGGTGTGAAAAGGGTGAAACTTCTACTTTTAAACAAATTATTTCATTGAGTCAAAATACAAAAACCACGACTGCCGAAAAATCAAAAGACTAATACACGTTTAACTCCAAATGTCGTTACAAACGAATCGATTGGTCTCGAATCGATACTATTACAACAACCGTAAAATCGAACCCTCCAATAGATATGCGAAACCTAAGATGTGTAATTATTCAAACTTTGGGCTTAGAAGTTTCAAATCATGCTTGTTGGATCTTGCAACTCCATTAACATGATCTTTGGCCCAAAGGGATAACGCTTATAAGTTACTGGGCCTCCTATGACCCAATTCCATATAAAAGGACTTTCAATAGCTTTTATGTGCTATTGCGCCCTAGTGGCACATTAGTATTGCTAGTATGGTCAAAGTAATCAAATGCGAGTTGGACCATCGTGTCTTTCGCATCCCCGATAGCCTAAGGTACTTATGATAGTAGCATGACATAGTGCTCCTCTTCTCTTCGTTCACTAAGGCTTACGAGTAATCAAAGTAGACAGAATTAGGACGTTATTCAACAGTAATCAAGGTGGCGAAATCAATATTCATTCGATGTGACGGTACAAAATTTGTAATCACGTAAATCTTTCGACATCGGAAAACATCAGGTTTTCCGGGGAAAATCAATACTATTCGTTCGGAAATTCTATAACTATAATACAAAACACCCTTTTTACATATATGTTTTGAAATCATTCATGCATCAACTTATGGATCTTCACACTTTGATAAACTAATGTCTTTTCAGAAAATATCGGATTTTCTGGGTTTTACAAACTATACAAATCATTTTATTCACAACTTTGCTTATGAACTCACCAACATTTCATATGTTGACGTTTTTCCAAAATAACTTGTATTCTCAGGTAACAGGTAAGCTGAGGAATTAGTACCATGTGTGTTTGGGTGTTTTTGCTTTTGAAATCTATCAAACAATGTATGTATGGATTTGAAATGTGAAAACAATGTACTTGATGTGAACAATTCCAGTTGTAATATATTGATGCATCGTGATGTTTATGTTATGATTCATGTATATTCATTGTGATGATATTCAATTAAAGTCACGCGAACCCTCGGACATTTCTGCCGTCTGGTTCAGGGGTGTGACATTTACAATATACCACACAGTGAAAACTTGACAGCATAGAGATCTAGTGAAACAGTAATTGCTAGACGGGGATATTTACATGAAAAGAATACTATTTGAGTATGTAAGAAGGTTATTCCACAAACCAAAAGAAGGAGCGAGTAGAGTATCCTCTACTTGCGACTGGAACTGTTCGGTTGAGCCTTTGGTTCTGCCAACTGACGCTCCATCTTGAGCATACGCACTTCATACCTTTCCTGGCGTGCTCTAAGTTCCTTGACTTCAGTTTGAGTTGCAGTTAGCTCTCTCTGCCAAGCTTCATTTTGATTTATGCTTCTTTTATGGGCTAATCCTAACTGTCGGATGCGAACTGTATTGACCCCGGTGTTCGCATCATTCTCCTCAGTTCGTTGGATAGTTTCTCTTCCCTTTTCATCATTGCGAGCAATTCGGCGAACAAGTATAGGAAGGACTCTGTCTACTGAGCCTCCCTTGCTCAGATTGTAGAAGCTTTAGTCTCCATTGTACGGAGGGGTTTGACCCTGCTCACAAATCCACCTATTTAGGTTCACTGCCCACAGAGGTGTCGAGCCTTCAAATCCCGGTCGAGGATTAGGATTTTGAATCGGAGCCACTAAGGGTAGGTTATTGTCTTCGGGATCTGAGTCGGATTTCTCTCGCATTTTTTCCATGAATTCTTCTTCTTCCTTGAGTGGTTCCTCTTCTCCTTCTTCATCCATAATTTCTTCTGGATCCTTTCCCGGATCATTTTCTATCCACCCTCCATTGCCTTGGTTTGGGTAGTAAGGGTCCCCTGGTAGATGGTATCTGGCCATTGCGTCTGTGCGAGAATATGGATATCCAAAGGCTGGACCCATTTATAGCCTCCAAGTCCCAAACCTAAAATCTCGAAACCCTAATGCCTTGTGTGAGCTTGTGAGTCATTTTTGAGAGAAACTTGTGCATTTGAAGCTTGTGGAAGAAGAAGAAGCTTGAAGAATCAAGAAGAAGAGAGTAGACCCATGTCACACCCCAAAACCACGAACGACGGAAACGTTTAGGGGTGAAGGACGTCATGTACAGTATCACAACAGTGTAATATAATAAACAAGCAACAACATCATCCATTGCATTAGAAGTAAAGTTTTAATACATGTGTGTTCTTTCATTGTAATAAGACACCAAAATATACAATCAAAATAAAAGACGAGACTAGTCTGCTCCGTCTTCTCAAAACCTGGCCTCCGTACCTGTCTACTGATGACCTGAGAATACAAGTTATTTTGAAAGCGAGTATCAGCTTTAAAGCTGGTGAATTCATAAGTATTTAAGTGTCATTGTCATTTTATAAAAATCTATCCTGAAGGCCATGTAAACCTTTAAGTGAAGATGTTGATGTAAGTATGAAAAACCCTAGAAAAACCCTTATTTTCTATAATTATGAGGTGTAGTCTTCTACCAAGACTCGAATGTTCTATCAGTATGAAATGTAGTCTTCTACCAAGACCCGAATGTTTTGTAAGTAATATGATAGCTTTTCCTTTCTATGGACTAGTACTTGAGTACTTAGTCTAACTCCTCGTTTATGTGAAGGTATCACAAAATAAAGTAAACAGGAAAATATAATCATGTAAGTGTTATTGTCTTGGGTTACCAGGACAAACACGACATCGCTGAAGCGAAAGATAGACCCTATGGAACATCCGAAGAGTGTCCCCTCATCCTCTGTAGCGGCAGCAGGGTGGAGGGAGGGTTAGTCCCCGTATCGATCTCTTAATACAGATCGTCAACCTAATGATCCTCCGAAGATTCACATCTCATCCACTATTGCAACAGTGGACAGAGGGATGGTTAGTCCCGTCACTGACTACTAAGTAAGTAACAACCTTAAATATCCATAGATATTCATCGACCACTGGTGCTAATTAGTGGGATTCGGAATGGTAAGTCCCGCCGAATCATCCCATTGAACTGGGACAGGAAAGACAATTTACACAGTAAATACTAATAAATCATCCTCGTAATTCTAAGTACAAGTATCCAGGTAAGTAAATACAGGATAATGCACCTAAGTAACAGTGTTCCTGTATGGTATTCATGTAATGTGTTCATGTAAGCGTAATCATGTATCAAGTAATTATATGTAAACGTACTCAGGTATCATGTAATCAACTGTTATTGTACTCATGTATCAGGTAATGTACTGGCATGGACTCATGAATGAACTGACTCTTGTGTGATTCCTTGTAAGTGGAATAATGTTTCGTTTCTTCTAACTATCCCTATGATAATTAATTGGAAAGTATGTGGTTGTTCAAGTAGATTTATGCACCCTCGATACACCAGGGTGCGGGAAACTGAACGAAGGATGAAAACTATAATCTCTAACATATAAATGAACATATGCGCATAAGTATAGTTTGATTCAAGAAGGTAAAATAATGGTTTTACAAGATATCTAGGAGTTTTGAACAATAATTAAGAATTACTTGATGTCATTTTAATCAACATTTCAAAACTAATACTTTTGTTATCCAGGTATTTTAAGATAGAAAACCATTTCATGTAACACCTTTTGAAATATGTGAAATCTACTGAGTGAAAACACAGTTATAAAATACATGAGATTGATTTAATAACATATTGTTTTCTACTTGTATCCCCCCATTAAAGCATTTAAAATCATTTAAAACTTTTATTTAGAGGTATGAACTCACCTGTAGTTGGTGATTGGAATGAATTGAACGGTATGGGATGGCTAGGTGTCAAGCGAGGACTTGTGCACACACTACGATCCTAATGAACATATAATCACCCATATATGCACTCAATTAGACTCAAATGACTAATTGATAATGTTAAGACATCCTAGACATAATAAACACTTTATATAAGTGTTTTAAGCCTAAAGGATTGCATCTAAGCTATTGTGGGACAAGGTATTTGTGTTTAGGGTTCCAAAGGACCCTACATGTGAGTTTACTCCCCATAAACCATCACACATGGAGTTTACGGTTGTAAACTCTGGAGTTTACGGCCGTAAACTCCCAAACATGTGTGTTTGGTGTGTTTTGAAGTCCCAAATGCTTTATAGAATTATTCTAACTTGGTGGTTCCATTCTTGAAGGGGTTTAAGGTCTAGAAATACTCCAAATAGGAGTTTACGGCCTCAAGGCCGTTTCCCTTAGAGTTTACGACCGTAAACTCTAAGTATGGGGGTGTTTTTGTTGTTTTCAAGTCTCTTGCTTTTGAAGGACATGTTCTAGACAATTGTTTAAGGCAAATGAGGACCCTAGGCACACTTTGGTGCCATTCTTTCATGTTTACGACCCAAGAGCATTCTCTTGTCCGTAAACTCACTTTGCTAAGTGATTTGGATGAGTTTTGGTCCTTCAATTAAGTAGAAACAATTCCTTGTAAAGGTCTAGGGCTTTAGGTGTCATGAAAACACCCCTTTTGTCCATTTCAATGGAGTTTATGGCCTAAGATACACTTGGGCCGTAAACTCTACTTTGTTTGTGTTCTTGGATGTGTTTTATGCCTTACACACAATGGGATCTAGTCTAGATAAAAGCCTTAAAGTGTTAGAGTCCTTAAAACACCATTTTGAGGTTTGAAAATGGAGTTTACGGCCTATGATAATCTTGGGCCATAAACTCCCAAACTTCAGTGGATTTTGGTTGTTTTCTTGTCCCTAACATGCATACATAATAGTCTAAAGCTTCAGCATAACACAAGGGTCGGTTTTGGCTTCGTTTCGGGAGTTTACCGCCCAAGAACACCTTGGGGAGTAAACTCCTAGATCTAATGATTTAGCCATCTAAATCATGTTATAAGCATATAATAAGCATTCTAATCACTACTAGAAAGAGTTACTCACGTTTTGGTATAAAAACCCGAAGATCCGTCAGAGAGAAAATGGCTTTTCTCTAGTTGGAAATGTGAATAATGAATGAATTTGGTTCAGAAATCTATTTATAGTCCTGAGATATTTTGTCAAAAAATATTTTTATTCCTGGAATGATCTCTAATATAATAGAGTGTTGGAATAACAGTGTTGCACAAAACCCTAGTGCACCCACTCTCCTGATATTTCCTGAAGTGTAAACCCTGAATTACTCAAACTTATGTGAAAAAGTCTGAAAATTAACAGTGACCACTATAACTTCTATTGAAGTGATATAGATTGTACAGAATGGAAATTTCGGGTTGCACAACCCAGAAACTTCACTCCATTAGCAACATTGTCTAGTAAGAAAGTCTCAAACTTACTTAATGATTACTTAGATCTCTCCATCTTCACTTTTATTGGGTTTTTGGTCCAAATATCTTGATCCTTGGGAAATGGACGTCCCAAGTGAGTATAGTTCTGGATCTAGGACCTTTAAGGGCTTTCATGGCATAAAGGTGCAAAGTTTATGGCCATTGAAGTGCCATGCATGGTTTAGGATGTCATTTTGGCATTTTAAGCTCCAAAAGGCCATGTATGGAGAGAAAGTCAGAGACTTTACGTGTTCATTTAGTGTCTAGGGTCTAGATCTCAGTTTGTATGCCTTAGCTTGAAGTATTGATGGCTTATGGATCAAGATCTAGGTCTTAAAGAGTAGGGTTTTAGCTAAACCCATTAAGGAAGCGTATTAACAGGTAAAGTTGGAAACTTTACCCTTAAAAGGACATTTTCAGCCTGTATATGAAGTATGGAGCTTAGATCTGAAGGATAGGAGCTTAATATATTAAGATATCTTAACAGACTAAAGAACTCGACGAGTTGGGTCGAAATGCCCCGACCCCGTAGAAGGAAAAACTCAACGAGTTCAGGAAGGACTCGACGAGTGGAGTTGGAGAGTCCCGATTCTGATTATAGGAGAAACTCGATGAGTTCGTGAAGAACTCTACGAGTTGGATTACGAGTTCAGGGTTTTCTGATTTATGGAACTCTGCGAGTTGAGTCAACCCAAAATGTTGACTTTGACCAGAATGTTGACTTTGACCAGGGGTAAAATGTTCATTTTAGGCTAATAAGGATTATTGGATTTTGACTAAGTGTTATTGTGATAATGATAGTCGGGGAGTTGTTGGAGCAGCCATTAGAGATTCCTTACCGTGAGTTTAAGCATTCAGCTTTGCAAGGTGAGTTTCCTCATGTAGGAACGGGTCGAAGGCACCAATACCGACCCGTTTATGTATGTTAGTATATGTCAGGCTAAGGTCGAAAGTCGAGCAAGGCCCGATGTAGGTTTATATATTTCCGAACTTCGGTCCGATGTCGGGGAAAGCCCAAGGAATGTTTGTATGCTTGATGTCTTAGTGATTCTTGCATGTGCCTGTTTTATATGGTTCCCGACTTGGGTCCGATGTTGGGCGGGACCCAAGGAATTTTTATATGTTTATGTTATGTAATTATGTTTATATGTATTTATTGATATGTTTACATGTATAACCGATTTCGGTCTGATGCCGGGCGGGGACCGATGCCAGACTTGTCTGATGTCGGGCGGGGCTCGTTGTAGCGGGCAAGGACCATGTTATGTTATTATGTGATTATGTGATTATCTGTATGGTATGTGGTAGTTTGGTGAGACTCACTAAGCTTTGTGCTTACAGTTTTCAGTTTTGGTTTTAGGTACTTCCGGTAGCAAAAAGAAGAGGTCGGGATGACTACAGTGCACACACCATTTTTTTTTAGCCTGGGATGCTTTACTCTGATTTATTGACATGTGTTTTGATATGATACTCTGATTTGATACGATGACTCATGTTTTTGGATGAATTGATTTGGATAACAATAGTTTATTAAATAATTAAAAAATGAAATTTTTGGACCGTATTTTTGGGATGTTACATCACGCAACGAAGGACATGTAGCTCAAAGATAGATAAGGTTTAATTCATGTAACATACATTATTGTTTTGCTCTGTGATTTGGGTAATCTATGTACCACCGTTCATACTACCTGGTGTTTCCGCTGACAGCCAGGCAGGGTGTGACAACCTCCCAGGCCTCAACGAAAAACCATCATTGGTACTTGCTGTGTGTTCAGAAACAAGATAGATAAAGATGGAATTGTCATTAGAAACAAATCAGGACTTGTAGCCCAAGGGTTTTGTCAACTGGAATGTTTTGACTATGACAAAAACTTTGCCCCTATTGCTAGACTTGAAGCAATTCGTTTGTTCCTTGCTTTTGCTTCATTAAAAAATTTCAAAGTGTATCAAATGGACGTAAAGACTGCCTTCTTACATGGAAATCTTTAAGAATAAGTATTTCTAAAACAACCTCCAATATTTGAAAGTGAGGAATTTCCCAATCATGTATATCGTCTTGATAAAGCTGTCTATGATTTGAAGCAGGCACCTAGGGCATGGTATGACAAACTGGCTGGATATCTTCTAGGAATTGGATATACACACGGAAAAATTGACAACACTTTGTTCATCAAGCATTCAGGATCTCACATCATCCTTTCTTAAGTGTATGTTGATGATATCATTTTCGGATCCACTGATGAGAAACTAGTTTTTGAGTTCTTCGAGGTTATGGACAAGAAATTTTAAATGAGCAGGATGGGTGAACTAACTTTCTTTTTAGGTTTGTAGGTTAAACAACTCATTGATGGAATATTTTTGTGTCAAGCTGAATATATTGTAGACATACTGAAGAAGTTTGGCTTTTCTAATAGCAAACCAACAAAAATTCCAATGTCTTCATCAGCGCCTATATATGTTGATCAAACTAGCACTGATGTGAATGAAACCCTGTATCGAGGGATGATTGGATCACAACTCTATATTACTTCAAGTTACCCTAACATTATGTTTTCCACCATACTATGTGCTCGATATCAAGTCAATCCTAAGGAGTCTCATCCTGCTGTGAAAATGATATTTCATTACTTAAAGCATACACCCAATCCTGGGTTATGGTATCCTCGTGATTTTAAGTTAAAGCTTGTAGGATACACTGATTTGAATTATGGTGGATGTGGTATTGATCGAAAACTACTTCATGAGCGGCTAAAATTCTAGGAGGGAGACTGGCGAGTTAGTCCAGCAAAAAGCAGACGTTAGTGGCTTGCTGTACTGCTGAAGCTGAATATGTTGCCGCTGGAAGGTGTTGTCATCAGATTCTTTGGATTCAGAATCAACTCTTAGACTACGGTCTCATCTTCTCAAAAACTCCCATCTGTTGTGACAACACCAGTGACATTCAGATGATACAAAACATGGTGCATCGTTCCAAGACCAAGCACATTGACATTCTTCACCACTTCATTAGGGACATTGTTCTACATTTCATCCAATGATCAACTAGCTGACATTTTCACTAATGCATTGGATGAGAAAACCCCAAATAAATTGATTGCAGATCTTGGCGTGCTTTCAATGACTTAATCCTTTTCTAACTCGCTTAAAATAACTTTGTTTTTTTTTATTTTCTTTCTTAAAACAAAAAACACAAAAAACAAGTACTTCTTTTATAATGCTTTTGTTAAAGAAGTTTACATAATTTGCTCATATTTTGCATATAATGCTTACAAGTATTTTATTTTCTCTCGATTCTCTATTTTCAAGACTCTCAAAACTTTATCTTTTGGTAAATCTGGACCTCTTCCTTCCAAAGTTAGAAAGAGTTGGGGTCATTCAAAATGTTCTGAATTCTCTAGTTGTTGAGAAGAATATTTTCATCATGTCTTATTCTTCTTGATGATGTCCTTTTTCTCCTCTGCTCATTGTTATGGATGCAAGAAGCCACCGTAAATACAATAAGTCTTATTTTCATCTACTAACTCATAATCTAATTAAACCTTGAGTGACCTTGTGTTGATCTTGTCAACTTGATGGTTATACAGATTAGAGCCCATTAACTCATTGGTTACAAAGACTAGTTCAGTTGGCAGATATGTATGGTATCCTGTATTTTGGGGAACTCACTAAGCTTCGTGCTTACAATTTTTAGTTTATGTTTCAGGTACTTCTGAATCCAAGGGGAATAGCTCGGGGTGATCGCATGACACACACCACGTTATTCTGCATTTTAATTTACTTTGATGTATTTGGATGTTTTAATCATACTTGATTCTATTAAGGTTTTATGAACATGTTTTGAAATATGGTTTTTATTATTCTAAAAATTGAAATTTTTGGCCTTAATTTTTGGGACATTACATGTTATCTCCTGATAGTGTGGGTTTAAAATACCATTCACTGACATAGTATTGTGAGATCTCATCAGCATATGGTTTCATATGATTACTCATTAATCATTTTTATTAGAAGAAATGGGCAAGAGTGGATAGCTATGTGTAATATATCACGGACAATGATATACCCAGCAACACAGATTTTTCGAATTCTCATCAACGTATGGTATCATACGTTGAATCATGAAATTCTAAAGTAGAATATATAAAGATAAGGGATTGATGCATGTGATAAGCTGTGGTGTTTTAGCTTAACCATCGACATAGAATTTTCAAGCTCTAATCAGCATATGGTACATGATGGGGAATCATAAAGCTTTAAAGAAGAGTGTAAGAGCAAGAATGGATTGTTTCTGTCATGCTGAGGTGGAATCAGCGTGAATCATTAACAAGAATAACTCATCAACAAGAAATGTTTTTGATCCTTTCATTGCAAAGTTTAGTTGTAGTCTAGAATCAAAGATTCACCGTCAATTTATAATGATACCAAGTCATAAATCAGTCTAGGTGTAACACTCATAAAATTCGAGCAAATTTAAAACTTATTAAATCATTTGAAACCATTCAATTATTACAATTTTTTTTCAAAATAGTTTAT